>NW_007726192.1:1069898-1080010 GCF_000696425.1 Galeopterus variegatus | reverse complement strand
TCATTTTTTTTTTTTTTTTTTTTTTTTTGTCTTTTTCCATGTCCGGCAACGGATCGCAACCCTCAGTGTCACCCCCGTACCGGACCGGGACCGGCAACGGGATCGCAACCCTTGGTGTTGCTCCCGCGCCTCGCTCAGCCAGTGAGCAGGAACCGGTCTGCATGTGGGATCCGGACCCTCGGCGGGAGCGCCGCCGCGCTTCCCAAGCAGCACACTATTGCAGTGCGCCACCAGGCCGGCCCGGTAGATTACATTTCTGTTCAAAATGTTTGCAGCTCGTTCCTGTAGTATCCTTTTTCTGTAGACGTTTTATCCTTCCTTATTCCACTGAACACAAGAGTGGTCATGTGACCTGGCAAATGTAATGTGGCTGTAGGTACCATGTGTCACTTCTGAGCAGACACTTCAAGAGCTAGCTGTAGTCCACCCGTACTTTTTACCCTCTGCTACAAGACCAGCCATGTTCCAGAGAGAGTTTGTTTTGACATCTCGGAGTTCTGGAATGTCCTATGATGGAAATATAAATGTGTAAAAATTAAACCTTTGAAGTCGTAAGCCATTAATATTTTGAGTCATTGTTACCACAGCTAATTTAGTCTAAGCTGTCTAAAACATCCCATCCTCTAAGCATTTCTAAATTACCTGAACCTACGTTGCTTTTTTATAGGTACACTCATTTGGTCTCAATCATCTACATGATGTAATGTTCTTAGAATTATACTTTAGGTTAGGACAGTAACACTTGAAGGTGAACTAAGTGAAACATGACTTAAAGCAATGGTGCTTAGAAATTACCTGGAATTTTGTCAGAAATGAACATTCCCAGCTCAATTCCCAGAGATTGATTCAGTGGGCCTGAAGTGCCCAAGGAATCTGAATTTTAAACCAGATATTACCGATGCAGGTGGTCTGTCAACCACACCTTGGGGAATATTGCTCTAAATCCATTCATTTGGTTAACAGTCATATGATAACATGCATTTAAGTAAATTCCATTTCAGTTTAAGAAGGTTATCTTGGACGGTCATCTTTCAAATTGCTAGAGGTATGTATGGGATCTGTTTCATTACATTTTAGTTTATATCCATTATATTTCATTATCTTTTAGTGCAAAATATTTTATGCATGAAATGGTACTTTCATGATTGCATGCTTATCTTATTCAAAAAGACCGGCTCTAAGTGACCCTTAGCTTTTTTTAAAAAAAATCAATCTGTTTTAAAAAGATTAAGTTCTGTTATCAATAAAGATCAAGTGCTATTTCGGTTGGAAGTTACAGAAATCTAATTCAAATTCCCTTAAGGAAAACAAATTTATTGGTTACAGAACTAAAACATCCATGTTTTGTAAGAGAATGAAGCTGCTGAGTGGGCAGAACATGTTAGAAGTGGAGACAAGACCTGCCTTTAAGGAGGTGTCCGGGAGTGCAGGATACTATGAATAAGCTGGCAGGACGAGGAAGGTGTTCAGGATCTCATGGAAGGAAGACCAGGTGGGCAAGGTACTACCTGAACAGTCTGGGGACAGGTGAAGGGGCAATATAGGCAGGTGATTTGCACCAGAAAGGTTTGGCAAAGTGGGATCAGTGGAAGTCCTACCAGCAGAGTAGGGAATGACCGGGGAAGTAGGGAGCAGGGAGGGAAGAAGAGGGAAGGGTGCCTGTCAGCTGGAATCAATGCTTCCCTTACAGCTGGATCTAAACACACAAAAATGGCTTCAAGCATCCATTTCTTTTCATCTTTCAGCTCTGCTTCCCTCTGTGTTAGCACCACTCTTGGGCAGACACTCCCATGCAGAGCAAGATGGTGACCATAATGTTAGTAATCCCCAAACTGGGCTCACTGGTCCAGCTTGGGTCAAGGGCAATCTTTGACCCAATCATTGGGGCCAGCAATGCTCCATTTGACCAGGACTGGGTCATATGCTCATCTCTGGAGAAAGAGATGAGGTTACAGCTATGTGAATTGCAAATGTTCCCCAGAGGGAAACAGGGTCACTATTGCCAGCAGAAAGGGAGTTACAAGGAAAAGTCAATACCCCCACTGCAGACTTGACAACACTTCTATCTGATTAGCAATCTGACAGGGAAGGAAGCTCACATACTGGATTTTTTTTTTTTATTCCAAAGGGGTTTTCTTTATTATGAATAAAACGAGCAATTTTATTCCTAAATGCTTGAAGGAAATGATCTATCTCTATTCCTTTTTGGGAAAATATCAAAGGAATTAAATATTGTAGACTACAGTTAGGTCTAATTGTAGTCATGCAAACCTATGTTTTCTCCTTCAAGGCTGTCTATTAATAAAATTTTTCCAATAGATGTGTTGAACCTACATACCTATTAACCTTGCTTTAAATTCACAATTATTTGGTTTTCATGGAAGCCAGATTTTCTGCAGATGCCTAAAGGTTAAGGGGGAAAAAGGCTGGCAACTTCTTGTCCCTTTAAGCCAATTACTAAAGGTCAGAATCAGAGCCATTTGCTACAAAGAGTTCTCAAAGTATAACAAAGAAAAGCAATTCCGTTTTTATTATGATTTCTATTCACTCATGACTTTCAACCAACATGCTCCTTATCAAGTCTCTTTAAGGAAAAAGGTTTTGGATTATTCTGTGCTCTATTTGTAGCTCATATTTTCACGTATTTATTAGCACAGGACAATTTTAGGGTAAGGAAGTTTATAAGTAAAATTGTTTCTCCATTGCCCTATTCTTTTTACCTGAGGAAATCTTCCTCTGTTTGTTGCCTATGGAAGAATTAGGCTTCATTTCTAGTATTTTTGCTTGTATGCTACATTAGTCTAGTGCTTTCTACATAACAAGTGTTCAATAAATGCTCATTTACTAATGGCTCAGCATAAGATCAACATGTTTTGCATTATGGCACCATTCACTGAAGCACTGCAGAGTCATTCCTGAGACAACCTGGAGCTCTGCCAAGACCTAGATATTGGTCATTTTACTGAGGACTTGGGAAATTCCAAAAATGATTTTTTTTTTAATGGCTTTTTTTAATAAAAAAAAATAATAGCTGCTTTTATGTGTTAATACTCAAAATATAAAGTGGAGCACAATTAATCAAATGTGGTTTATTTAGGAAGATGATTAAACTCTGTCTAGTCAGTCGTGGATGACAGCTTTGGCACTCAGGATTTCAACATCTGATAGTGCAGAGAAATAACTTTGATGCATATAACTCATATACCACTTGCATGATCATGCAGATTGAGCAATTTCTGCCCTTTCTCACTTCACATTTCATCCTTTGCAGGGCTGATGTGGTAACAAGTGTATCTTTTTCAAACCATTGTAGAAAACATTAGAGCCAACCAGGAAGCCAGACTCTTGCCCGGCGCCCTCCAGCCTACTGGCCATGTGAAGGTGATAAATGACTGTCATCCTGCATTCAGGAACTAAAAGTTCAAGGGCATGTAGGGCTTATCTGTTCAGCCTCTTCCTTTGGTAACTTGTAGGAAAACTGTTAGAAGTCAGAATGGGCAGGGAAAAGAGGTGGCTGTGTACCATGGCCAGGTGACCAAAAACCAGATACAGAGTCTTTTCCACTGGTTGTCTTTGAACCCCTTGAGCTTTTCATGAAATTCTTATAACAAATATCTGTTTATGTCATTAGTATCTGTTCAAATCATTGATTTTACTGACAGCTTGATAAATGATCTTCAATTTTATCTCAGACAAATTCACTATGGAGCAATCAATGGTTTTGCTTACGTGAGCACTTTGGGATTGTTTCCATAGATCTATTTCTAGTTAAAAATTTAGTTTTCACAGTGTTGCTTTACTAATTTTCAAAAGTTTGTGCTTTGGATGTATCTGGATCTTGCCCCAAGCTCCTCCTCCCACCAGGCATGTAAGAAAACCTGGGGTAGAAGTAATATGTACTTGGTCACTTGATCTTTTCTTATCATAGGCAACTTACTGCTGTATCCAGATAAGTCCCGGCTGACACTATTGTGATACCTGCCAAGGAAACTGTCTCATGTCACATTAACACATTAAAAATGATGACCAGCCCGGACTCCGAGCCTTCTTTCACTCGAGGCTCTAGCGGCATGTTGACGCTTGGCATTTACAGTTGTTTGCTTATTGAGTGGTGTCATGTTTCTATGGTTCCAAGTGCTGGCTCTCATTACAGTCAAGTGGAAGCAAGAACATTCAGGCAAGCCTTTTATGGAAAGATGGGCTTGCCATAATTTCAGGTTTCTTGGTGGATAAACAGAGAAAAGGAAGATGTAATCTCTCTACACTTTTCCAAGGTCTTGACAGAAGGAAGTGGTGGAGTTGGGGATATGAGTAAATCATGTTAGAATTGGAGACCAGACCTGCCTCTGCCTCCGGGGCTGTGGGGGGTGGGGGTGTTGCTGGTAGGAGGGTAGGGATGAAGATGGTGTGCAGGCCCAGCGGGGGGGGGGAAGGGGGGGTAACAGAGGGTCACAGCATCTGGAGAGTCTGCAGACAGGGAGATGGCAATCCACGCAGGTCATTTGCACTGTTAGGGGGAACATATGAGCAGGTGAATGTCCTTGTGGGTGGTCTAAGCATGACCCTGGAGCAATGGGAAGGAGGGAGGTAGTCAGAACCAAGAGCACTAGTCAACCAAAGCCATGGCATCATCTGGGGTTAAGGAGTAGACCCTAATCTTGAGGTTTGGGGGTGGAGGTTAGAAGGACAGCAGGAAGACAGAAGAAGTACAGTGATTAAGTCCTGAAGCAATCCAGTAACAACAGTGGCTTGGTCACAGAGGAGTGAGCAACAGGGAACTAATACTCATTGATTGTCTCCTACATGCCTGTCACCCACTGAGCTGGACTATAAAATGTATTCATCCATGTATTCAACAAATTTTTATTGAACACCTACTATATGCCAGGGACTATTATTCTAGCCACAGGGGACACAGCAGTGAAGAAAACAATATCCTTGCCCACTTGGATCTTACATTCTCACAGGGGAGACAGACAACAAACAAAATAAATGTTGTACTAGATCAGAGGAGAAGAAGCCCTCTCGAGAAAAAAATAAAGCATGGTAGAGAGATAGGGCATGTTGAGAATTAAAAGTTTAAATAGGGGGCCAGAAAAAGGCTCACTGAGAAGGTGACTTGTGGGCAAATCCTTGAAGGAGGTGGGGGAGTGAGCCATGCGGATACCAGGAGGAAGAATATCATGGTAGAGGAAGTAGCAAGTACAGGAATTGTGAGGCAGGAGCACACCTGGTGTGTTCAAAGAACAGCAAGGAGCCTAGATGGCTGGATCAGCATGAGTGAGGGGTGGGATAGAAGGAGTTGAGACAGGAAGTGGGCTAGGGATGGAGGTGAGAAAATTGTCTAAGCCCTTTTAGGCTAGTGGTTTGCAACTGGATCAATTTGCTCCCCAGGGAATATTTGGCAGTGTCTGGAGACATTTTTGGTTGTCACAAGTGGGGGCTGGTGGTGCTACTAGCATCTAGAGGGTAGAAGCCAAGGGTGCTGCTAAAGATCCTACAATGCACAGGACAACCCCATTCAACCAAAAATTATGCGGCTCCCAATGCCAAAAGTGCTGAGGTTTAGAAACCCTGTTTTAGATCATTATAACAACTCTGGTTCTTATCTGAGGGAAACTGGCAGGCATGATTCAGTTTTAAGCAAAGAAGAAACCATCCAAGTTACATTTTTAAACAGGATGGGTTTGCCTGCTCTTGCTCAGACCATTCTCACCATGTGACACCCTGAGCTGCTGTAGAGAGTCACCACCAAGAAGGCCCTCATCAGTTGTGTTCCCTGGACTTTGGACTTCCCAGCCTCCACAACTGACAAGTGTGCCATTAACAGCCAGTGAGGGTATATGTCGCTGTTTATAACCTGCTACTCCAAGTGTGCTCCATCAACCAAGAACATCCACATCACCTGGCAGTTTACTGGAAATGCCAAATTCAGGTCCCACCCCAGAGGACTTGATGAGAGTCTGCATTTGACAAGAGCCTCAGTTATTTATTAAATGCCTACTTTGTGTCTAGAAGTACAGTCAAGAACAATAGAGGTAATACTGTGGTCCCTGTGGAACATACCTCAGAACTGTTCTCTATCCATCTCCCAGCATTGTTATGACACACATACCACTATGGCAGCTTCAAACTCGGGAGGGTCAAAAATGAGAGAAAGGTTATTGCTAAATTTGGCATCATTAGATGTCAAGCTAATGATGTCTGGGAACTGTATAAAAGATGGTGCTCAATGTCCATTTTTGCTATGAATGATAGATGTATTCATAAAAACTCACAAGTGAAACAGTAACTCTAAAGGACAACGTGTCATCCAGAATAGATTAGGCTCCCCTATAATAACATGAAATCCCAAAGTATCACAATAAAGACTATTTTCTTGTTCTTGCGAAAATAAAATAAAATACATAAATAGACAGGATGGTTCTGGATGTGATGTTGATAATAGACTACAGGGGAGCAAATTGGAAGCAGAAACAACAGTTGGCAGATTATCGTAATAATAGATAAGAGATGATGCTTTAGAGACAACAGTTAGCAGATAATTGTAATAATAGATAAGAGATGAGCTTTAGACTAGCAGGATGGTCTTTGACGTTCACAAATTTAAGTTTGATTCTCTTATCCCTACTGCAGAGATGAGGAAAGGAAGGCTCAGAGAGAAACTTAACCAGGTCGCACAGCTGATTGAACCATGGCATTGGGATGTGGACCGAGGTGTGTGATTTCAAAGTCGTTCTCTTCCCACAGCATTATGACACCCCTTCCCCGCTTCACCTTCCTCTGCACCTTCCCTCTCCATTAAAGTGCAAACCCAGCAACAGAGGGATAAAACCAGCCCGGAAAGATGAAAAGGGCAGGCTTAACAAGGTTCCTTTCTAGACCTACCAATCCAAGTGTCTGAGCTAAACTAACTTAAGACTGGGTCATCTCAGTTATCCAAATCCATTTTGTAAATTTCTCCCAAGGACAGGATTGGTCCCAGAACCTGGAACATGGATAAACCTATAGATGGGAGTCACTGGATCCTGCTGACAGCAGAGAAGACGTGCAAGAGGCATGGCACCCAGCGCATTTTCTAGATCAACACACTGCACAGATATGTGTTTGTTCATCTGTGCCCCGCACCACAGCACACTGAGATGGCTACCTCTGGACTCAGCACAGCCACCAGGAGATCCCTGACTGTTCATAGCAGCCAGTCCTCCATTGCTTACATTTTGTCAGAATTTTGACTTTAAACAATTCAGAGTGGGCTCTTTACATGTACAGGAAGATCCCATCTGGGCAAATAGTGCATGACCAGCACACCGGACAGAGGCATAGATTCCACACTGTTCTCTAAATTGAAGTAGTCAGAAACAAACATACAAACTGTTCTGTAACTAGCACCCAGGTCACAATTTTGACTTTAAACAATTCAGAGTGGGCTCTTTACATGTACAGGAAGATCCCATCTGGGCAAATAGTGCATGACCAGCACATCGGACAGAGGCATAGATTCCACACTGGTCTCTAAATTGAAGTAGTCAGAAACAAACATACAAACTGTTCTGTAACTAGCACCCAGGTCAAGAAAGAGAACATTTTCAGTACCCTGAAAGCCCTCCACCATCCAATCACTACTCTTCCAAGAGTAGCCACTATCCCTACTGTTAATACTGTTCATTAGTTTCACCAGCTTTTGAACTTTTTATAAATGGAGTCTCTTAGAATGTCCTTGACTTCTTTCCCCCAACATCGTATTTGTGAGATTCACTCATATTGTTGTGTAAATCTGCAGACCACTTATTCTCATTGTTATATAATATACCATTGTGTGAATACAAAACAGTTGATCTCTTCTACTTGGGTGGACATGTGGATAGTTTCCAGTTTGGGGTTATGAATGGGGTTATGATGAATAGTGCTGCTATGACAATTCCAGTGCATGCCTTTGGGTGACCACACGCACACATTTCTGTTGGGTATACTCGTATATCTGAGAGTGGAATTGCAGGGTTGTAGGGGAGTTGGGGTTATGATGAATAATGCTGCTATGACAATTCCAGTGCATGCCTTTGGGTGACCACATGCACACATTTCTGTTGGGTATACTCGTATATCTGAGAGTGGAATTGCAGGGTTGTAGGGGAGAAAAGATGCTTGATAGGATGAAACGTAGCATATTACAGCTAGAGCAGTAAAACGATGTGTATAGATGTGATAGGGAAGGTTTAGATAGGTTTAAGAATGGAAGAAAATGTCCAGAGCTCAGAAATGAAAACACTGTGACCGTGAGGATGCGAAGTACAGTTTAAGCTAAGGAGACCAATGGTGTGTGTAGCCAGGCATGAAGCTTGCAGAAACCATGTAGCAGCAATGTGGAGTGACAAAGGGCACTGGTGAGGAGTCAGAAAGGCCTGAGTTTGAACCTTGCTCTGCCCCATATGACTTTGTGACTGGGGTGCGTCACTTGACAGCTCAAAGCCTTGACTTTCCATTACAGAAAATATGGGTTGTTGAGAAGATATAATTCATTCATTCAGCAACTATCGATTGAGTACCTACATACATGCAGGGTACTAGGGATTCAGTGCTGAACAAAAAAGAAGGGTTCTTGTCCTTGATTTTACTGGGAAGGAACACAGTAAACAATCACTATTTAATTACAATTATAGTAAGTGCAGTGAAGGAATCTAACCAGTCTGGGGGGAGAGGAGGTCTGGGAGGCTTCTCTGAAACCAAGGAGACATGAGGCAGGCCAAGAGTTGGGTGTGAGAAATTCCAAGCAGATGAAACAGCATGAGGGAAGTCTGAGGAGGGAAGGAGCTTGGCATGCGTAAGGAAAAGGGACAGTGAGTGTGGCTGAAACAGAGTGTGCAAAGGGGAGAGGGGGAGAGACCAGATGGCAGGGCCAGGCAGTGCTGTAAGTGATGGGTTTTTCAAGCACTTTAATCTGTAGATAAGGAGAGGGTTGGAGAATGGAGTGGGAACAGTGACAGAATCAGGTAAGTGCAAAAATACAGGTTGATTTGTGAATTTGCATTTATTTACATTTATATTTAAATAAATTATTTACACTTATTTATTTATTTATTTACATTTATTTATTTTCACAACCAATGTGTATCTAGCACCCAGATCAAGAATGAGAACATTTGCATTAATGAATTTGCATTATTTACTAGTGAATCTGGTAATGTCTGAAATTATTTAGGTGTTAATAACTATCGAATGGATGAATATGTAAATAGTAACTTACAAGGTTAACAAGCATGCAAAAAGATTCTGTTTACCATTATTTAATTCCCTTTGCTCTGATATTTAGTTCTTTAAGTAGATTTCCATTCTAAGAACAGTGGCTAATATTTCTTGAGTGCTTACTATGCATCAACTTCTGTTCTAAGCAATATGTAACAAGTGTGTTCTTTCACTCCTCATCACAACCACCCAGGGAGGTATGTTCATTATTATTCCCATTTTACTGATAAGGAAATAGACACTGAAAGGTACACTGATCCACTGGCCCAAGATCATCCAGTTAGTAAGCAGAGAGTCAGGATTCACATTCTGGCAGTCTGATTCTAGCCCACAAGCTCTCAATGGCTACTTTTTATAGCTTCCAGAAAGAGGACACAGACAAGCAACACAAACATCTGGTTTGTCTGATTACCCCACTTCTCATTTTAAATTAATAAATTGGCATTGTGCATTACACATTAATCTCTTGTGAGATGATTAGTATGATTCAATTCCCTCGGTTTTTATTCTCTTCTAGTGACAAATAAGGCTGAGCGTTCAAATCTGCAAATCCAGCTGTGGATCAACATCTGGACTACAGCTAAGAGACAGGAGTAGAGACTGAGGAGGTAGCAGGGGCAAAATCTTGCAGGTCTTGTAGACCAGATATGGTATTTTGGATTGTTTCTTAGCACACAAGAAAGGGATATGACTGGTTTGGAGGTGATCACAGTAGTTTGGGTGAGAGAAGACGGTGACTTAGACCACTGTGATAGCAGTTAAAATGGAGATGAAGGGAGAGAGGGAGGGGGAAGGAGAGTGATTGGATAAGGGGCATAAAGAATAAGTACGATTTGTAACAATGAATATGCTAATAAAAATTTTTTTTA
>NW_007726192.1:1056231-1069670 GCF_000696425.1 Galeopterus variegatus | reverse complement strand
GTATTTTGGATTGTTTCTTAGCACACAAGAAAGGGATATGACTGGTTTGGAGGTGATCACAGTAGTTTGGGTGAGAGAAGACGGTGACTTAGACCACTGTGATAGCAGTTAAAATGGAGATGAAGGGAGAGAGGGAGGGGGAAGGGGAGTGATTGGATAAGGGGCATAAAGAATAAGTACGATTTGTAACAATGAATATGCTAATAAAAATTTTTTTTAATGGAGATGAAATGAGAGATTCTAAGTAAAAGGCCCCACAAAATGCTTGGCACATAGTAGTCACATTGTAAGGGCCAGCTACTGTTAACAATGATGGCAAATTCATTTCAATCTAGCAGGCCAGATCTCATGGATTGGAAACGACTGCCCAAAGCATAGCATTGAGAAGGATTCTGAACTCCTTTCAGATGTGAATGGAAAGAGTGCTGGGATGGATTAGAGATGTCTGTCATGAGGTCTGGAGAAGCGTGTGGCAGCGCACATGATGAGGAAGGCTTTAAGAATGACTTTCAAGTAAAGATAAGAATCTTACACAGAAAATTTTCATTCATTTTTCTCCATAATAATATAAAAAGATAAGATGGGCTTAAGCTATAGTAGGAAACATTTTTTATTAGAAAAAAGCAATACCTGATGCCTGGTGAACTATAGTAACTTACTGAATTAACCTTGGGTTTGGTAGTATTCATGGTCAATCCCCCGCAAAGTAGGGCTTCCAGAGGCAAGTTAGTTCAACTTAGGTTATTTTTTGTTTCTTTTTTAAAAATTTTTTTTCCAGAGGCAAGTTAGTTCAACTTAGGTTATTTTTTGTTTCTTTTTTAAAATTTTTTTAAAAAAATTTGTCATTTGTTTTGTTTTAATTATATTTAATTAGTTTGACAGGTTAAATGCTTTATCCCCCTCCTAGAGATTCATGATGCATATTAGCATGTTAAAGGTTCAGAAAAGGAAGAGCATTAAAAGAAATCTTTTTAAGGTTGTTTATCTCAGAATTTTCCAAATTTATTTGACCTTGAAATTTTTTTCACCTAACACTTATTAATAATATCCCATAAAAACATGATAACATCTGCATTAATACTATGTTTTAATAACATAAAGCTGTGCTACAAAATTTGTAATACCATCTTTTTTTGGTCCTGGATTTTGTAGAGCTCAATCAGTGGAGACAAGGGAGAGAGAGAGAGGAGACTACTACATATTATCTCGTTTTTAGAGCACCATTCTCAATTATAATTGGTTGTATAGATGATAACTTGGCTCTGAATCCCTTCATTGATTTTGTGACTAACAATATTTAACCTTTGGCTGATGAGATGATTCCTCACCTGAACCCACACTTTGAAGTTGCTGGGACTTAGACTAGTCAGCAGATACTCAGATTCTACAGATGTGGGCCAGCCTCAGAACACTAGGACTTATTGTTTTTTAAGGTTTCCAATTTTTAGTTCAGTGCTTGGTACATAAAAGACACTCTTTGAGTAAATGAATGAATACATAACTGAATGAATACTATTTGTCCTCATGAGAAAAGGTAATTGTGAGACCAATCGATATTGTGCCAAATCTAGGAGAATTTTTAAATAAAACAATAAGTCTTAAAAATAAACAAGATTTCCTTTTTTGTTCTGTGGAGATTTAGCAAGTTAGATATACTTTTGTCTGAATTATACTGAAGGAAAAAGCATCTTTTGGCAAAAACTGGGTAATGTTATTGAGTAACTTTGTCCTTTAATAATTTGGATAAGTTTGTGTGAATTAGGCAAGTCACTTAATCTCCTTGTTTTCTTGTCTCCTGTACTAGGTGATCTCTAAGGGCTTTTTCAGTTCAAAAGTGTCTGTGAATCTATTCACTTATAAATATGAAGCTTTGTGCTTGGGTCTTTTTTTGTTGTTGTCATTCTTTCAACATTTGAAAAGTGAATAATCTTCATTATAACGCCAGGTATGAGTTCAGACTGAAAGGGCCCCAGGAAAGCATAGAATTCCAGAATGTTTCGCAAGAATATTCTCACTCATTAAAGGAACGCTTATAAGAGGAAAACAAGAGCTTTATTAACATATTTTCCTAAAGAAAAGCTGTATGAAGGCCCCTTCATGGGTCTCAGCAAAAGCAGCACTCTCCTCTGTGGCTCTATTAATGAACACAGGCCACCACGAGGGCTGATGACACAGGCAGGTCCTTTAATAATCTCTATGTACTTTTATGAGCCAACACTTATATGTGCTTATTAAATGGTAGCCACTGGTTTAAATGCTCTATTTATATTGATTCATTTAATCCTGACCATAACCCTATGAACTGGATGTTACTGTCTTCATTTTACAGATGGGCAAGTTGAGGTACAACATGTTTAGTTTTCTCATGGTTATGAACCTATTAAATGGTGCAGCCAAATTTGAATCCAGATTGTATAGCTCCAGAATCCTTGCTCTTAACCCCTCGGATATATTGCCACCTCAGGATATCATCTAGCCATTGACCAAAGGTAACATAGGTCAAGTCAACCAACATTAACTGGGAGTCTGCTATGTTACAAGCAGTTAGGGACTGAGGGGGATAAAATGATGATGACTTCATTGCTGCTCTTACTCAGCTAACAAATCTGCAACTCGCCCTAGGCAGAATGAAATGAGCACTAGCATAGAGGTTCTGGGGAAAGAGAAAGGCAAAATTTGAGCTAGCCTTGAAGAATAGGATTTTGATAGATAGAGTAGGAGGAAAGCATTTTAGATTCACCCAGCAGGGTGGATTTTACGGTGTGTCAAACAGGTTTGTGTGCCCAGATAGTATGACAAGCAGCCAGGAGGTGATGTTTGGCTCTTAGAAGGTTCTGAATGCTGTGCTAAGGAGTCTAAATGTTATTCTGTAGGCAATAAAGAGTAGTTTGATTTTTACTTTGGAGTATAATTCTGGAGATCTGGTGGGCTGTAGTCTAAGCAGGAGGGATGAGAAATTGAATCAGGGTAGTTCCAGTGACGAATGTAAAAAGGGATGGTGGGGTGGATGTGATATGGTGCCCAGACTTCCCTTTCAGGAATAAAGGTCTTATTATCCAAGCCACTGGGAATGCCCCCAACAGAAAGCCTTCAGCTGTCAACCTCCTTCACCCAAGGCCATGCCCTCTTCCTGGGACACTGGCATCAATCACAGATCAGGGCTATAAAATCCCCTACCCCTCACTACAGCTCAGGACAGCTCTGAAGGGTCATCCCAGCTTCAGAACTCCCTGCATCACAGTTGAACTTCTTTCTCTGCTCAATCTTGCTTCCTTCCTTCTCTTTGACAGGATATTATTTCAAGAGAACTTCCTAATAAACCTTCTCCACACTAATCTCTGTCTTAGCATCTGCATCCTGGGAGACTCAACCTGCTTGCAATGGCTGTAAGATGCACTGTGGAAACAAAAGCCACAGCTGGGCATCTCTGCAGGACTGCAGCGGGTGAAGGGGAAGGACAAGTCAGAATGATGCCCACCCAGGGCAGCTAGAAGTCTGTGGTTTATGCCATCATGGCCCCTGGACATGGTCCCGTGTCCCCATGGACAACTGCAGAAGACCTACCAATGGCTTCCCTGCATCTCTTCTTGAGCCCTACAATCAATTCTCCACACATCAGTCAGAGGGATCCATGCTCCAATGCCTCCCATCATGCACAGAAGAAAATGGAAAGTCCTTATCACGCCTACAACATTCCACCTAATTTGGCCCCCAGATACCTCTCTGACTTCCTCAAGATTCCTGTGCTCTAGCCACTGTGTCTTCCTTGCAATTCTGGAACATGCCAACCACGTGCCTATTGGTCCCCTGGATATTCACCTGGCTCCTTCTATCATTTCGTTTAGGCCTCTCTGCTCAAAAACTTCTCAGGGAGGCCTCCTCCAACTACCCTACTTAGAATAGCAACCCCTCTCATTCTCTGTTTCTTCAACCCATTTAATTTTTTTCCAAAGCACTTATTTCAAGTTGATATTGATATATTATTTACCTACGCATTTATGTGTTATCTGTTTCTCTCTCCAGGATAAGAGCTCCATGAGGGCAGAAACTTTGTCTTCTTCACTGGTATATTCCTGGTCAGGCACAAACTTTATGAATGAGTTAATGAAAATTAGGGACCTAAGAGGAGTGTGCTTTCAGCAGAGAATAGGAGTTCAATATTGAATATGTTGAGTCTGAAGAGTCTTTACAGCAGTCATCTCAGATATTTAGAAGACAGTTACCAATTCAGGTTTCTAAGTAAAGATAGAGAAGAGGGTGTTCCTCAGAGAGTCCAGTAACCTGTGAAATGTGTGGTGAAAAGTGAGCTAGAACAGCAGTTCCCAAGTTGTTCCAGGGAATACTAGTCTCATGAGAGGCTCTTTGAAATAGAGAATAGCATGGTCAGATTCTTTCAATAAAAGAAAACTCAATTCAAACAGTTTTAATAAAGGACAAATTAATAAACAAGCAAAGAAAGGATGAGAAGGAAAAGAAGAAAGAGAGAGAGAGAGGATTTACTGGCTCATGTAACTGCAATGTCCAGAGGTTCAGGCTGGACCAGAGCCAGGGACTCATACTGTGATCCCAAAATTGGGTCTCTCTCCATCTCTCAGCTCTCCTCTTCTCTGAGGTGACTGCATTGGCAGCTAGGCTCCTTCCAGACAGACCACATGGCAAGTAGATCATCAGAACTGGTTTCAATTCCTCCTCTTCCATGACGGTGCCTCTTCCATGACAGTTCTAAAAATAATTAAGGAATCAGGCCTAAAGCACTGGTCTGGAGGGATTCATGGTCCCAGGGAGATAAATGGTCTGATTCATTTGTTTGAGTCATATCTGATACGATGTGCTAAAAGCTCCCAGGAGCTGATCGTGTGCCTCTCATCCCAACTCCACATTCAGTGAGTTCACCTTGGTAGGTTGAAACTGGCCATGGTGGGAGTATTTACACTATGGAAATTGGCAAATGCTACAAATCAAGGAAACTTTTCTTTGGAAAATTGGTCATTAAACATTCATCAGCTCGTCACTGGTCATACAACTTCTAATGCCAAGTATTGGGAAACAGATCCACCAAAGTTCAGGGACTAAGAATGGGGAGGGTGGCTCCTCGAAGGACAATCATGATATTGTTACTAAAAGAAGGGAGAATGGGAAGTATCCTCCCATATATCATATTATATGATGTCATATTATATTACCACATCACATCCTATCATATTATCATTGAAGGTCCACAAGGAACTAAGGGTTCTAAAAAGGCCTATAATTTATAAAGCTGTTTGGGTTTATTTAATTCAGTGTTACTCAACCTTTTTTGACTAGGGAGCTCCTTTTTTTTTTCATAAAACTCTGATTAATTTCTCAGTACCTTTGGAAAATAGTGAAACAGAGTATAGAGATATAAAAAAAGCGGCAGGGGGTAATCTGAGAACAAAGAAACCGTTAACATGTAGATCTATTATTATGTTAGTGGCTAGGGGAGAAAAGATTCTTTATGTTCCCCATCCCTTGAAAAGCAGTTAGAAAATATCTAAAGTGAAGAAAATATTTTAAACCAACGTACATGTCTGCAAACTTTATTTTAACTTCTAGCCATTAAAAAGAGTTTAAAATCAAAGGAACAATACATTTCTTATATCTTTTAGGCTGAATATTATACATTAATTTCCAATCCTTTTATGAGCTATAATTAACCCTGGGTCATTGAAAAATCAAATATTCAGGCTTGAAGTATTTAGGTCTAAAACTTTACTTAGTGCTATGACAGGAACAAAAAATGAAAGACGGAGCAACAGAAAACATTTATTATAACGCAGTCTCTCTCTCCCTCTCTCCCCCCCCTTTTTTTTTCTGTAACTTAGGCTAATAAAGTATATTCTGACCATGTTTTGTAAGAGTCTTATAGTGTAAGCTTCATGAGAGTAAGGCCTTCATCTGCCCTGCTCACTGTTGTATCCTTAGCATTTGTATGTAGTAAATATTCAATAAGTATTTGTTGCACATTGAATTTAAAAACCTAATAATGATGACAGAGGTACATGTTTATCCCACTTTATGCTGTCTCATACACAGCATCTCATTTCATACCTTGTGTGGGTATAGAAAAGCAATCTCTGCTCTTCACGCTTCCCTTCGTGTAGGAATTGACCTTCCCCTGATAGCCCCATAGCCTCGTGGGACTTTCCACTCTCATGATTTTCTCCCCCTTCCCTTTTTTGCCTACATTACTTAGGGTTGCATTTCTACCACTTGGAGAAAAAAATCTTCATTGAACAATCTTTATTGATATCTGTAATACTGAAAATTATATTAGTGAAAAACTGATATGCTTTGTTCTTCAACTGAAAATTTTTATTTTCTAAAGATGAACAAAAGTATTGAAAATCCAGGTCTCAATAACTGAATATAACTCTAATACAATTCTAACAAACTCCTTACTAAACTGCTCTGTGTAAAAGACGTTCTAAGGCATAAGCAAAAAGAATACTCTCTCAATGTAATGGAAGTGTTGGGGGATGCTTCTGGCTGTTGGTGGTTTTGAATTTAAAGACACTTTCAAGTTGAAGAAAGGAGTAACCCACCAGGGGTAAATGGCAGTGTGACAATCCAATCCCAGGGTCAAAATGCAGAGGACAGCAGCCCAAGGAAGGGGGCAGGCAAGCTCTACAGAGACGCAATACTGAACTGAAACACCACCAGAAGCAACAGCAAGTCATCCATCTCAATGAGCAATAAAGTGTGAAACAGGAATGTACGAGAGAAAAGTTAGATGCAGGCCAACAGAGACACAAGAGAGGAGAATGCTGGATTCAGGAGAGATAGAGAAGAATTCAGAGCATGTTCTTCAGGTTGGGAAAAGCCCTTGCATAGTGCTCAGTCAAACCCAACTTTGTCAAAGCCTTGCCTACGATGGCAACAGATTGTAGGTGAGATCCTAGTGGAGCTCCTGAAACCAGAGGTGGCAGGAGGTTTAGTGGCCAGCACTAATAGTGGAACATACAGTCCAATAATTAGGAGTGAAGGCTTTGGAGCCAGACACAGTGGTTTGAATGAACTGTTGTCAATAGCTGTGTGGCCTCTGGCAAGTTACTTAGCTCCTTGCCTCATTTGTAAATGGAGACGATAACCCTTCCTATAATTCACGGGGTTGTGGGGCAGATGGGATGAATTTGAACACAGCACCTGGCACACTGAGTGCTCAATAAATGTTCACTGCTGTTATCTAGTGATGATGTATTCTGAGCCCTACTTTTAGCCAACATCTTCTAAATCATCATAAATTATAATAACTTTGGAATTAAGCAGACTGGTGTGTTCAAATCTTTGTTATTTTACTTCTTTGAGCTTTGGTCTCTCATCTGTAAAATAAGACTAATACCTATAACACAAAGAAAGTGCTCAGTACAAGGACTATTCATGTTAATCACCAATTAATATTAATTTCCCAACCTGAGGGTCATCTGCACAACTGTTTCTCTTTCCTAGAGTTAAGAAAAAAATCCAGCGAGACTAGACTAAATGCTGTAGCCCAGGTGAGGCCCACCTAGGGGGGGAGAATGGGATTCTATGTGCCCTCGAGTTTGAACTAGATGGAATCTTGATTTAGATAGCATCAAGGTTTCTGACAGCTCTTTGAGCATAATCACATTCTGTGATTAAACAAAACAGTCAGAAACCCAAGATTTCCTGGTCATGTCACAGAAAAGAAATTTCAAGCAACAAACTTTCCCTTTGAGAATGGTGTCCTCAGTTGCCTTCAGCTCCAGTGGGGAAACCATCAACAGAATTGTCCCTGTTGACCAGAGCTGCCATAGTGATGGCCACCTTTGTTTTCCAATATGAGACCCAGGTGGTGTACCAGATTGGGTACCTGAAGGAAACCCTGGGGCACTACTGTTATTTAAATTAATTATTTAACTGACTTTATTTTTTTAGCTATTCTGTGTTTCAGAAACCTTGAATTATGCCTGTTGGCAAATTCATAACCATTGAAAATTCTTCACAGTCAAAACTGGAAACAAAAACTCACTCTCTCGTAGTTTTAGATTTTTTTGGTTTTGTACCGAATATCGAAGGCTGTGGATTAAGTGCATTAGTTAAAATAATATATTCAAGGATTTAGGGAACTGGGGTCTGATTTCGAACCACTCCACTATCTCTGGCTGGACCTCAGCTCAATCCCTTAATCTTTTGGCTTCTTTTTCTATCTGCACAAGATGCCTCTGGCAATGCACTGAGTGCAGTAGCTGCAGGAACAGATTAAATAATGGGCTTAGTATCACCACTGAGAATCGACTAAATGGCTCTGTTGTGGGATCCATTAGCTCAACTGAGAATATTAGTACAGGATTCTAGGACTATGATGGACTATAAGAAATAAGGTAGCATCAATGTTAATGTTTTGCTTTGCGCCTACATAACTCTGGACAACAGATAAAGAATACAGCTGGGAGAGAGAGTGCTTGGTAAGGTAAGACGTAAAAGGATAGAGGACCATGAGCTGAGAAGTGAGGTATGGGTGGAGACAGAGGCAGACAAGAGAAGATGGGAGGCTCAGAGAGCGGCAGAGCAGGGGGAACAGACAGGCAGGGTCCACTCCAGAAAGAGGGTTTGCTAGGGCTGTCCACCGCCCTCCCCTCTGTGGCTCTCCCCACATTCCTGGTACTCGCAGGGAGTTAGCTTTAACAGCTTGAGGCATTTCACCTCCCAGGAGTGTAAGAAATTTAACAAGATTCCTGAAGGTGACAAGTCTCAGGGAGTTAACTAAATGTCTATTGGGGGGAAGTTCCCTTACTCGGTGTTCCTCAAATCAAACAATTAAGTGAAGCATAGAGGGCAGGAGGTGATGGCAAACACTGCAAGAGAAGCCAAGGGAACAAAGGCTATTGTCCTCAGAATCCTCTAAGCTTTACCCTCTAAGGACAACTGAATGTTATAGCCATCTCATACTACCCCTACCCCAAAGTCTCACTTACCTGCTTTGATAGATTTGGGGAGTTGTAGTAGAAATTGTGATGAGGATAACATTCACAGAAATCGTAATGAGGATAATGTTCCTTGCTTACTTTGTGTCCAGAACATATGCCATGCATTCTTCCAAAAGGGATTGGAGGTGGTCTATAATAAAAACAGCTTCCAGGAGGGCAGGAAAAAATATACAGACACACGATGTCTGAAGAGAACGGTAGAAATTTGACACAGAACAATATATTAATTTTATAGAAATTAACTCATTTTGTTCTGTGCACGACCCTATGAAGTAGCCCCTTCTTTATAGAAAATGAAACTGGGAAAAAACAAGATTTGCTATTACAATTTTGGCTTGACTTCAAAGGGCAGTGCTAAAAGAATAACTGTAGGAGTCTATTTACTTTCAATAATAGCAATTTCAAAGTTATTCGCCAGAAAAAATATATTAGCTCTGCCTGCCACCAAAAGATAACCAAAACTGTTGTTGTGTAGTGTCCCTCTTAACTTAAACTTTTGAATATCCCTCATATAAGGGCCCTAATGACAAATACGAGTACCTCTCAGAGCTTGGGCCAGGAAAGACTTTCTCCTAAATGAAATAGTATGATTCCTTCCACTTGACAATGAGAGTTATGAAAACTTCCATTTCCCCTATTTCACTGCTTGAGGAAGCTTGGAGCTAAGCTCTGTGCTCAAATACTGTTGTCTCTTCCAGTTTTTTCCACCTTTTTTTTTTTTTTTTTTTTAAAGATATTTGTCTTTCATTGTAAACTACCTTAAGTCCCTTTTGGAATAAGGCACAATATAAATAAAGAAAAGACAACTTCCAGTTTTTTCCCCCTTTTTTTTTTTTTTTTTTTTTAAAGATATTTGTCTTTCATTGTAAACTACCTTAAGTCCCTTTTGGAATAAGGCACAATATAAATAAAGAAAAGACAAACAAAATGCAATCCTGTTGGGGCCATGCTAGGGATATAATAATTTACCAAAATATTTTACATACCACCCCTGAAATAATTTTATCTGAAAGAGAATATTCTAAACAAAATCTTGGGTAGGTACTATCTTTCATGGTGTTTATCACATTTTTCATTCCCCTTAAATAGCATTCCAAACCACTTTGGGTAACGGACATAAAATCTAGAGAAAATTAGCTGATTACTCTCATATGTCTTCTCGTTACAGGGATCTAATTAAAGTTTTGAATCTTGTCCAAAACTGTGCTCTAAAATAAACCAATTTAAATCTACATTTATCAGTCAGGCTTAAAACGAAGAACAGTTTCACTCATTTCAACTATTCACTGGTTAATAACTATGCTTAATTTGTAGATTTTCATTCAGTTTCAAAATTTCTTCCAGGAATACAGCCACATTTTGTCCTGCTGATTGATAAGCACTATACATATTAGATCACACATCAAGAGAAGCCTTTTTAAGGACCAAGATGTGGGTAATTTAATAACAAAACCACCATCATCTCAAGTACAGTGCTTTTTGATTGATACTTGCGAAGAACAAAGCCTTTCATTTCCGGAACTTTCATTACAGGTTAGAGTATGATGTTTGTTTCACTTAAATATTATTTTATATTTAAGCATTTCAAATGAAGTCTCATTTACAAAAAAAAAAAAAAAAAAGAAAAGAAAAGAAAGACGTGAACAAAACAGGAAATAGGAGAATAGCCAATAGCTGGGAAGAACACAAATCTTGAACACAAAATAATTAACTAAAAAGCCATTTCTGCTTATCCAGCAAGTACTTACAGTTCAACATTTTGCTGCTTCATTCCCATTCAATTTTAGGCTGTTACATAACCTATACTTTTACTTCTAATTATGCGATCTTTTCTATTTCATTGTTTTATCTGTTTGACAAACATTTATGGAGAACTGTTATGGTCAGGCTCTTTGTATTATACAATATAAACCTCAAACAAAACAAATTATTGTTCGGATACTTATTTTGCAACATCTCATGAAATTGCAAAAAGTAAATATATAAGACAATATTTACAACATAGTCCATGACATGGGAGATAAAAATGGTGTCAGTCCACAGCACTTGAAATTGAGCTGAAATTCCTTTAAGAATCCATACTGGTAAATTCATATTTTTATACAATAGATAAGAAAAATTTACTGTTGACAGAAGAGCAGAACCATATCCAGTGCAGCAAACTGGGTTATGGCCTGGTCATAAACCAAATATTGCTAACGTATTTTTAAAGTCCTTGCTTTGTTGTGGAAATATAAATTCCATTATTTTTCATGAGAAAGTGTGTATACCACAACTTACCAAACTATATGTCAGAATGGTGTGGGTAATACGGTGTTTCTCAGAAGCTGTAGCAAATTCCTAAGTTTCTTACCTGTAAAATGGATATATGTCAGAGGCAGTTCTCTGTGAAGCTCAGAAATCACAAGCTTCCAAGCATCTTTCCTAGGTCCCCATCTAAGGCCCTGGCAGGAACCATAGCAATATATTCACATGGTCTTAGGTTTTTGGACAATTTGCAAAAGTAAGATAATTTAACCCTAATCAGCTGAGACTGTGGTCTCTTTCCACTTGGACTTTCCCTCCCTGCTGTTGGGTGGTGCTGGAGCAGCTTGGGCATGCTATATTTGTTCTGTTTTTGTTTTTCTCTAAGAGGACCACCCAAATTGCACAAATTTCCGGCCCCACAAAACCTGCATCAGCCTCTAGGTGTAAGAACAGTACCTATTTCACAGATGTGTTGTGAGGATTAAAAGAGGTAATGCATAATGCCAGACACATGTTGTTTTTCCAGTAGATGCCAGCCATTATTATTATTATCCCAAATGTCTCTCCTTCCTTCTCTCCCTCTCTCTCCCTATATGTATGTTTTTTAAAAGGCCATTTAATGTAATGTGCTTAAAACTGAATTTTTTTCTTTTTTCATGAAAAGTTATTTTCCAACCCCAGGCAATAGGGGTGCATCATGATTTCTTGGGCCCTAGGCATTTCTGCCTTCATTGAGCTCCTTCCTCCATTAAAAATTTATTTAAAATCACATGTTAAGATTGCATTAGTACAAAGACAAATTTATTAATATATATAAAAATACTTTTTTAAACACAAATGTTTATTTTTTTCTTATTATTAGAAGGAAATTAGAATGTTTTTGTGGGACCTTCAAAGTATTGCGGGCCTTAGGTACTGTGCCTAATGGAAAAGACAGTTACAGAGATTCTCCAATGTGACTAATGACAAATTTCCCAAACCATCAAGGACTCGAGAATGGAGGTTAGAAAAAGAAGCAATGTGGAACATCTTCAATGGGGTTCCAAGTACACATAATAGAAACATGTTCTCCAAACAAGGTCTTAGGGATAACAGGAAGCATTTAGTTGTAGTGTTCAAAATACCCACATGGATAAAGTCGCCTGTCAGGACGCTAGTAGGGACCACATCTTGCTGTGAAACACATATTTTCGTATACGGAGACTATTTTTCAATGTACTTTCAGGTGTTTTGTTGCTCATTTTAGAGTTACATTATCAATAAAGAAAAGTTATTTTAGAAAATAATCTTCATTTTGCCAATTCATAAATTGCTTTGGAATTTCACCCAGTGGTCTCTAAATGGTGCATCAAATAAATTACACATGAAACAAACAGGCCGGTTTCCTGCTGAAGGTGCGTCCGCAGAACCCGAGGACTCTTGACTCTGCGTGCCCGGGGCTCTATCTGGCACATTTCTGAATTTTGCAAAATTAATTGTGCCTAAGAGAACACATCAAACGCGTCCGGCATAGAGCGTAAACATCTTCAAACCATGATTCTGCGCCATTCAACGCTCTCCAGCTAATTTCATCTGGTGCATTATTCTGGAAGAAAACCGAGGCTAAGTGAAACTGCGGAAATGGGAACAATGCACGGAGGAAAAATCTCACCCCATTAAGGGATCCGTTTCTTCTTCACACAAATAAGCCCACCACGCCTTGAAGGCAAGACTAGGTGGCTCCAGGATATTCTCAGAATGCCCCTCGGGCCCTCTCGGGCTGAGGGAGCCGTGCACGGGGAGGAGGAAGGTGAGGCGAGGGTCAGCACCTCGGTCTGGGGGCAGTCTAAGTAACTCGTATCATCTACAATGTAAGCAATCGCGCCCGCCACCCAGCCCCAGGCGCAGAGACTGGTCTCAGCGTGCATTTACAGAGGCAGCGGGGACGCGGCCCCACGTTTTCCTCTCCTCGATGCCATGTTTGCACGCACACTGACAGCGTTTGGGGAGCCGCTCTCCTCCCCGCAGGGCCGCCGCGCGCTCGGCCGTCCTTTCCTGGGGATCGGCACAGGCTCGGCCGCTCCGCTCTCGCCCGCTCTTCCCCGACCTTCCGAGACTGGCCCCGCGATCGGGGTCTCTGCAGAGTCACCACCCCTCGGCACCCAGCCCCGCAGCTTCGACTCCCACGGGCGGCCCCGCGGGCGCGCGCGCGGCTCGGCCGGGGTGGGGGGTGGGGGGGAC
>NW_007726192.1:1023406-1055231 GCF_000696425.1 Galeopterus variegatus | reverse complement strand
GGGGGCGGGCAGCGCTCGGGCCGGCACTGTCCCGGGGTCTGGGAGTGACCCGGGGGGGCGCTGCTCTGGGTGGTGCCGTTCCCCGCGTGCCCTTGGGTTACCCTTAGGTCCCGATGGTCGCTGACATCCACCACGCTGTGGATTTGTGCCCAACGTAGGGACAGTGAGATCTGAGGCCAGAGATTACCTGGGAGATGGAAAGGAGCTTTTTTAACGTTTGTTTCCTTTGGAGATGTGACCTGCCGAGTCATTTCGTGCTCCTTTGCGTACCTCAACTCCTCTTTAAACTAGTTCCTTGACTTTTCTGTATTTATAGTGCATTCGCCTTACCTGTATTTTTAATGTGTTACCTCCAAAGGAGCTCTACTGGTTAAGCCCGGAGTTAAGATGTTGACTATCAAAGTTCGGCTTCGTGAAAGATGCCATTTCTGATGTGTTGTCTAAAAGCACAAAGCTAGAATCATTGAGTTAACCAACAGAAAACTCTGCACATCAAGTGTTGTGAACTTAGGTGTGGGCTTAAAAAATGGGATTCTGGTTATCACATTAGCTTACCAAAAATATTTAAGGTCTTTTATTTGCAGTTGGGTGTCGTGTTCTTTTTTCTTTGTGTGTGTTTTATGCAAATATTGATATAACACGTGCACTGTTATAATGGCGTTATAATGTTATAATGGCATTTATATGGAAATGAGTTCTTTGCATTTCTTTGTATGTGTGTTTTTTAAGATACGTTTTTCAAGAGAAAAGTTTCAGTTTAAGGTTTGTCTTCTGATTCGTTTGTCTTCAGTTTCAGATGTGTCTTTAATTAAGCAGTATTTGCTTGGAGTATAATTAATTTGATTTAGTCAGGGGTCCAAAAATGGTGCTGAAATTAGACTTAAAGCAAACCTCCCTCCCCCACAAATGAAAAATTAAAGTGTTTGTGCAGTGCAAATGATGCTCGCCTCTCCCCTGAAGTGATTATTTTGCCAGAAATCTGAAATCGTATTTCACTAATATCAGAGGGTTCCTTGTCTAAGCCTAAGCAGAGGAAAGGAAACCTAAGTATAGTCTGTGTTTTTATCTGAACTGTTGGTTGGACTGTAAATTAGTACAGCCATTATGAAGAACAGTATGGAGGGTTCCTTAAACAACTACAGATAGAACTACCATACAATCTAGCAATCTCACTTCTGGGTATATACCCGAAGGAATGGAAATCATGTCAAAGGGATATCTTCACTCCCATATTTTTTTTTTTTTTTTTTTTTATAGCCAGGTGGAAACTGTTCATTTGGAGGCTTAATTGGGGGAGTTACAAGTTCAATTTAAATATGAGATATGTTTTCAAGGTGAGCCAAGCAGCTCTTTCCTCTCCAAGAATTGAATTGAGGCTTCTTTGCTTTTTAATAGGTGAGATCACAAGCGTGTCTCTCTGATTAGTGGAGACTAGGATTCTCCTCTGGGAAATGAAAATCAGGGACAGTGCTGTTGAAGGGAACAAAACTTTGTGGTTTTTGACAATTTTTGCGTCTGATTGGGCATCCTCAAGGAATATGTTGGTGATAGTATAAATTATGCTCATTTCAACATTTATTGTATTAATTTGTGGGACAGACAACCCATTCACACTAGGGAAGATTCAATAGATATAAAGTCTCCTACCATGTCCCACAGCACCCACATCTCCCCACAATCCAGGGTTACTGGCTCCTTGTGCATATCTTTCCAGATAGAGCCTAATGATCACATAAACATTTTGTATGTGTTCTTTTCATTTGTCTCTCAACAAATGAGGACACACTGTATACACCATTCTGCACCAGCTTCCCCTCTCAGAGTACTACATCCTGGCAGTCTCTTATCAGTGGCTACGAGAGCTGTCTCATTCTCTAACAGCTGCTGAGTGCTCCATTAATGATGGACCATAATTTATTCAGCCTCTTCTTTATTGAGATATATGTAGATTGTTTCTAATATTTTGCTATAAAATTATTGTAAAGCATTAGCTTTTGAGGTTTTTAAGTGGATTTCAGTTATTCCCAAAGTCCCAAAGGCAGTAGTAACTTGCTTCTTCATATCACATTCCAGGAAATAAATGCTGCTTCTCCCCAGTGGAAACTTTTTGCTTTTATATAACTTCAGAATGATCCATAAGGATCTGTGACATCTTTGCTGTAAAGTGTGGGCTGTCTGTGATGGTCAGTAACTAGTCATATTCCTTGAGTAACAAGTTAGCTCTTTGTTTTAACAAAAGAAAGGAGCAGATACAAAATTTTAAGAATAATCTATAAGAAAACATTCTTAAGAGTTTAAATATTTTTGAACAAAGAAGGCTCATACTTTTGATTAAATTGAAAAATGAGGGCAGTTTGTGTTTCATTAAAATTCTTTGCCATTAGGCACTAAAATTCCTGACTTCTCTAGATTATCACCAACATCTCATATTTTAATGGTATTATAATATGGTTGCAAAGTACAGTTTGGGAGAGTGTTTATTAACAGCTCTTTAGGGGAAGGATGCTTTTTAAAAATATTTGGCTCTTGGCTTTTTTTTTTTTAAATGAAAAATGGAGTCTCTTCTTACCATGCTTTTGGAAGAGAATAAATTGTAGTAGTGATGCTAGTGCTAGAAATTGAGCTTGATACATTATAAAGTTTGAATATTAACCAATGTTGAGCTTTAGTACTTCCATTATGCTTATTTTTTTAGGACTAGTGTAAGCTATGATCTTTTAAAATCTGTTTATTTATTTATTTTTTAATCGATCAAGCAAATCTTTTGACATTTAAGGTGTTCTTTTTTTCCTTTGTTATTTAGTACCTGTCATTATGGTGCAAAACTGCTAACATTGTCTATATATGTTCTTCTTAAATAAGTATTTATTCACTTGGTAATATTCCTAGGGACTAGGATATAGCAATGCACAGGACAGACAGACCCTGCTATAATGAGTTATCATTTTAGTGGGGGAGATGGATAAAAAGCAAAGAAGCAATAAAGGAGATAATATCAGAAAATATACTACTGTACTGGGAAAGTTACAAAACAGAGTTGCAGTGGTAGGCAGGGACAGAGTGGGGGCTGCTGTTTTAGACTGAGTGACCTGAGATGCCTCTCTGGGGTGGAGAGGTGTGAGCCCAGAGTTGAATGAGGGGAAGAAGCCTGTGATCTTGGAGATCTGGAGGAAGAGTGTCACAGGCTGGGGGGAGCGCAAGTGCCAAGGCCCTGAAGCTGGACTGAGCCTTGTGTGCCTTTGGGAATGAAGAAGACCTCCCCCTGTGGCTGGAGTTGGTGACGAAGGGGAAGGGGAGTCGCGGCGGGCAGGAGGGCAGGAGAGTGCTGGGATTGGGGCCCTTTGTGTTGCACGTGTCAAGAAGTGTTTACAAAAGTGGATGTTTGAGTTCCTCCTTGGGCCAGAAGCTCCAGGAGGGCAGGAACAGATCTGCTTTCTCCCTGCCACATCCCAGTCACAGAGTGGGCTGTGAATTGATGTTGAATTAATGAATATTTAATTAGAGAGTTTAAGAAATAATCTCGCTTGATTTGGGGCAAAATCCTTAGATTCGGGAGGCTTTTGTTTGTGTTTTCAGGCTTGACTCTTGGCCCTTGACATTACCAAAACTGTTTTATTGTTAACACACACTCTCAAATGATTGCATTAAGTCAGTTGCACTTGATTGTTCTTCCATGAAATTCAAGTATGAAACCTTAAAAACACATTTACCTTTTTCAGTAAATTGTAGTGATTTCTGAGAAGTGTAGTCAGTATTCTCATCTTTGATTTCAGTGGAGTAGCCATTGCTTAAATATAGAATTTCAAAGATGTCTTTTTAGTGTATTGAATGTTTTAATTCTTCTGGGTGGATGACAGACCAATGAACAGATAAAATATTTGTGCTCTTTGCAGGTACTTTTATTCTCACAGGAGGAATATGTGCATGCTCTATTTTAGGGAATATCAGGAAGTTGTGGCATTTCCTCTTCTGAACTTCTAATCTCTTTGTCATTCTAAATATATGTCCTTTTATGTTAATTGAAAGCTTGGGAAATGAGTTTTATGCCAAGCAGTTGTTATAGATGTCTAAAAGAATCTGTTGGTTTCCTCTTGACTGTGATTTTTGGACTCCTGTTCAATATCAGGAGTTTTGTGATCTTGCAGAATGAGGGTTTTTAATTTTTTTAAATTTCCAATACTAATTGGTTGATACCTGAACATAATAAGTTGTTTCCAAGTAAGATAATTTTCTCCTCCAACTTTCTCTCATAAGTTCTGTGCAAGCTCTGTGTAAAGGATGGATTCTTTAACACCTCAGTCTTAAGGAAAGTAGCCTTGTTCTTTTGTCGTGGTATTTGCAGTGAAAACTCTTCAGGCAAACAGCAGAAGTACGTAACTGGTGGCAGTCAATGTAGAGGCTTAATGCTTGAGTTAAAGGGCTTTTACCAATTATTTTACACTTCCTTTTGTGAACTACAGAAATGTAGGAATTTTGAACTTGTCTTACGTTGTCTCAAATGACAACACGTCCTTCTTCCTATCGTTGCTCAAGTGAGCAGAGCTTATGTTTATTAGATACTGTTTTATATTGGAAGTAGAGGAAAAACTTATGGTGGGTGAATTTTTTATGTACTTTTTACACAAAGGTGAGAAAATATTGGCTTTTACTCATTCTGGTTTGTAAAGCAGGTATGGGAGAAGAGTTGGAATTACTATGTATGCCTAGAGTTGAGAATGTTATTAAGTGGCAGTATCCTGAAAGGCCACAAGGAGGCGATATTACTTCCTGAAAGTGTTTGTGTGGCTCTTCCCTAGAGGGTGCCTTGGGATACTGAGGCCCCTTGCTATGCTGTCCTCTGACTACTCCCCAAAGCAGACTTCTCCAAGGAGACCCTGGATCCGAGGACAATTGAAATGGTGGCAGGAATGTCTGGTGGAAAATAATAAGTGGTGACAGAAGTAGTGGTTCCCATTTCTATTATTAGAAATGATAATAGGACAGTGACTTTAAAGCTGTAGATAGAATTGCGTGTGCCTGTTCAGTTGGGGCCGGGGGTAAGTTGGAGAGAGGTGAGAATTTGCCACCAGGACTTCAGGTTGCAACCCCTGAGGGCACCTGAGTGCCGCTGTAAACAATAAGGCACAAAGCGTGGCATGGCAGTGGGTCTCCAAGCCTGCTGCATGGAAACAGCAGGCACTGTGTCCCCAGGCACCCACTGCCATGCCATGCTTCATGCCTTGTGTTTATAGCACAGTACGAAAGTGATGGAGGTGAGAACATTTTATAAAACCTCTCAAAAGATGTAGGTAAAATTGGGAGCATATCTTCATCTAACTGGAACTTTGTCTTATGTTTATTCTTTGAAGGAGCCTGGTTCACCAAAGTTTTACTGGAGGTGTAAAACTGGTTTTTTCAGAGAGCTGGGTTCTGATTTTATAGTAGAAGAACTATATAGAGCTTAACAAAACTCTTGTAATAGAAGATTAAGTATTCAAACAAAACCAAAGGAAGTATAGAATTTGAGAGCTAGAAAGGCCCTCAGATCATCTGGTCAACCTCTTAAGTATATAGATAAAGAAACTGAGACCCAGAGGTGTTATAATTTGCCTAAGAATCCAGTAGTTCCTGCTGGCATAGTAACCATGATTTGCTGACTCTTCACTGCAGGGTTCTGAACTCCCCTCTAGAACCCTTGAGGGCAGGAACTTTGTGGGGTTCACTGCTGTGTCCCCAGCATTAGAACAGTGTCCAGCCCATAATAGGCATTCAGATATTTGTTGAATAAATGAATATCTAAAAGAATTTCAAGAACTTCAGATTGCCATATTTGCTATAAGATAGAGCTTATCAAATTTGAAAGAATACACAGTTTCATGAGTTTCTTATTAAAAAACAGAGCATGTTGCTATTAAAACCCAAACTTTTAAGCCAGACAGGCAAGTGAAGGTACAGTGTTCTACTTACTAGTTTGGCACATTTTGGAGTCCAGTTTCACTATATTTTCTAATAGTCATTCAGTTCAGTCTTGTATTTGAAAACATATAAACTTTAAAATCTAACATTTGGTGTCTGAATTGTTTTACTTGCTGTGTTTTATCAATAGTTTCCCTGTTTTTAAAACTTATGACCACAGAGGGATTTGATTGTCTAAAAACAAATCTTTCCAACCGGAAGGTTTTGAAAATTGTCACTTTCAAATGCTACTGGTGGGTGTTTCAATTGTTATAACTTTCCAGGAGGGCAATTTTATATTACTCATCAAAAGCCTCAAAAATGTGCCCTATCCCTTAGTCAGGCATTTCCACCACTGGGAATATAAACTAGGGAAAAATAAATAAATCAAGCATGTATTCAGAGTCTAGTCTGTAGCAGTGGTTCTCGCCGTAGTAGTGAGTGTGTACACCACACTCCCCATCAGTAGCTTTCTCCTTCGCACAGTGATTCTTCACTGGGTGGGAAGTCCACTTTGTGCAGTGTGTCAAAATTGGGAGGGGGATTCTCTGAAGTTTGGGGAAAACTCACCTTCACATTCTAATTTGTGAAAATTTTTGTGACTTTGTTTATAATAGGGAAATTGATTAAGTGAATTGAGGTATATACATGTAGTAGAGTACCTTTTCTTCATTAACCGTGATATAGGGGAGCATTTATTGATATGGAAATATACTTAAAATGTGTAAACTGGAAAAGCAGATTGCAAAGCAGTGCATGTAAGTTGATTTAAGTTTTTTGTTTGTTTTTGGAGGTGTTGGTTTGTGTATGTAGGTAAATGTTATGTAGGGAGATTATGGGCCAAATGTTAAGTGAACTTTGTATGTTGAAAATACGGCTTACTTATTCTTTTACCTTTGCTGAATTTCCAACATGTAAAACATGTCATTATAGTAAAGGGACTAGGATCAGATTCCATTTCCCATTTACTGGTTGTGTGAACTTGAGCAAGTTCTGTGTTTTCCTAATCTGTAAAATGGGAATCATAATATCCAGCTCAAGGTGCCTGTAGGTAGTAAGTATTTGATAAATGGCAACTTGACCTCACTAATCTGATATGATGATTAAGACCACATTCCTAATATAAGATTTCTAAGCAGAATAATTTTGTTTTGTAGCTTATATCAAACTGTGATTCATTCATTCAGTAACTATTCAGTGCCTTTTCTTTGCCAGGCACAAGGTAGGCATCAGATATACAGCAGTGCCCGGGACAGACATGACTCTGACCCTGAAATGACATACGGGAAGTGACCAGTACAGTTCGGAGCCAGGAGGCCCACTCAGTAAATTGCTGGTGACCACAGTTAACAATCAAGTAGTCTTCATTTCCTCTCCTGCAATTCTAAAAGAAATTTTGTTGTGGCATTACTTTGCAGTGAACACAAATATTGCCTCCTGCTTATTCAACAAACTGTGAGGAACAGACTAGGTTATTTCACTTTGTTGGCATTCACAGATGATTTAGCAATGACTTATACATGTGTGAGAATATTCTAGGCTAGTAGGCTTATAAAATTGTTACTGTGTATCTTCTGTGAAGGACACTCCTTCATTACCTTTAAGACCTCATGCCCTTTCAAGATTATCTTTTGTAAAATTATTGCGAATGGGTGCCTGGAATACATGGATATTCCAGTTGAGAAATTCCAGCACATGATCTTACTGAAAGTTAAGGGCAATAAAGTGTGTACTTTAAAATAGAGTTTCCATTTGACAGTATATAAAAAACTACATTAGTTTTCTAATTGGTTCTATGTGGGACAACTTTTTAAAGATGACAACAGTTGTAATTTTTTTGATATAAAGTAGACCCTCAGTAGTCATAAGATATGTCCTGGAACCTTCATGACAAATACTGACATTGCATTTTATTTTCCTCATACAGTCAGATAAAAGAAGACAGTTTTACAAATCATTTTTTCCTGTAATATGTAGAATTCATGGGAGGTCAAGTTGCTTCACAGGTTGGAGCCCCCAGCAAAATTGACATTTATTCTTTATTTATCTCATATTTTTCTGTCTTCAAGCATTGCTTTCCATGGCCCAGTTTACTCCCCGTACCCGCATTGGAACCAGCAGTTAGGTTTTTTTTTGGGGGGGGGGGGTGTCACTTTTCACAAAGAAGTACTCTCTCTTAATGAGATATGTTGAGCATGCGATGGCAAGTGGACGGCAACCAAGCTGTGTTGACGTGCAGACACTGTTGGCTAGACTTAGGACTTAGCCAACTCACCCTTTCCCGAAGGCCAGCCTCAATAAAATTGCAGATGACTCTGTTTTGGAACTTTTCGGCTCACTTACAAATAGTCAAAGTTGGGAGTGCTGTGCTCATGCATTCCAGGGCTGACTGCTGGCATCAGAAACTCAAATGCTCACAGTGACAATAGAGGCCACATAAATTGCCAAAGTGGATCTGCCTTTTGTCTTTATGCTTTATGATTGATAAAGACAATAAGAAATATTTCACTTTCTTCTGAACTACAAGACAGACAACAGCAACAAGGTAGATGGTAAATGGCAACTGAAACTTGTCTTAGTTCGGGACTGATATGGACGGGTGACAGCTGTGAAAACCTCCAGAGGATATGATCTTCTGCAGGAATGACTGCTGTTACCTACAGCTGATTGTTGCCCTGTGGGATGTGGAACGAGTATTTCCAGAGCTTGTGGATTTTGATTTTTAAGTGCTGTATTTTGGAATATTGGCAAATAATTCGAGGTTTTTTGTTTGTTTGTTTAAAGTATATTGTTCAAACAAAATACACCAAAAGGTATGGTCTGCAAGTTACCAGTTTGAAACTATGTTGTAAAACATTTCCTTGCCCATCTTTTCCCTCCTTTTTTCTTTTCATATAATCAGAGTCATACTGGAAATTCAATTTTGTTCTCCGTCTTTTCTTTTAACATACAAGATGTTTCCTCATGTTACTAATAATTCTTTAGTATGTACTGAAGGCTGTGTAACAATCCATTGTATGGATGAACCATAATTTGAACATTTACATTGTTTTCACATAATTAAAGCTGCAGTAAATATATTTAGGCATAAAACTACTTTTTTTGTTGTTTCCTTTTCCAATAAGTTTCAGATTCTTTCCTTAAAATAGGTATTGAGTCAAAGCAACTAAATAATTGTAAGACCTTTGATATAGTTTATATCATTTTGTTCCACCTTTGAGTACTAGGAAATTATATATTTTTCATCTTGTTAGCTGTTATTTTTTATTTTGCAAATTATTTTGTTGTTTGTTTTTCTATTGGGTTTTTATTTTTTGAAAAATATAAGTAGATTTTTTTAAATTATAAAAGTAAAAATGCTTGTTTTGAAAATTAAGAAAGTTCAGAGACTATACATAAACATACAAAACAATCTTACCACTCAGAGATAACGCTAGATAACATCCTGTTGTACATCTTTCTAGACTAATTTCTATGCATATGCATACATATATTTATATCTACATCTCCAAATATGTTAAACTGTGGTTGGAGCATATGTACATATTTTCTTGTAGCCCAATTTAAAAAATTTAACTTACATTAATCATATTCCATGTTGCATAATTATGCATTATATTCCATTTATTAATTAATCCATTTATTCAATTTTTTAACAGATATTTACTGCACACTTTTTGTGTGCCAGGCAGTTTTCCTAGCTGCTGGGGGATGTAGTGCTGAAGAAGAGAGAGGAGGTCTTTGCTGTCATGGAGCTTCCTTCTAGCTGGGGAGGGATGGGCAATAAACAAGAAATCACGTATGCATAGATAACCCCAGATATTGATGAACACTCTGAAGGAAATAAATAGGATACTGGGATGAAGAGTGAGTAGTGTGTTGCGGGATTTGGGCGGAGGTAGGCAGGGGGTTGTCTTCCTTTCTAGGGTGGTGAGGAAAGGCTTTCCTGAGGAAGCAAATGTTACCCCAGACTTGAATGATGAACAGGACCTGCTCTGAGAAGAGCTGGGGAAGAAGGCCCCATGCGGTAGGAATGATACATGCATAGGCCCTGAGTGGGAGCCAAGCTTGGTGTGTGAGAGGAACGGAAGGAGGCTACGGTGGCTGGAAGCCAGTGGCGGAAGGAGGTGCATGTGAAGAGTGTGGAAGGGGAAGCAGGGCCCAGCAGGATCAGAGTGGAGTGTGTTTATAATGAGGGTTCATTGGACAGTTTGAAACTGGGGTGTGGCATGATCTGATGGATATTTTTGGAAGGTTACTTTGGCTGCTTTGTGCAGAATGGATGGAAACAGGAGGGCCACTTTGGAGGCTTCCATGGCAATTCAGGCAAGAGAGGTTGGCACTAACTTGGAGAGTGGCAGTAGGGATGATGGGCAGTGTTTGGCTTCAGAATGTGTTTGCAGGTGTAGTTCGTAGTACTTGGGGAGCGGGGAGCAGCTGATGGTGAAGGAGACAGATGAATCAAGGATGATGGCGAGGTTTTTTGCTTGAATAAATACTGGTGCTATTTCTTGAGAGGATGAAGACTAGGGGAAGGACAAGTTTAGAAGGGTTATGAGTCAAGAATCAGTTCTGGACATGTGAAGTTTGAGATTACCTGTGAGACTTGCAGGTGAGAAGTTGTATGTACATCTAGAGAGAAGTCAAGGGTCAGTAGGATAAATTTAAAAATCACTACATATAGATTTTATTTAAATTAACATGATCGAGAAATTAGTAAGAGTACAAAAAGAGAGAAGTGGGTTGGTAGCATGTGGAGGTGTTCTCATCAGTCCCAAACTGATGGATATTCAGGTTATTTCTTTTCGTTTAAAAGAAATCCTTAAAGATTGCATTCAGTGCACATTTTTGCAATAGTATCTAATCACTCCTGAGGAAAATTTCCTAGAAGTGGATTATAAATTGCACGTGAAATACTTGACACAGAGCCTAGCACATAGTAAGCTCTCAGTGATTGCTTGCAACCTTGGCTTATCATCATTATTATTATTGCTATTGAGTCAAAAAGGCTTTTGATTAGAAAGACATCAAACATAATGGCCCACAGTTCAGACCCTGGAGTCATAATCATAAGCCTGAGTTCGAATTCTGGCTTTGCTCCTTACAGGCCATGAAACTTTGGGCAAGTCACTCAAACTCTCTTTTTCCTCATGTATGACATGGTAAAGATACCAAACCAACTTGGAGGGTTGTGAGAATGCAGGTAGAGCTCTTGGCCCTCCTTGGAGAATATGGCATTGTCACCTTACACAACTACAGGTTGGGTTGCAGTTTCTCCGCCTTGTCCTGGGTAGTACTTAGCATTGTTCTTATTAATCTTTTCCAGTCGGTAGTGGAAATATGATTTCATATCATTTTTATGTTTATTGCCCACTTATGTTTCTTAGTGTGTGAGTCGCATATTTTTATTTCTGTTGGAGGTATCCATCTTGCTTTAGCATCTTTTTTATCCATTTGTATGTATTAAGTATATTCACACTGTCATGTTTATCTCACAGAAAAAAATCTTTATTGTGCTCAGTTTGGTAAGATAGTTATATAAACCATGGCTCTGTGGTAGGTAATAACAGAAGCATATGCGTCACCTGAGTGAACCCTGGGGAAGACTGGATCTGGAACAGTGTGAACTGAGATTTGAAGGAGAGTTGACATTTGTTAAACAGGCAAGGAAGAATGGAGTGGGAAGGGTATTCTGGGTAGAGGATGACACAGAGGGACGACAGAACCTAGCACTTTTGGTGGGACTCGAGCACAGGGGCAGTGTGAGCAGGGTGGGCAGAGATGGGACTGGGGAGTTAGGCTGGTGCGGAACAACATTGAGCCTCATGCCATGTTCAAGTTGGAGCCTTTCCTGTGGGCCAGGGACAGCTGCAGAAGATTTCAGGCATGTGAGAGTGACATCTGTGCCAAAGAGGAGTTGGAAACGCCAGGACCACTTAGGAGCATTGCAGCAGTGCATGCTAAGGGGAAGAGGCCCCAGCCAGGACCGACTCTGGAGGTCTGTCTGTATTTCCCTAATGAAGTCGAGGCAGTGACACAGGCAGCAGTAATGACTTAAATTGCCCCTCATGCGCATTCCACCATGTCCTCTTTATGAAGCATCTGATTAAACTTAAATAGTGAAAAAGACTTCTGTGGGTTGAAAGCTCTCAAACAAGTTTATTGACACCGTACCCTCAAGTCACTAAACTCTGAAGCAGTCCCTAAGTGTGGGTGATATTGTGAAAACGGGAGTAGGTTGCACCTGTGGGAGAGGCAAAGGGAATACTTTGAGTAAGACTTACATAGAAGCAAGAATTTATAATGATTTGGGGAGTAATAAAACCAATAATAGTGGCTTATGTTTCATATCAATAATACCTTAATGTTAGATTATCTAGTTATGAATTTTTCAGACTAAAACTGAATTTTCCCATTTTAATACCTCTGGAGAACAGAATTTTAGACAGTGCTTATCTGATAAAGTGTGGAGACAGAGCTGTCCCTCTTCTCATTATTGTTGTGGCAGCCACGTTACAATATTGGCCCAGTTTGTCAGCCTTTTTTGTATGTATGTAGTTTTTCCACATGTTGCTAGATCATATTTTCTCCAATTTGTATTTGTTCATTTTCTGCATGCTATTATAATCATCATCATCATTTCATTTTGGACCTTGAAATTATGCATGCTGAATTTATTCTGCTCGATTGACTTACTGGATTTATTTGTTATAATCTTCATTATTACATACCATATATTTGCTATTTTGCCCATTTTTTTCATCCACAGATTAGATGAATGTGATTCCTATATCTTCATCTAATCTATTAATGAAAATGTCAAGAAAAACAGAACTCTGTCACATCTGTCTCTATCACTTTTGTCCAGGTTGACATCATCCATTAATTGGCACTCTTTTTGAGTAGGGCAGATCATGGGGTGACAGCAGTGCCTTCACTCTCTGTTCATACAGCCTGATCTTGTTCATCTTGCTCATTAAGCATCTTTCACATAGTGGAAAAGATCTTGTTCAAACTCAGATACATTTTGTGTGTTTGTACCCTTGCTTTCCCAGCTCGGTAGCTTGTCAGTATGGCGTGAGGCTGGGCTCATGTGCACTGGCTGGCTGGTGATCCTCTTTGAGGATTCCTTTCTTAACACCTTCTCTAATTTTCTCCAGGATTGATATCCAGCTCCCAAGTCTCTGGTCTGTAGAATCTGCTTTCTTGACAAGAATACCCCTTTCTGAAATAGTTTTGCCAAATATCAATTATTTCTGGTTTCATTCTGTTTCTCATTGTCTGTTCCACTCTTACGTAGTGAACCTAAGGTAAAGTACTGTGTTCCACCTGCTCAGAAGACATCATAGATCATGGTCTGAAGCTAAAGGTTTTATTTTAGATTTTAGTTCTTTCTCTTTTTTTGAGAGGCACTTATAATGTAAGATGAATCTTAGGGTTTTGAGAATGTCATAAAGAAAAAAAATAGAATTGTTTTGGAGTGGAAAGATTCAGATTTTGGCCCCAAAGAATGTTAAAACATTCAGGCACATTTTGCTCAATATCTGTGCATTGAGATCTAAGTCTTAACACACTTCAGATTTTAAGATTATTTCAGCAGCAAGATAAGAATTTTTTAATGCCAGTCCATTTTGAGACAGGTTATTAACTGGCGCCCTAAGAACTGTATTTGGACTGTGAATGTGTTTTGTTTGGCCCACACAGTGTTTTTTTAAAAAATTGGAATTAGTTGCCAGCATTTAAAAATAAGATTTCACATTAAAAAAAAAAAAAAAAAAAAATCCCCAAAGCAACAACCTGGATTTCTGGCCCTTTTTGAAAAACTGGAAGATCTGTGACAACACTGGACCTCTGTTCCTAGTGGTGTAATGCAGACATGAGGAGCTAGCTAGAGGCTGTCTGCCATTGCATTTCACGTGTCCAGCTTCCCTCACTTCATCTGGCTGGCCCTTGGAGTGTGTTTGAGTTGCACCTGTTGGGTTGAGACCTTAACCAATTAAAAGTGTACTTAGAGTTGGAAGGAGAACAGTAAGATGGCAGTTATTTTCTGTTTTGTTCCTTGAACATGTACTGATCTTTGTCATGATGTGATGATTGGAAGTGCTTGGTAAAGTAGGTGGTATTTCCCCCAGTAACAATAGTAACCCGAGCAGGGAGGGGAGAGAGCAGCATTCCTGATCACATTCTACATCTAGCAGTTCCTAGAGGTAACAAACAAACTGTCGTAAAAATAAAAGTTTCTTATGACACTTAAAGTAAGGAAAGCTCACCCTGGGTCATAATTGTTTAATTTGAGAGCTAATACCCAAGACGTTAGGTGATTTGTCTGAAGTCCGCTACCTATTCAGTGACAGACTAAGGGCTGGAGCCCAGGACTCCTGACTCCGGTTCCGTGAGTTTTCTTTTCTGCATTTTACAGTTTAGCGTAATGGTTTAGAGCTGACATTTGTAGTCAGAGCTAGATTCAGGTCCTAGCTCTGCCCCTTACTAGCTGTGTGACCTTTCTATGCCTCAGTTTCGTTGTTATAAAAAGAGGAAGAATAATGATACTGACCTCGTAGGATTGTTATGGGAATTAAATCCAATGTCGCATTTAAAGAACTTAGAAAAGCACCTGCCCCTTAATAAACAATACATAAACAATGAATTATATCTGAAAAATATTTGTGAATTCTATATTACATGGTAGAGTTAGCTAAGATCATCATTTTAACTACATAATATTATTACATAATTGGTAATTTTCCCCTCCTAGAATTTAGATAGGGCTTTAGGGATATTTTTAGCCCATGTATTTAAAAACAAAACAAAACAACTCCAGCAATTTGAGGCAATATTGACTCATTTTACTCATAAATTTTTCTATAGCAAACAGGTGCATTCAAAAGCATACTATTCAACTTATTCTTTAGAATAAAAAAACAACTTGGTGGCATCAAAATACTGTAAGTCCTTATGAAGGACTCCATTTGGATAATTTGCTCAAGTCACCAAATGAATCTGGGCTTAAAGCACTCTTAGATGCAAGGATATTATGAAAATAAAGACCTGCTGTTAGGGAGCTTATAATTAATGGGAAAAGAGGGTGGAAGGAAAGGAGAGAATAATCTCCATAATACCTGGTATGGCATGATAAATGCCTGAAGTGGAAACGACCAAAGTGCAATGGGAACATGAACAGAGCACCATCCGTCACTGTCTGGAAGTGTTGGTCAGCGCCAAGGGCAGAGATGCCCTCAGGACAGGGTCAGAGAAGGTGGAAGAGGCCTGCAGAGAAGTTTGGAATTGAGTTGAGGCATGATGTCTGAGCTGTTGGTGGGACAGTCTCCTGACGTTTGACCTGGAGCTTGAAAGAATGATAAGGGTTAGAGATATGGATGCTATTTAAGGCCATGCAACTCACTATGTAAGATGGATTGTGTGAGACCAGTTAAGTAGTGATTTAAATGACCTCTGCTACAGGTGATGAAGGCGGAGCAAGAATGTGGAAATGTAAATGGGGTACAGGAATGGGCAGAAGAGAGTCAAGGCATGTTTTGAAGGTAAATTGGTGAGTAGGTGTGAGGGATAAGGAAGAAGGAGGTGTGAACTGTGCCACTTGAGTGTCCCAGAAGAGACTGATGCCATGTGCACAAGAGAGCAGGTTTAGAGGGGAAAGTGAGTTTAATTTTGTGTATGTGGAGTTTTTGAGGAATGTGTGAAATATCCAAGTGGATCTGTAGCATCAAAATATTTTGTCATTCCTGAAGGGACCTCACATTAGTGGATTTATGTAGAGAAGCAAGAAATTGTCCAGGAAAGGGATAGTCTCTAACTGGGAAGAGGCCAATCCTGGGAGTACAAATTTGAAAGCCATCAGCATACAAGTAATGGTTAAAGCTGCAAGAATAGATAATACTGTTCGGCGAGGGACTGTAGGGTAAAAAGAATAACGGCTAAGGGAACCTCACCAAGGAAGTCTGGAAGGAATTGTGTCTTAATGACATCTCAAATCAGGGTAGAAAGGAAGGGATTATTTAATAAATGGTGTTGGGATAAGTGGTAACCATTTAAACAGGGAAAAAATGCTAGGTCCCTGACTCATAGTATACACTAATGTTAATTATATATGGATTAAAGCTTAAAATATTAAGTCTTAAATGTACTTGAAGGCAACATAGGTGACAGTTTGTATCATCTTGGAATGAGAAAGACCTTTAAGCTTAGAGACCTTAAAGGACAAAGTTAAGAAATCTGATTTAATGAAAGTGAAACAGAAGGCTCACTGGAATGGAAGCAACTGGGAAATATATTTGCAATGTATATAGCAAAATTAATATGCATATAACATTTATTAAGCAGTAAAGAAAAGATTAATGCCCAATTTGAAAAATGAACAAGAGGTGGATTAAGCAGTTTACAAATAAATTATTGCAAATTAGCAGTAAACTTATGAAAAGATATTTTGACTACATAATCAGGGAAATGCCATTTATGGCCCAACAGTTGGAAGAGATTTTTTTTTTTTTTTTTTTTGTCTTTTTGTCTTTTTCCGTGTCCGGCAACGGATCGCAACCCTCAGTGTTGCCCCTGTACCGGACCGGGGACCGGCAACGGGATTGCAACCCTCGGCGTCACCCCCACGCCTCGCTCAGCCAGTGAGTGGGAACCGGTCTGCATGTGGGATCCGAACCCTTGGGCAGGAGCGCCGCCGCGCTTCCCAAGCGGCGCACTTATCCAGTGCGCCACCGGGCCGGCCCGGAAGAGATGTTTTAACAAATATATAATCCTTGGTACAGGTGAGAGAGTGGGGAAATGGAGATATGCCTGATTCTTTTTGAAGGTGGGCTTTTATCATGCTTTATTGCATGTTAAAGATCTCTTGGAGGAATATTCTTCAGGTTGTTTAATAATAGAATGTTTCACTTCTGTAATAGAAAGGAGAAACAAGTTCATTTGTTTGATAGATGTTTATTGATTTTTACTGAAGTCCTGTTACATGCCGGTCATTCTTATAGCCTAGTTGCGGTGGGAGATGAGTGATGAGATATTACTCTTCAGTGTGGTAAAACTTCCAGCAAGTCCTGAAGGATAGGAATAATTGAAGGTATAGGGGACATTACAAGGGACATTTCATAGAGGCAGTGGTTTGGGAGAGGCATTGAAACCAGTAGGAGTGAGGAGTATTTAGGGAATTGCTGTGGGGTAGAGTAGGATGGTTGGTGGCCAACTTGAAGGGCTTTGTCTTTCACATGGAACTGGAACTTGATGTTGAAGTAGTGCGGAGCCTTCGGCTGATTTTAAGTATGGGAGAAGTGGATTCAAACTTGTTTTGAAATGCTGATGTTGATAATGGATGAACTCTTGAATAAACAGGGAAATCCTCACTACACTGAAGATTATCAAAACTGACGTGAAGGATCCTGAAAAACAAAAAATCTGGAAGACAGTATATTAAAGGATGTTACCAGGAAATGCAAAGAAATTAGGAAAACACTGACAAACATATTCTATTTAAATCATAAACCAAAATGTTCTTTTGGGGAATGGATATCATGTAGTATTCACAGTGATAGATATGTTTTTGTAACATAGCAAATGTTAAATTTTGATATTAATCATGCAGAATGCAGATTAAAGTATGATATAATGTAATCCTGAGCTATCCTCTAACTCAGGTTCCCAAACTTTCTCAGTCCACAGCACCTATGGTGTTTTATTAGTATTTTTTACAGTGTCTCCAGTCAAAAGAATTAGCTAACAGTTCTTTTTATGAAGAACTTAGTTCCAGACAATTTAATAAGTATTTCTGACCTACTGATTTAGTAGCAGTTAGAAAAAATGATGCATATCACTTTTCATCCCCGTTTTAAAAATGAGGAAACTGAGACTTAGAGAGTTTAGATAATAAGTACCAGGATGACTTTTGCTAGTTTGTGGTAGAATGGGGTTTGAAATTAATTTTTAAACCTTTTTTTTTTAAATCATACCACACTGGCAGGATTTGTTAAGCTAAAAATACTTTATGGCAATATTTTCATTAAACTCCAAATTGACGATCTCTGAAAGTATTTGTAAGAAACTGGTAACATTTATTGTCTCCTAGGAGAGGAAAGGGACTTGAGGACAGAAACATTCCAAGACAGTAGTTTTAGGACCTTTTGAATTTTGAACCATGTGACTATATTAGATATTTTAAAATATAAATATGTTATTAAAACATACAGAAACTTACCAGCCGGAGTTCTATATTGTTTTCTTTTTTAAAATATTGTATCATTTCAGTGGTTTTTTAAAAAAATTTTGTTGATATTGTTAGAATCAGGGATCATAAATACTAAGCATAGATTTTTATAAAGAGTCTTCTGAGGATTCCTCTGTATATCTCATTTTTCTTTTTTTAATATGAATGAAAATTGATTTTTAAAAAAAAGAAAAAAGAAAAAATGATGCATATCAACTTAAAGGAAAAAATGATATTTTTATTTCCTTGTTTAAAAGCCACAATTACTGATGAGATATATGAACATATAGGGTAGTATGTAGCTCCTCAAGCTTTGGAAACAGATTGGACACCACCACCCTCATTCCTGTTTCCACATTACTTTTTGAGTGCTACTTGTGTTTTATCCCAGCAATTTCCCCCTTCACCAAAGATAGGACACATCAAAAGGAATGTGACCATATGCTGAAACTGTGAACTGTCTTGAGCTTTGAGTGTTGGACAGGTGTTACTTTGTTTTCTTCAGAAATTTAAAATATCCTGTGATAGCTCTCTGTTAGTTTGCTCTGGTGCGTTAGGGTGCCTCAGTGCACAGTTTGGGAACCAAAGCTCTAGTCTATCTTCTCTGTCTTGGCATTACTTGGGTTAGCATACAGCCTAACAATGAAGGTATGCTGTGTGGACATGTAGTCATTTGTGCCTCGGTATTTATTCATCCAGCTGTCCACCAGCCAGCCTAGAGTTTTTGGTGTCTGCTCTGGGCCAGGCACTGCTTGGACACTGGGAGTTTCAGTGAACTCAGAGATGCATTTGTTTTCAAAGATGTGACAGTCTGCTGGGAGAATTAAGACTGGGAAGTGAAGCAGTAGAGCAGGGGTCAGCAAGCTCTTTCTTTCTGTAAAGGGCCAGGTAATAAATATTTTAGGCTTTGAGGGCTATACCATCTTTGTCACAGCTATTCAACTCTAACATGGTAGTGGGAAAGCAGCCAGAAGCAATATGTAAACAATGGGCATGGCTCTGTTCTAGGAAGACTTTACAAAATCAGGAGATGGGTGGAATTTGGCCCATGGCCATAGATTCGGCAGCCCGTGCAACAGAGAGGTAATTAAAGTGCTATGAGAGCAGAAGGGACATCAACCTTCTGGGAACTCTCAGAGATGATGACAAGCTCTTCCTGCCTCCTGCCAGGAGTTTCACAGCTGTCTTGAGGAGGGGCTGCAAGGGGTGCAGAGGGAATTAACCAGAAGGACGTATGTGCTGGTGTAAGGAGTCCTGAAGGGTTCGGCAGCTTGGAGAACGGTGTCCATTTCAGTGTGACCTGGAATGAGATAAGGGGCAGGACACAGGGCTTCTTTCCTGGGATCAAACTCCTGTTTCACAGATCATATATTTTCTCATGTTTTTTGTTTTCTACCTCATTTTGGTGAGTTGTGTCCTCCAGTAGCATCTAGAGAATGGGTGCGTGGGAGGTACATCTTTTGAGATCTTGTGTATCCTAGTAAAATGTATTTTATTTATCCTCTCAATTAATAATTTGAGTATAGAATTCAAGCGTCTAAATACTTTTCACTTTATTTTGGATGGTGTTCCTTTTAGCTTTCAGTGCTAAGAAAGTCTGATGTGTCCCCCAAGAACATTGATAGAACACACACCCAGTGTTTCCCATACACCTGTAACACACTCTGGAGATAAGTCCTGTCACCGTCCCTGTGTTGCGGGGGTGGGGGATAGGAGGAGGTTGTCCACACTCAAATGGCATGTCACAGAGTCTTGACTCCAGTGAACTATTCTGGTGCTGTCCCTGTTCCTGAACCGGTGCATATGGTGAGCCCGTGCATATGACCTCCCCTCCCTGGGAGCTTTTAAGAGCTTCTTTTATACAGTTATTTTGATATTCTCCGTGATGTGCCTTGGAATAAGTCTATTCAGATTTGTTGTGCTGGGAACCTGGTGGGTTCTTTGAGGACTGGATTTTTGCAGTTTATATATATTGCTAATTTTGTGTACATCTTTTCTAAAAAACCATAATGTCTCCCTATGCAGTCTAGTTTACCTCCCTTCCTAAATGGAACTTTCCAGTCCAGCCAAGTTTGTGTTTTTGATAGGTATTTCTCTCATTTTACTTGAATTCCCTACACTTTACCTTAATAACACAATAGATTCTACCTAACTGCAAAGTTTATGTTCCCGAAAAGCCTTTTTTAAAGGGAACCGATTGTACTTGAGGAACTTAAGATCTTGTGGGAGAGAAATGCAATTAGGAAAATAGTTGCTGGTCAGAGGTTTTAAACAATTTTTATGTTTCCTCATAGGAAACAATAAAGAAAGGGACACTGAGAAGAATATAAATCAGCAATATTGGACAAATTCCCACCATCTCCTTGTGTCGTGCTTACACGTTTACCTTGCCTTAGCGTAGTTCAGAGGCTTCCCTCTCTCCAGCATTCCAGCTCAGTGTTTAATTTCTTTTGTGAAGAGAGTGATCTCATTATGGTGGCAAAAAGATAGATCCTTGAAATAAAAGGTGCTTTGGGTAATCTATTCCTTCCACCCTGACTGAGCAGGTGTTTCCCAAGGCCCTCTATCAGCAGACAGGGCTGGGCACCTCAGTGCCACCCGTAGGACATGCCAACCCATTCCCTGTCACGTTGTCCCTCCCTCTCTACCTATCTATCCCTCCCCCCAAGAAAAAAATAGAAAAAAGGAGAAACAGACACAAACTAAACATACTGGGACTAGAGTTTCTGACCTCTAGCTTTCCTTTCTCTTCTCAACTCTTTTTTTCACATCCTCAACAGAAAGGTCTGAAACCTCATGTACACTGGAGCCACAGTTATCCAAGCTGAGGAAAAAAGAAGTCAAAGTACCTGTGTGAAAACTCCATTTTCACATGAGGCGACTTACAGCTTGGGGGTCACGTTGTTGACAGGACGGGAGCTTTGCCGTACGGGGCCCCAGGTTCAGGTTCCACCTGTGTATCGTGATGTCCTCAGATTGAGGTCAGCACATATGTACAAAAACAAACCAGCTTAACATTCTGCATGATCACTTTTCTTAAACAGAAGGGTTTATTGACATTTTTGAATCCTTTAAAATAATTATATCCTATAGGACACAAACTGGTGGCCCTTGGGCAGGATACAGTCTAAGGTATATTTTCTTTGGCCCTTAGAATGTTTTACAAATATGGATTAGTTGCTTTCATTTACAGATTTGGATATTTCATATAAAATCCCAGACTTCAATGTTGGCTTGAAAAAAATCAGAAAATTTGACCAAGCAAGGCCTGTGCACACAATTGTTACCTGGTTTGCCCCTAGGGGTTTGCATTCGCACCCTGTGCTGCGATGAGACAGCTATCCTAATTTTGAAAGCTAGCTCCTGAAATTCTGTAAAAATGTGTTCCCCTCTAAGGAATAGGGCATTGGTGGGGAAAAAAAAGTAATTCCTGGCAATGTTTCTATGAGAGGTAAGCAGAGAAAAGTTTCACAAGCATCCTTTTGTCTCTGAAAGTGCACTGGAAGACTGTTCATGTGTCGTTCTGGCCTGCAAATAAGTCCATGTGAAAGTTTTGCGTGATTGGGGAGTCGGGTGTGTTATATGCATAATATTATATCACTCAAATGACTTGCTCAGGATATCCTATGTAAATGTAATGACAAAAGAAAGTCTTTGTTACGATCCTGCTTATTTTAAGTTAAGCAGGCTTCAGTGACACTGCCATTGACTCTTCTGTTCCTGAGGACCGCCATCCTACTGCTTGCTGACCTCCTCTGTAGAGTTACTGATCCGTGGCTGTGGAAAGTGCTAACTTTGTGCTCGCCAGCCGCTGTCTGCCAGCAGGAATGGAATATTACAGCTTAGCCTTGGGGAGGCGCTTAGATGGATCCTCAGTAGAGCTTGCCTCTGTGCCACAGTGGTCGAAGCTGAAGCCAGGAGGGATTAAGTGATTTACTCTCAGTCATACTGCTAATTAGTAATGAAGCCAAGATTAGGTCTAAATCTGGCAGCACCTGAGCCAGAGCCCTTCCTGGGCTGCACCCCCCCCCCCACCACCACGCATCCCCCTCTTGCCACTTCTTCCTTGCGTGGCAGTAGGGCATGTGTCTCTTTTCTAGAAAAACTAAACTTGTAGTGAGGGACTATTTTGTTTCAAGATAACGGTTAGCTAGTCGGTGTGTATGGTTTGTGATTATTTTAGTCAGGATTTACGTTTTCGGGTCGTGTGTGGTCTCCTTTATTCAGTTATTCCTGTACAGCTTTGTAATTCTATAACTTTAGCAACTGGCATTTTAGACATTCCATGAATACATTTTCATTGTAGTAAGTAAGCTCAGTGACACTGGAATTGACTAGGAAGTTATTTATTCATCCAGAAAATAATTGGACACTTTTGAAATGTGTGCTTGTGCCTTCCGTATGTTTTGGTTATAATTATTTAAACAATTTGGGATTCGTGTCCTGTGTTTTGACATTCCTCAGCAATAGTCAAGAAGACATCTTGCTGTCTGCTTTCACTAAAAAGAATAGTTTTTGAATTCTCTCGTTGGGCTCCAGTTATTTAGATGCTGGATCTCCTTTCCTTTATCAGTTCACTGTTTCTCATCTCTCCTCACACTGTCTATTTTTGTCTTTTGTTTTTTCTGAAACTGCTCAATGTCTTCTGTTTCTTTAATTGTTAATATTAGCCAATGTATTTAACTCCTAAGGGCTATTTTTATTTCCTATTATTCCTTTTTTATTGCATCCTCTTCTTGTTTTTATGGCTGTTCTATATTTGTTCTGAGAATACTATTTAGAGGTTATTGGGTGTTTTTTTTTTTCTTTTTTGTTTTAAGTTTTCCTGTTTCCTATATTATCCCTATTTCCTCTGGGAGTAATTTTTATTTTCTGTTAAGTTATCCTGTTTATCCTAAATTTCCATTTCATATTTTAGTCTTTGCTTATATATTTTGTGATCCCTGGTTGTCTGAATCAGTATAAAATGAGGCAATATTGGGTCTGACAAGGAGTTTTCAGTGCAGTGTCAGCTGGCAGGCTGCACTGTAGGAAGAGATCAGGGGAATATCATTTCTCCGAAGAGTCCCTAAATGTCTGATGTGGAAAGCCTGCCCTTTGGCACCCATGTCTGCGTTTGCTACTCTGGTTCTACTCAGCCAATCTTTTTAAGTTCTGTAGAGAAAATGCCTCTGTTTGGAGTGGGGAGTGGAAGCATATCAAGGTTGACTTCTGTAAACAGATCCTTGAATTCTTTAGTTTCAGCTGCATTGCTCATTGCTCCCTTCTTCATGTACCCAGAGAGGATTTAAATGGCACCACCATCGATCCACCGTAGGTTGGCCACCAGCTCTCGTAGTCATCCTGCTTCCTCTCCTCTCCCTGCACCTCACACCGTGCACTAAGTGCAGGTGTAGCTCTTACCACATGCTTAGCACTGTTCCAGAAGCTTTACACATGTCACTCACTTGATCCTCACAACACATTTAAGAAGAAAATACAGTTGTCATCCCCACTTTAAGATGAGGAAGCTGAGTGTGTCTGGGGTCATACAGTGAGTGCACCAGCTGGGATTCAAATGCAGTCTCTGCTCTCAACCACTGCACTGTCCTCCTTTAAAGCATCAGTTAAGACCCTGCATCACTAGAACAGGTCCCGAGTCTGACTGCCTTCCCATTTCCACTCTTAGAACCCTAGTCCTCACTCTGACAAGCTCATCTGGACTGTGGTTTTTCACCTCCACCCTCTTCCTCTAGAGGCTGTCCACCACCTAGCAGCTACATGAAGATCCATGATCTGATCTGCACCCAGAAAAACTTCACTACAGTGGCTTCTCGTCTCTACCACATTAGACTCCACATCCCTCTGATGGCCGAGAGGCCCTCTGTGACCTGACCAATCACCTTTCCGTCTCGTTTGTCTCTCTCCGTTCATCCCTGTTTCCTGTCCTTCAAGCTTTTCTTAGGGCCTTGCTGCTGTTTGTAGCGCTAACAGCTGTTTGTAGGCGATCTCCTTCTCATCAGGAAAGTCTCAGCCAAGGAGCAGACCTTCACTCCCTCACACTCTCACCACATTGGCTTATTGTAGCTTTAAAAGCATGTACCAGGATCTTAAATTTCTTAATTTGTTTATATGTTTTTCTGTCCAAACTCAAGTCTAAGCTCCTTGCAGGCAGGGACTTTGTCTTGCCCAGTGCTGGGTCTACAGGGCCTGGCCAAGGACCTGGCTTTTTGTGGGCTGTCCCCAAGTGCTGCTGGCAGCTGTCTCAGGAGCTCTCAAGCTTAACACACCTTCCTCCATTGCAACCCCCACCTCCCACCCCACCAAAGTCAGTCGCTGCTCTTCTAGAGGCTTCAGCGTTCAGCAGAAATGTGCTGAAATCTCATCTACTAATAGCCCCTTTCCCGTTATAGTTGTTACAGTGTTTAAGTTGCAGCCATTTGTGTATCATCATCAGTATTTTTGTCAAATCTGCTACCCCTAATTTGTTTCTCTTTAAATTATTTAAATTAATATGAAATAGAAACTTTCACAACATATATGGAAAAGAAAACCAGTATTACTTATCATGAATAAGTGATGGTAAAAGTTAATATGTTCTATTGAAAATAAAAATATCTATTGAAAAAAAATGTATGATTTAAAATTGTCAAAACTTCACTTTTATGCAATGCTTTTCTTTATGCTAGTAGTTGGACTGGAGAGTTGATAAGCATGTCCTCAGTTATAATCTTGAACTTGAAGCCCATCATTTGAAAATTGACCGTGTAGTGGATATCTGAGGCAACAGTTGTGTCCAGTTGTTTATGTCTCCTAAAGCCAGGGCAGCTTGAGTTTGAGCGTCTCCAAAGTTATTAAGGTACAGTATGTTTAAGTATCTGTCAGTATCCCTTTTCAGTGTTTGTGTGCATGGTATAAAGTATGTCTTCAGAGCAATTTGAACACCATTTGAAATTTTTCTCCTAATCTAGGATTGACTACATTGCAGGGATGATGGACATTTACTTATGTTTGAGACGATCATTCAGGATGGTGGGCGATATAAGAATGAAGACTATTTCAAATTTCCGGTGGCTGTTAGCCACATTTGTTCTTCTGTATCTAATGAATCAAGTAAATAGTCAGAAAAAGGGTGAGTACATCAGACATATAGAGAATGGACAGATTGCAATTTTATTTCCATTTTGATTATAAAGCAATCTTGTTTCTTTATTTGAACCCTTCAGGTTTTCAGTGGTTAAAATCCATTTCTCTGTAATAATCTTTTTTCTGTGCACTTTTAGTTGCTTTTAAAAAGACTCTTAAAAATAGTTCAAAATATTCTTTTACTGTTTTTAAAACTTAAGGTATAACTTACATACAATAAAATTTTACCCTTTTTGGATATAGTTTTATGAGTTTTGACAGTGCAGGTAACCACTAGCACAATCAGGATATATGGAACAGTCCCAACACTACAGAAAATTCCCTGTGCTCCTCTGTAGTCAGGCCCTCCTAGCCTACCCCCCACCAAAACTGCTGTTTTCCATCTCTATAATTTTACCTTTTTAGAGTGTCATGTAAGTGAAATCTGTATCTGTTTTTAATATGTTGTTTGCTGGCTACACATGTTTAGAAGCTATGTTTGTAGATGTGAAAGACATGCAGTTTTTACGTAGAATTTACATTTTTGGGGGGGCAAAAGGGGCTGTTGGAGACTCAAAGGGTGTTAGAAGCCCCCTAGAACCTTTCTTGGTCCCACCATTGAATCTATACATTCAGTCACTCCCTCCATTTGTCTTAGTTGCCTAGAGTGGAATTTTTGATGGAAGCCTAACCCCAAAGTGGTCTAGCAGTTGGCCCACTTTTATCAGTTTACCCTTTAGCTTTTTCTTAAGCAAAGTTTCAAAAAGAAATATAAAATCAGTCACCTCCCATGACTGCAGTGTCATCTCTTCACCAGGAATGTGGGCCCTCTGCAGACACACATGCTTGTTGTGTTTACGACAGAAAACGGCTTGCCTGGTTGACCTTTTACAATGCAGTTGAGTTACTAAGCATGTTCTGTGTTGTGTGTGTGTTGTTTGTTCTTCTGCAGGGGCTCATGACTTGAAGTGCATAACTAATAATTTACAACTGTGGGACTGTTCGTGGAAAGCATCCTCTGGAACAGGCCATGGCACTATTTATGAAGTTTGTATTGAAAACAGGTAATGGAATGCTTTAATTAACTCATAGCTACTGCCTAGAGGTTCTTTATCTTTAATTTTAGAATATAAAGATTTTATTCTGGAAATTTTTAAATGAAATTTCAACTCTTAGCTCTCTGTTTTGTAAAAATTCTGAATCTTACATCAATCAAGAAGGTAACAAACTCTTCTAGCTAAAACTTTTATTCTTTTATTATATGAATAAGGAGTATGAAGCATACCTTCAGTGTACTGATCTGCTCTGGAGAAGTTTTACTTGCCTACCCCAAATCAGTGTCTACATATATCAGTTAGGTTTAAGTTTGACTGTGCCTAACAGAAAATGTCAGTAATGGCTCAACAGACAGGCATTTGCTCTCATGTAAAAGGTTTGGAGGTAGGCTTAGGGTTGATGTGGCTGTTTATGTCTATGAGAGAACAGGTCCCTCTGTTATGCTACTCTGCCATTGTTAGCATGTGATCTCATGGTTCAAGGTGATGTTTGTGGAGCATCCATTGTGTCTGTGCTCTAAGAGGCAAGAAAGAAGAAGAATGACCACAAAACACCTCTGCTTACCTCTCACTGACCAGAGAACCTGGTCAGATGGCTAAATCTAGTTGTATAAGAGGCTGGGAAGTATGTTCTAGCTGGGTGGCAACATGCCCGATAAACACTGGGTGCATGTTACTAGGTGCCCATTGGGAGGCAGGTGGCAAGCTCTGTTACTTACCCTTGCAAGTAATCTTGAACTGGGCTAGAAGCGCCTAAGCCTAGAGTGGAGGCCTTTGGGCTACCTGCAGGCCTGAGCAATTCCCATTGCTTCTCCTTAATCCAAGGAGGAGGCTGAGTTGCTTAGCAAAGTCAGAGGAGTTCCAGCCCGCCACATCCCGGTTTCCTGAGGAGTGGTCCTAATGGAGGAGTGGTCCTAATGTAAATAGATATAAATGTGTATTTAAATACAATCAGATATTTCCCCATTCAGTGTAAATTTATTTATCATTATTCTAAGCATTGGAGTAATTTATCAGTCAGTATGAGCTAGGTTGTGTTGCAGAAACAATTCTCAAGTCTTATTTCCTTATTTCTTGCTTGAGAAAATAAAGGGTTATTTCCTGCTTTGTTCTGTGTCTGTCAGGTCAGCTGGGATCTCTGATCTGTGTTTCTCCCCTAGGGCCCTAGGAATTAAAAGGTGTGCTGACAGGGGAAGGAGAGGGGACACAGCCTGTGCTGGCTTTTAGAGCTTTCATCCTGAACTGATAAATGTGACTTTCGCCAAATAAAACCCCATGGCCATGTCTTGCTTCAGAGGGGCAGGGAAGGCTGTCCTACTGTGAGTCCAGAAGGGGAGAGCCTGAAAAACCCCCTAAATAGCACAGATGCACACCACAGGCCATTCTGGGAGGAAGTTAGTTTTGGCTCTGCAGAAGTTCTCAATAACCAAATAATAACAGTGCTGTGGGTTATGTGCTGATGGAAGTTTTACATGAAGGGCTAAAAGAGGGGAGATCAAGAAGTATGGAAATCCAGGGGGGCTGTCAGAAGAGTTTTAATTGTGGAGTGGCCATACTCAGTTTTATCAGCAAAAAAAGGACAGAAGGACATTCCATCCCAAAAGAATATTAGGTACAGTGGCCAGAACATGTGAAATTACATGATTTAGAGAATTCAGGTGGTGTCCTGTTGTTGGCACAAAAAGAGTCCTCACCATATGGATTTGAGAAGGAGGTGAGCCAGACCACTCAAGCCCGAAGTCATAAGAGAAGACTGTAAAGAGGCCTGCGTTGGTGCTGTGTGAGGCAGGGAAAGGCCATTTGCTCCAATTAAATTTTTCATGGGAAGCTAGAAATGTACTTGAATAACAATAAAAAGAATGTAAATGGGTTCTATAGCGATAGAAAGGGCTGTGGAACCAGAGAGCAGAATATCATTTTGTCTGAGAGATACTGCATGGGGAACTGGAAGCATTTTGAAAGCCGAAAGATGAGGAAATTTTGTTCAAAGTAAACTGTGAGCCCAGGCAGAGGAATGGGCAAGCTGAGGGCATGTTTGCAGGGCCCACAAGTAGCCAGTTTCCTTTCTTTTGTTAGGATCCACTTTTTTGAGAGCACCATCTTAGTATGAGGACCAAGAGTTGGGGCTGAAGGGGGCAGAGCATGTGCAGTGGGAGGTGAGGCTGCAAAGGGAAGGTTGAGGTGGGATTTTTGAATGGCTTGCTAGAATCCTAAATTTCTGGAAGGAATCATCTATGTTTACTCTACTTTGTGGTACAATCTGTTTATTTTTACTACCACTGCATTGATAAAAGTACCATTAACCCTTTTGTTTCAGTCTTAAACTGCAGTACAACCTATCATGCTTTTGTATACAAAAGAGCAGAAAGTATCTTCCAGTGTATTTTGTGTTGATCGAGTTTTTGTGAAAATTGCACTGTTAATTTTATCTGCTAGTTAAAATTGATCTCTTATATTTCAGGTCCCATTCTTGTTATCGATCAGAGAAAACAAATATTAAAATCCCAGCTCTTTCACCTGGTAATCATGAAATAATAATAAACTCTCTACATGATTTTGGAAGTTTTAAAAGTAAATTTATACTGAATGAGAAAGACATTTGTAAGTATTTGAAAACTGATTTTTAAATAGATCAGTGCTATTGTCAGTGTTGTGGTACTTTCATATTGGGAGAAGCTTGGCATTCTTTGAATTTCACTTGTTTCACTAATATGTCCTTTAGCCAGCAGCCTTACTGTGGATTGGAGGCCACAGCCAACGCAGGAGGGAAGGAAACTTGTCTTCTCCTAGTCACTCAAGACAGACATCCCAGCACTCAAGGTCCTTCCCTCAGCTCTTTCCTTAGGCCTCTTTTCCTCCTTGATTCATTCACACCCTCCAGAGTTTCTCAGATGCTTCATGCTCTGGGATGTAGTTTTCAACCACCTCCTCTAAGAAGAGAATCTATTCCTTTCTTAACGTACTCTTAGGCAAGCTGCTCTTTTTATTTGTGGCATTTCTCACAATTAAATTAATAATCCATTGTGTAATTAAGTATTTTCTGTGTGTCTCCTCCACAGTTAAATAGGTTCCTCGAGGCCAGGGACTTCGTCTTCTACACAGAGCACTTAGCAGAGCACTGTGCACATAGCAGGCATTTATTACACGTTTGTTGACTGAATGTCTAGGGCATATGCTACAAGCAGATTGGAAGCACAAAACAAACCCAGGCTGACAGATGGCAATTTTGCTGTGCAACGAGCCTTCAAAAACCCAAGCAGTGTCTTCACTCTTACTGGTGGGGCAAGTGGGTTTGTCAACTCTTAACAGCTGTGATGGGACACCATTGTAATGACAACTGAGTTTGAAGAAAGGGAAAGAAAATATAATTAATTTGGCGATTTGTCCAGTTTTATGGACAGAATGCATGTTTGGAGTGGTTTATGACTGAGACAGCACAGATTTTGAAAGGATAATAACAAAACATGCTGTCCAGGAACATGTAGTCTGTCTCACCTTTTAGCTGAAATGTTGTCTATGTAAAGTGCTAGTTAGGGCCATCTTTCACGATAATGAGAGATGAACCGTTTTGTTCTTTTCTTTATATGTTTATAGGTGAGATCTATGTGAGAATATTTTATGCAGATTAGCCATGATTCCAGTACCACAGAGAAATACTGTGAACAGTTAAATATATTTTCTATGCATATACATATAAACAATAAGGTTCATGTTACTTTACAACCTGCTTAACAGAAGACATATGATAGATTTTCAAGTTGTATTTATATAAATCTATATTATTTTTAATATCTTGGTGTAAAAGATAACATTCTTTTCTCATTTGTTCATAAGAGCTATTTTGTGGTATTAATTCTGTCATATTTGCTGCAAATATTTTTCTGGGTTTATAGGTTTTTAAATGTTGTGATATTTTTCACACTGTAAATTTTCATTTTTATGTAATAGAATCTGTTGCTTTTTTTCTTATGAGTTTTTGGTTTTGCTGTCATGTCTGACTTTAATCTTTCATCCATCTGAAATTATTTTGTAGTAAAGTGTGAGGAATCTAACAATTTTATCCTAGGTTTTTTAAATCCCCAGGAGTGTAGGAGAGCCAGTTTGTGTTGTCTGATTATTTCAATAGGTATCCAAAGTTCTTGTCTGGGAAGTTACTTGAAGATGACAGTGTTAGAAATACTTAGAAAGGCAAATCAAGACAGACTCTATGTGACTCAGTGGATTAATAGTTTATTGTTTTTACATATCATGTAACTTATTGGTAGCATTTTTAATAATAATGGGCCTGAACATGATTAGAGTGACAGTATCAGGATAAGAAAATTGAAAAGCAAATTGGGTGAATATAAGAAAAGGGAGATGGATGCAGCAGCAAATCTTTGAGCACCTACTGGTTGCAAGGGAAGCTCTGAAATGTCCATTAGAGGATCTGGGTTCTTTGACAATTTGCTACTAAATAGAAATATGAAAAATTAAGTTTTCTCCAGATCTGAAGATACTTTGAAAAGTATACACATCAATTAAACAAGATTTTGTACAAACACACACAATAAATTTGTATTTATCAAGGGCAAACACAAAAAAAGTCTTTGTAAGACTTTTAATATCTAAGTTTCTTAAAATAATCTGAAAAAAATGGCTCTGAGTCAGATTGAATAATGTGGATCCTATCAAAAAGCTAGGAAGACTCCTATCTCCTGATGTTCTAAGGAAGGAATAGCACTTAGGTTATATGGGTAAAGCTGTACTAGCTTTAAGAAAATAAACAAAACTATAATTAAATTCCTTTCCTATCTGAAAAGTTCTAAGTTTCTAGAAAGCAAGTTAACATTGTTCTCACGTATCTATTTTATTTTTTTATTGAATATACATATTCATGGAGCACAAAGTTGACCATCAGCACCTGTGCCCAAGATGTGATGATCAGATCAATACTGTCAGCATGGCCACCACTACAAATTGCAGTTATTCCCTGCGTGCCCCATCCAATCTCTCCCCAACCCCCTCCCCAACAACTCTAGGTCTGTTCTCTAACTCTCTATGTCCAATGCTCCACTGTGGTCTTTCTTTCCTTCTTTCTCTCTTACTCCCACTTAAGAGTGAGGACGTGCAATATTTTTTCCCTTTGTGCCTGGCTTATTTCACTTAACATAATTTTCTCCAAGCTCTCAGAAGTCTATTTTAGCTCAAAAGAAATGCAGATGACAGTTCATGGGAGCTTAGGGGAAACTCCCCTGTATTCTGTGAGGAAAAGGAAGGCAACAAAGTGTATTTTTCTTTAATCCTTTCATTTGTAAATATGGCTATTACTGTCTTCAGCTTGAAATATTGGCTATGACTTGTGTTTTGAAGACTAGCCCACTGCTATTTAGATAAAATGTAAATTATGTGGGCTTTTCAGGGAGGGAAGCATTTTAGTAGATTAGTGTTGCTTTAGTAAAATACTCCCATGTTTTATAATTTTTTTTTTTTTTTTTTTTTTTTTTTTTTTTTTTTTTTTTTTTTTTTT
>NW_007726192.1:968394-1023137 GCF_000696425.1 Galeopterus variegatus | reverse complement strand
GGGGCTGCCCCGAGCGCGGCGCCGGGAGGGGGCGGGAGCCGGTCTGTATGTGGGATCCGGCCCCGCGGGCGGGAGCGCTGCCGCGCTTCCCAAGCGGCGCACTATCCAGTGCGCCACTGGGCCGGCCCATGTTTTATAATTTTTAAGTTACTACATTGTGAATCATTTGAAAGAAAAACTATGTTCTTGGAAGCCTCCTGCTCTTTTCTGGTCACACTGGGACCTTGAACTTTTGCTCTCCTGGCACTAAATCAACTTCTTACTTCTCATTTGTCTGCATTTTTCCTTTTTTTACAAGTAGCTTCTCACTTCAAACTTCTCCTGTAAAGCATCCTCCACCGTCCTTATATAGAGGTCTAGCTCTTGACTTAGTTGTATGATTTAGACTTTAAATCCACAAGCTCTGTGTCCTGTAAAGCCCTAAACATTTTGCATAAATCCAGTGTAGAGCACTGTGTTCAGCATGCTTTAGGTAATCTATCTTTAAGAACTTATATTTATATTGGTTTGTGCTGCCATTTTTGTTACTTAGCATATTCAGCTATCTTACACCCCGTATACGCTCTTGCAGTTCTGTGCTTACCATGACTTTAGCTTCATAGGGAATAACTAACATAGAAATGAGGCAAGAAAGGGTGTGTGTCTGTATTAACTTACCTTCACTTTACTGCCATCTGAAGAAGAAACGTGCAAGAGAGTACGAGTCTCTTTGCCCCTCATCAGAAAGCCTACATTTCATAGAATGGAATATGCTCACACCTTGTTTTCCACTGATCTAATATTTTTAATAACTTACTCATTCCTTATGATAGGGAGACTTGATGATATTTGGGGATACATTAGCCTTCTGCTATCTTTTTTTTAGTGTACCAGTTTCTCCCTGTGAGATGCCCAACCCTTGAGCATAGCTTTTCTCTTTATAGTAGTTTCAGAGGCCACTATTCTCTCAGTCTTCCTTCTCAAATGTTGATGGTACACTCACCCATGTTAAGTGGTCTTTTCTCAGCCTTCCTCTGTGAACTCTGTCTTATTTGGCCCAGATGACAACCCATTTCTCTTTATTTCAGTGATCCTGGATTTTCTCTGGTTTCCTTCTGCTTCTATGCCATTCCCTCTCTGAATTCTTGTTGGCATTCTCTGGTTCCATGAAGGTGTGATCGTCCGTTGTCAGTCTCTGAATTAGCTTTGGTGTTTTATGTGTGCATCGCGTCCCTTCCTTCACCTTCAGTCAGCGGGTTCCCTGTGAGCCTGCATCTATGGCTCTGACTTGTCACCCTTCCCATGCAGCTGTCTGCAGAGCCCTCCACTCGATCTTCTTCCCCTGACACTTGTTCGTCCACAGCCAGTCCTCTGCATCTCTGCACAGTCTTTCCTGATGCTGCTTTCTGGGCTAGAAAATTGAGACAAGTGGTGGTTCATCTTTCTTGCTAGAGCTAATCCTTCATTTCTTTGATCCAGTTATTTCTTTGAAATGTCCATCAGATTTGTCCTTTCTTTTGCATGTATGGCATCATGATCCATGTCCTTATTACTCCAGCCAGGATTTCTCCAGTTAATCAGCTTATCTTGTATCTCTGTCCCCTGCAGACTGCGTTGCATGACACTGCTAAACTAACCTTTCTGATGTTACATCCTGCTACGTCTGCACAGTTACTCATTGGCTTCCTAACTCAATGCCTTCGTCATTGCAACAGTCTTGCTGCTATTTAATGATATCTGTAACCAGGTATTTAATGATACCTGTCACCACCTTGTAGCAGTTCTCAGGAGGGTAACTTTCCTTAGCATGAGGAGCTTTGACACCAGGAAATGAGCAAGAAGGCCGCAGAGAACAAGTAGAAAGCTTTACCAAAGCAAGCTTTCCATATTTTGTCATTTTCTTAGGTCCAACCTATAGCCATACAAAGGAAGCTCTTTGTCTTCTCTCTGATGTTGCCTGCTTGTAGGTCCCAGACCAGATGACACTAGAGTATTGAGAGAACCCAGTTGCTGTTTGTATTAGAAAATGTATTATGGCTTTCAAACAGCCAGCTGATAAATAATTTTCTCAAATTTTCCTTGTTAATCATTGTACTGCCTGTATAAATAAATGCATATATTCTCTTTTTTTAGTAAAAGAGTTTGCTTTTAATTCTTGATTATTTACTTTTGATCAGGAAGGAATAGAATTTAAAATTAGTTGATTAATGGAATGACGTGAAAAATCATTACTTATTTTACTAAGTTTTCTCTTTTGATTTCCTTTTTTTAAGCCTTAATTCCAGATACTCCAGAGGTCTTGAGTTTGTCTGCTGATTTCTCAACCTCTACATTATACCTAAAGTGGAATGACAAGGGTTCTGTTTTTCCACGTCATTCAAATGTCATCTGGGAAATCAAAATCCTACGTAAAGAGAGTATGGAGCTCGTAAAATTAGTAAGTCTGAAGAAAAATAGATTTTTTTTCTGTGACATTAAAGAAATTGAGTAATTTTTAAAAACATTTTGAAGGTGGTATTAGTGAACTTTTGGATTATTCAGGAAGTAGATATCTTACAGGGTTCAGTAAAATTTATATGCTGTGATTAAAAAATCACTTGTACATTATTAAAGTAATATGTAACCATTATAGAAAGTTTAGGAAATTAAGGGAGGAATAACCCATGATTCTACCACTTGAACCCAGAAAGCATTATCTTTGTGTATTCTTGTCTAGATTTTTGTATGCATGTTTTTACATAAAATGGAATGAAAGGGACATTTACTTTAGTCTGTTATTTTATCTTTGTCTAATACTATACATAAAAATAAATATTTAGAAACATACTTAGCCATGGTAATTGTTAAGAAATTTTATATACATCTGTAAGTTTGAATTTACCAGAATCTGAAATAATGTTCTTATATTTAGTACATGATTTTTTAAAAATCTTGTTTATGAATGGTTTCCTTATGATATACATTTAGTTTACTCTTAATCTAAAGGGTAATGACAAATAGGTATGAAAAGTTTGACAGCTCGTACATGTTCCCCTTCTTAGCCTTTTATTCTTTTCCTCCTCAGTAGATTTGGAATATGCTTAGTTACAGACAAGAATTAAAAGACCATCTCATGACTTTACAATTTATTTTCCTAAGTATATAGATAACATAGTAAAGATAATAAATAGGATTATTCTGTATTTTGTAGTTAGTCTTATTTTTTCTTTTACAGCCCATGTATTTCATTCCTAAAATAACAGTCATGATTGTAGTTAGCATGTCTCTAGTGCTTCTGCTTTTCCTGACACTGTTCTAAAAACTCTTTGTATGTTAATTCTTTTTATCCTTGCAACAGTTCCATGAGAGTATTATTGGTATCCCCATTTCACAGATGAAAACACAGAGGCACAAGAAGACATTAAGTGGTGGAGTCAGGATTCGAACCCAGGCACTTTGGTTTTAGAGTCTGTGCTCTTAACCACTACAGTTTATATTTTATAAAAGGATAGTTTTTCATAAAATGCCCTCCCTTCCTTTTCACCTATCCCAATTAAACCTACATTTCAAGACCCAGGTTAAGTCCTACCCTTTATTTTAAAGCCCATCCTAATTATTACAGCCTAGAATGCTCTGTCTTCTCTTGATTCTTGTGTGTCACTCTAATGTGCAGCTCTAGCTCTGATGTGTTGAAACTGTTACTTATTTAAAATCGTGTTGCTTAACTTTTCATTGTGGCCTCACATTTTGTCTTCTGGGCTACAACTTACTAACTTAGGGCGACTTCTCAAAACCTCGTTTTGCTCATTTGAAATGTGGTGATAATATGTACTTTAGGGTCCAAAAAGTAAGTGGTATGATATCTGTAAAGCTGCTGAGCAAATATTATTTATCATTACTACCTTTGAGGCTTTTAAAAATTTTTTTAAAGTAACTTAAGGAGGAATTAATTAGAGGATGCTAGAATAAGAGGACTACTCTTTGAAATGTGGGTGAAATCAGACATGAATGAAAGGAACTGTTATTCCAAAACCATATAACTTATTGCCCCATGATGCAAATTGGTAATGGCAAGATAGTGATTTCTTACTTATGGGAAAAATCTTTGTATGAGGAAATAATACCAAGAGGCAGGGAAAACAGGGAAAGAACAAAGTAATTTAAAACAGTGAAGTAAAAGAAGGAAAATGCCCCAGGTCCAAAGCACAGCATGACATTTTTATTTATAATATGTTATTAATATCAGTATTTAAATCAGAATTCCTTATAATTAGTCATTTTGTGACAGATTACAATTCTATCACTTTGTAATAGTTTAAAATCAAGAACAGCAGGCATTAGTGTTTCACCTCTAAGGCATCTGCCTACCTGCAGCCTCTGCAGACAGCTGTGGAAGCCGAGCACTGCACAGACCAGGGTGGGAGTGAAGCACCCCCCTCCTACCCAGCATACACTCCCATTGGTCTTTCCCTGGAAACAACCTACTGCAACTCTTCTAGCTGACTCTTTCATTATTTCCAAATAGCATGCTATGTTACTATTTCTTGTTTTTTTCCTTCAGTTTTGAGCGATGCTTTATCAAGTTCCCACAATAGAGAATTTAGTCGTCTCTCACCTGCCAGCTCCTGCTTGTGTGCTTCCTCCCCCAACCCCCAATTTCTTATCCCCTTCCAATGTGGTTGTATTATGATTGTTGATAGAACAGTACTCATTGTTTGTATTATGGTTATATAAACACTATTCACAACTTTTTTTTTGTTTTTACAACTTCTTGTATGAGGGGTCTTCAAAAAGTTCATGGAAAGATTTGTATGATCTTTTAATTCTGTTTTTTCATGAACTTTTTAAAATGCCCTCATACTGTCTTGTTTTTTTTTTAGTTTTATTTATCTGCTTTGTTAATTTAATCCTAAATTCTCTCCAGGTTGTGGAAATCTTGAAAATTTCAAGTATATGAGGTATTTTATCAGTAATATCTTGGTGAATTGAATTTTATCATTTTTATCTCTATGTGCATTGCGACAGGCTTCCCAACCTTTTCCACATAAGGGCTCACATGGATAATGTTTGTATAGTACAGAGTGTACGAAATACCTGAGGCTGCTTGTAGCCATGGGTGTCCCAGGGGCTCCAGCAGCCTTAGCCCTTACCAAGCAACCCTAGTTTTGAAGGGATTGATACCTAGGTATATCCAAAACCCATTCAAGACAGGCCTCAGTGTCTTTCAGCACATTCACTAGGAAGCTATGGTCCAAGGGGCCCCCGTCATCATCCAGGGTATCCCTTACTCCTTTTTCTTGTGATGCATCCTCTTCTAAATCGCCTGTCTTCCTCTCATTTCCTCTTTCTGGTAGAAACATATATTCTAGTAGCTATTTACTACTGTAGATACTCTCTGCAGTCTATAATAGCTATTGTGCAGAGATATAACTTATTTTTAAATTTAATTGTTGAAAAATAAAAAAGCCTGTCAATTACTAGTATTGAGAAGATGCAGAACAATTGGGACTTTCATTTATTTATTTATTTGTTTTGATGATACGTATTTATGGGGTGCAGAGTTTACTATCAGTATTTGTGTACAGTATGTGATGATCAAATCAATATTATTAGCTTGTTCATCATTACAAACCATAATTATTCCTTGTGTCCCTTACCCAGGTACTTCCTAACCCCCCTCCCTCTCCCCCTTTCCCACCTCTAGCAACTACAGGTCTGTTCTCTACTTCTGAAAGTTCAGCGTTTTATTGTGGTTGGTCCTTTCTTCCTCCCTCCCTTCCTCTATCCCTGCCACTTATGAGTAAGGAGATGGAGTATTTCTCTTTCTGTGCCTGGCTTATTTCACTTAACATAATTTTCTCCAAGCTCATCCATATTGCTGCAAATGGCAGAATTTCATTCTTTTTATGGCTGAGTAGTATTCCATTGTGTATATATACATTTTCTTTTTTCCTTTTTGTCTTTTTTCGTGTCCGGCAATGGATCGCAACCCTCAGTGTCGCGCCCGTACCGGACCGGGACCGGCAACGGGATCGCAACCCTCGGTGCTGCGCCCACACCTCGCTCAGCCAGTGAGCGGGAACCGGTCTGTATGTGGGATCCGAACCCTCGGCGGGAGCGCCACCATGCTCCCAAGCGGCGCACTGTAGCAGTGCGCCACCGGGCCGGCCCATATATATACATTTTCTTTATCCAGTTGTCCATCGATGGACATTTAGGTTGGTTCCATCTCAGGGCTACTGTAAATGGAGCTGCAGTGAACATGGGAGTGCAGGTATCCCATCGATATGATGATTTCCATTCCTTTGGATATATACCCAGAAGTGGGATTGCTGGATTGTATGGTAGTTCTATCTGTAGTTGTTTGAGAAACCTTCGTACTATTTTCCGTGATGGCTGTACTAATTTACTGTCCCACCAACAGTGTAAAAGAGTCCCCTTTTCTCCACATCCTCACCAGCATTTGTTATTCTCTGTCTTTTTGATTATAGCCAGTCTAACTCGGGTGAGATGATATCTCAGTGTGGTTTTGATTTGCATTTCCCTGATGACTAGTGATGTTGAGCATTTTTTCATGTACCAATAGGTACGTGAAAGAGACATACATTTGTGTGTCTTCCTTTGAAAAAATGTCTATTCAGCTCCTTTGCCCATTTTTTAATTGGATTGTTTGGTTTTCTATAGTAAAGTTGTTTGAGTTCCTTGTATACTCTGGATGTTAATCCCTTGTCAGATGTATAGTTGGTGAATATTTTCTCCCATTCCATAGGTTGTCTTTTTACTCTGTTGATTGTTTCCTTTGCTGTGCAGAAGCTTTTTGGTGTGATATAATCCCATTTGTCTGTTTTTTCTTTTGTTGCTTGTGCTTTGGGGGTCTTATTCATAAAGTCTTTGCCTGGTTCTACATCCTGAAGTGTTTCCCCTATGTTTTCTTCTAGGAGTTTTATAGTTTAAGGTTTTATACTTAAATCTTTAATACATTTTGAATTAATTCATACATTAATGGTGGGAGTGTAAAATGCTGCCAGGTGAATGCATTGAGACATGGCGTTTCTGAAAATGTCTGTATTCTGCCCTTATGCATGATTACTAGTTAACTGAGTATAGAATTATAGGTCGGAAAATTTTCCCAACAGTTTGAAGGTATTTCTCTGTTGTTTCTTATTGTGGATCTATCTTCATCTATTGTGCTGAACAGTCTAGAGACACCTGTCCTTCAGCTTGGAAACTTTTCTCATTTTATTTCTTCGATTTCCTCTTCTCTATTTTTTCCTTTTTTCTTAGAACTTCTGTTGTTCAGAAATTGTACCTTCTAGACTGGTCCTCTAATTGCCTTATCTTTCCTGTTTTCCACTTGTCTTTTGCTCTATTTTCTGAGAAGTTTTTCCTAAACTTGATCTTGTAGTCCTGATACTGAATTTCTATTTTTTATATTTTTAGATTTACAAGAGATCCTTTTTTTTTAAGTATTGCTGCTCTTTTTTCTTTTTCTTTTCTTTCTTTTTTTTTTTTAATGTATCCAGATCTTGTTTCACGGATGCAATATCTTTTCTTATCTCTAAGGATATCAGTAATTTAAAGTTTTTTTTCCTTCCTACACACTCTATTTCTTCAAGTTGTTTTTTCTTTTTCTTTTGATTTTTGACTTTCATATTAGAATTTTTTTATACTTTCTGGTCATCTTGATTGCTACTCATATTTAAGTGAAGGGTTCTTAAAAAAAAAATCTGATCGAAACTTTGGTTTGCCTGGATAGGACTTGTTGACTGGGGACTTCCCAATATAGGGCGATTAGGATGGGCTATTTAGTTGGCAGACTTCTAATGTTATTTTAGGTATTTTAACTTGACCCGTTCATATGCCTCAGAAAAGTTTGCTTACTCTTCTGCCGGGCGAGTGTGAATCTGGCTACCAGTATTCTAGGAACTGACTAGGGGAAGAAGGCATAGGGTAGCAATCCCCCTGGTTTTGGAATATATTCCTCATCCTCACCTCTTCCTGAGATCCCTCAATCTAGAGTTGTTCTGTTTTACTTTTCCAGAGCATAAATCTCCATTCTTTTGCTTAGGTGAACAAAGGTTGTCCTTGGATAGCACTGGGGGAGGGACCCGGGTGTCTAACATATCTTCACACAACTTTCAGGCAGTCTTCTTGCTTCGTACACACCTTCACCCTGCATTCCTCAGGGGAATCTGGTACAGGCACTCGCTGAGCCGTTCGGTGTTTCTGGGATAGAAATCAGGTGGTTTCTTGGCTTTCCCATTGGAGGCTTAAGATTCAGCTTTCTCAGATCTTCTAGTCAGGTACTGTCACCCATCTGTTTTCTACCTTCCAAAATCTCAGTGGTGTTGCTTCGTCTCCTGTTTTTGTTCTTGTGCATTTATGCCTTTTGAAAAAATCTATTTATTCTTGTTTTAGATGGATTTCAGGTGGTGTAGGAGAAAGAAATACATTTGTTTAATCCATTGTCTTTAAACTAGAAGTCCCAAGGTATCATCTAGAGATCCTCAATATTTGATTGAAATCTTGCCCATTTCTTCCAATTGAAATTAATATCTTATATTATTACAAGTTGTATGTTTAAAAATAAAATTAAAATATAGAACGCTTTTATAAAAAACAAATCTAGTCTAAAATAATTTATTTTGTTGAAATGCTTCTTTTCTCCTTGACTTCAACTCTTAGAGATACAAACCTATTATTTTTTCTCCATGAAAAATGGAGATCATTAGGCAGTGGTATATTTTTTTGTGCATAGTATTGAAGGTTTTGATGAATATCAGCATCTTGTATGTTAATGCAGTAGGGCTTAAAGTTGAAGTAAACATAAATGAATCATGATTATAGTTACTGTAACTTTCCTGTTATACTTTATAGAAAATTGATAAAGTTTTACAAAAGAACAGACCTTTAAATTAGCTGATGATTATATACAGTCTATTGTGGTTTTTTAATCCTAAAGGAAAGCAGAATACATCATTACTTGGAAATAGAATTTTGTATTTGTGTTCATTTTTAGAAGACCCACAACACAACTCTGAATGGTAAAGATACAGTTCATCACTGGAGCTGGGCCTCAGACCTGCCCTTGGAGTGTGCCACTCATTATGTGGGAATTAGATGCTACATTGATAGTCTTCATTTCTCTGGTCGCAAAGAGTGGAGTGACTGGAGCCCAGTGAAGAACATTTCTTGTAAGCTTATATTTAAAGAATTTTTCTTTCAAATAAATTAGATTAGTCTTACTCACGGGTAAGGTTCAGTTTAAGCTTTCACTTCTCTGAACCCCAGGTGGTTGCATGAGGGTCACCTGGAGAACTTCCAAACCTACCATTCCAGGACATTTTTATTTTAAGAATTCTGAGATAGGCTTCAGGAACCTGTTGTATTTTTAAAGAACTTCTTGAGTGATTGGATAAACATCCAGGTTTGAAAATCACTGTGGTAGGCATTGAATAACAATGAAAAATTATATGTAGGTGATAATGAAATCAAATCTATATTATGAAAAAAATGGTTCCAAATTACTGGTCCATAGATCAGACCCCTATAGGCTGTGCAGAGTTATTGCAGGGAACATGGGGATCTGCAGCATACCAAAAATCAACTGTTCTTTAGATAAAACTCATGTGCAGGTAGAATGTTGGCAGTGTGGGGGAGGGCCTGGAAAACTGTTGAAATGAAGTCCCAGAAAAGGCTGGGAATTATTGTAGATAGACAGTACTTTTGACAATATGGAGAAATGGGTCAGAGGAAGGAAGGACTGAATTAAAGAAAATTGCTTTTTAGGATGTGGGGTACTTGAACGTATATTTAGGCTGATGGAAAGTAAAAAATCTGCTCTAAATGTATAGAATAAAAAGAATGGAATTGTTTAATGAGTGATTTTTTTGGTGTGGATTTTTCCTCTGTGTATGTAAGCCCACTGAATTTGAACCTTTAGAATTTTTAGACATTAACCTGTGACATTAGATGTATAGATGTTGACCTGTTCCGCTCCCTCACAGTCACCCCTTCATAAATGAATAAAACCCCACACACTGTTTTATGTCTTGTGCATATCTTCCTACTTTCAAACCTGGGGACGTATTTTATCTTTGGGCCACCATTATTATAAAGCACCTGACAATATGTTTTGTATATACTGGGTTATTTTAAAAATAATATTATGAAAAAAAAGTCTTCTTATGGAGACTATTTCATGTAAAAGACTTCTAAAATATTTATAATTCCCTTTGTTCTTTCTAGGGACTCCTGATTCTCAGACTGAGGTTTTTCCTCAAGACAAAGTGATACTTGTAGGCTCAGATATAACATTTTGTTGCGTGAGTAAAGAAAAAGTGGTATCAGCACAGATTGGCCAAACGGATTGTCCCCTTATCCATCTTGACGGGGAAAATGTGGCCATCAGGATCCATAATATTTCTGTTTCTGCAAGTAGTGGAACAAATGTGGTTTTCTCAACACAGGACAGCATCTTAGGAACAGTTATTTTTGTAGGATGTAAGTATATAATTTTAAAGAGAGTTTCTATTAACCTGTTTTGGACCTCCTTGTTACCCTTTACTCTTTGGGAAGTGTTTTGTTTCTTTCTCATTTCTTTGTTCTTTAATATAAATGATATATAAAGGCACTAGAATTTTTGCTTATTTTAATATGCATCCTAAGCTTGTTTCCTACATACCTCTATCTGTATAACTTGTAGGTTTTGTAATAAGATTTGAAATATCCAGCTGCTCATGTTTATTTTACATTTTTAGTTAACAGCTTTGTTGAGTCAAGGATAATTAGTATTTCTTAATCCTACATTGTTTAGGAATTATTTTATGTAATTTAAGTTACCACCTAAAGGATACCTTTTTAAAGTACCTAAATTAAAGAAATTATAACGATTTTACACAAAGTCTTTCAACAGCATAATATGTCTTCTCCGACTTTTAAATAATATAGTTGAGGTGAACAGGATTCTTGGAGGACATGGCTGAGAAGAAAACTTGCACTGTGTTTTGTCTGTAATGTGTGCACTGTCATTCAGGGCATCTTTATTAATGATTATGACTACAGTCCAAAATTCCATGATATTTCCAAAAGTTGTGGTGGCAGATGTCCACAGGTAATTATGTTATGAGTTGAGAGTTTTTCTTCCTCCCTGCATTCTGAATTAAAAGCCTCTAGATTTGGTGTAAGGGTCTCATGAATAGAGTGTGTGAGATGGAGTCAGTGGATTTTATGATAATTCTTTTGATTGCTTAGTGATTTTTCTTTTGCTTTTTCATGATTCTCAGCTGTGGACTCACTCGATCAGCTTCTCTCAGTCTCTTTGTTACTACTACAGTAACTTGTGATGAATTACATTTAGATGTTGATATCCTCCCAAGGGAATAACCAAGATTAGGTGCACTTCTCAGCTTGATGCCTGTAACCTTACTCTCTTTTTGTCTTCTCAATAATGCGTTTTGGAATTCAAGTGAAAGTGAGGTTATGTTCAAATTTAAATTTTAGAAAATTATGTTTTTTTCTTAATGGAATTTTAGGAAATTACTTGCAACATGTTTCACAAATGATCCTGGAGTCTACTGAGAATCAGTGGCATAGCATACGTAGTAAAGTTGCTTCATAAGTCATACTAAAAAGGGAGCTGTCCACTTAGAAGTATGAAAGAAAAAATTAATACTTAAAAGATGAGAATATGCACTGTTGCCATTTCTACTATTTCAGACAATGTTCTAATCTTTTATCATAGTACTAGAACAAACCAATTTAATTCATAATTTAACCTTCATTTGTAAAATTTAGAGGTTGAAATTGTTGACTATTTCTCAACTCAGAGCAGCAGTAATATTTAAGGGAACTCTTTAGAAACTTACAAGAGCAGGTTATGGTGTGGGTTAGGGATCAAGATGCATTTATTTTCTTTCCCTTATGGATATCCTGTTAATTCACCATTTATTGAAAAGACTAAAAAGAATTTTAGAATCAGATTGCCAGTTTCCCCCTACATGTACACACACACACACACACAATTGAAATCTGATGGAATTTTGATTGGGATTACATTAAATCTATAGATCAATTTGGAGAATCACATTCTTAAAATATTTAGTCTCCCAAGCCAAGAACATGGTTTATCTTTTCATTTACTTAGGTCTTCTTTGACTTATCTTAGGGATAGGAGGTCTTATGTATTTTTTGGTGAACTTATTCCTAGGTGCTTGAAGTTTTCTGGTGCTATTAAAAATGGTTTTGTTTTTTAAACTGCATTTTCTATTTGTTCTTATATAAAAATACAGTTGCTTTATATCTAACTTTTACCTAGCTTCAGCTGATTCTTTTTTAAGTTAATATTTTTAAAAGAAAATCAGTACATTTCAAATACCGTCCTCATATTTTTTACTCTTCTGTCAGTCTCACCTCCCATTTCTTTCTAGTTTGCTCCTGTTATTTGGATTTTAAGTATTTCTACTTAATATATCTGCCAAATCCTAAAATCATCAGCATTTTAAATATATTACATATTTTTGGTATGTGATTTTAATAAAATGACAAAGTTTGGCCTTAGATGTAAAATAATTTTCAAAATAAATACATCAGTGTTAGTTTAATCATGTAGACACTCATTAATCCTCTTAATATTACCTAAAATATCACTGAAGAATGGTATTCTTATCTCTGCAGAAGGTATGTGAAATTTTCCAAGTTTTGGTTGATAAACTAAGGTCTGTTTTGAAAATTCAGTTGAAAAAAATATTTTACAGAATTTTTTAACATGTATATAATTTTGTTTTGTTTTTTAACTTACCTAAACTGACAGTTTGGATAAATATGACATTTGTAGATACCAGTTTTTATATATGTTTGGTTTAACATGATTGCAGAAATACCAATTTCTATAATAAGCAGTGTCAGACTGTAGCATTTTCATCTGTCATTTTAAAGGTCTCACAAAACAATGAACAACTGTTTTCTTTTTCTAGTCCTGCCCCTACAAAGCTAAAGAGAATAGTTTCAATAAAGAGAAGAAAAAACAACAGAAGAGCAGTAGTCAGTTTGAATATAGGGAGATGCAGAACTATGCCAAGAGTTACTTTGTAAATAATAGTCCTTATAATATATTTAAGAATTCTGAAACTTGTAATATGATTTATACTGACTTTTAAACTATTTGTTACTTCTTTTTAAATCACAATGTATAGATGATAGATGATAATTTTTTTGGTGGCTGGCCAGTACGGGGATCCAAACCCTTGACCTTGGTGTTATACGCACAGTGCTGTAACCAACTGAGCAAACTGGCCAACCCAATAGTACCTTTAACCTGTAAATTTTCTGACTTAACTTATTGGACACAGATTTTTTTCAAGAGATTTGGTAGACTCTGAAATAGTATTTAAGGAAAAAAAGTGACTATCTCTCAATCTGAATTTCCAAATGTGCTAAGAGTTACTTTTCAGTATATTTTAATTGATCACTTCTAATGTAATATGAACTCTGACAAAGCACGTTATAGAAAGAATGATAATTCCTGCATTGTTCAAAAGTAAAATGTAAACAGTAAATTCTTCATTTTTAAGGAAATTATGCAAAATGTTGGCATTCGTAAAACATTACATTTTCAGGGAACATATACATAATTGTAACTACATTTTTTTTTCTTCTTCCTATTAGATCCGCCTGATATTCCTCAAAAATTGAATTGTGAGACACGTGATTTAAAAGAGATTATATGTAGTTGGAATCCAGGAAGACCAACAGCATTGATGGGCCCACGTGGAACAAGTTACACTTTATTTGAAAGGTGATTATAACCAAGAAGGGATGTCAGATGGCAGGGAGTGCGTTGGAAGTACATGTGAAATGCGCTACATTATTTATATTATGAGTGAGCTATAAAACCGAATATGCTGTGTAAAATTGTATATACTATAAATACTGTAGTCTAACCATATGTAGATTCGATTTTATGTCTCTTTAAAAAAGTTTAGGAGGAAGAACCTCAAATATGAACAGAAACTGTGACTAGTGGGTTTATGGCTATTTTCTCCTGTTTTCTGTATCATGTGTATTTTCTTTTATATATATATATATTTCTGAATATGTCTTTAATTAGAAATATAAACTTTTTAATTTTTAAAATTTTTTATTGAAACAATCGATTATGCATATTTGTGGGGTACATAGTTAGCTATCAGTGTTTCTGTAGAATATGTGATGATCAAATCAGAATTATTAGCATATTCATCATTACAAAACATAATTATTCTTTATGTCCATTACCCAGTTCCTCCCTAACCCTCCTTAACCTTTTCTGCCTCTGTTAACCACAGTTCTGTTCTCTCCTTCTGAAAGTTCAGCATATTATTGTGGTTGTTTATTTATTTTTTAGTTACCACTTATGAGTGTAAACATAAAGATTCATTATGAGAAATTTGCCTATTTGTGTTTTTCCTCCAATATATCTCTCTTGCTGTTTTGAAAATTATTTTTCTTTTATTTCACAGTTTTTCAGGAAAATATGTTAGATCTAAAAGAGTTGAAGTGCCTACAAATGAAAGCTATCAGCTATTTTTTCAAATGCTTCCAAGTCAAGAAATATATAATTTTACTTTGAATGCTCGCAATCTTCTGGGTCAATCAGAATCAACAATTTTAGTTAACATAACTGAAAAAGGTAAGCTGCTATGTAAACTGGGGTCTTAAAAATAGCTTTAGAAGTGGTGAAATGCCTTGAGATTAATGAAAAGTGCTTCTGGGGATATCTTTTTACTGATTATTTTCTTTATAGTTACTTTATGTTAATTTTTAAAATTTTATTTTAGAAGGTTTAAAATGTATAATTTCGAGTTTTACCATTATGTTGAACTTAAATAAAAATTTGAATTGGTCATTTACATAGAAACTGTAAGTGACTTTGTCTAATAGTTTTTGATTTTCGAAACCGTTTTTGCCCAACTTTTATTTTAAAATAATTATAGACTCACTGGTAGTTGCTTAAAAAAAAAAAATTAGAGATTTGTGAACTCTTCCCTTGGCTTTCCCCAGTGATGACATCTTATGTAACTATGGTACAAAACCAGGAACTTGACACCAGTGCAATACTGTTAAGAAGACTACTGACTCTACTCAGTTTTTCACGTGCTTTTTTGTGTGTGTGTAGTTCTGTGCAGTTTATCTTATGTATAGATTCATGTAACCACCATCACAATCAAGATACAGAACTGCTAGAACAAATACAAATGTCATGTTGGCCCTTTATCATCCGTCCACACACACACACATCTCTGTCCCTTGGCAACAACTAATTTTTTCTTTGTACTGTTTTGTCATTTTGAGAATGATATATAAATGAAATCGTATAGTGTGTAACATTTTGAGGTTGGCATTTTTTACTAAGAATAATGTCCTTGAGAGCCATCCAAGTTGTATGTATCAGTAGTTTGTTTCCTTTTCTTGCTGATGATTTCTGGATTTTTACCAACCCTATTAATATATAGCTCAAAATAGAAATAAACTGTGGTTGATCTTTTTGGCATTCATTACCATGGTCAATCTATGTGCATGTAACACAACAGAGCAATGGCAAGGAGACTCTTATGGGGGGAGGGGCTAAAACCAAGTGCATTTTCATACATCCTGGCAAATAATTAGCAGGTGACCCTTTTGCCTTCTTTGTAAAAATAAGTCACTTTCATCGTTATTCCTTCCTGTTACTTTTGATATTTCTTGATTTTTCTTAGGGTCAAAACAGCTCCACGTGTCTCTTGAGTGGTAGTGTTTTGTATGCATTGGTCTGCCCTCTGCCATTTCAATCTTATTTCCCATGGGATTCTTGCCCGCCAAGCAAGTTGGTATATGCTCTATTCCCAGTGTGATGTGCAGTTTGCTGCACTGTACCCTGGTTCATGCCAAGATCCCAACGTGAACTGCTTTTCTATATCCGTTTTGCCAGTTTTAGTCTGATTCTTCCTTCAAAGCTCATCTTAAGTTTCATCTTCACTGTAAGATTTTCCCCCTACCATGCTTCCATTTAAATTCCTGTAGCAGTTAAGATCTATACCGTGCATTTAGAACTTAGCATATAAACTCTTATTAATTTTCTTTCATTTTTGTTTGTCATTCCCCAAGTAGATTCCTTAAAGGGTACGGAATGTGATCTTAGTACCTTTTAGTATTCCCAGTACCAATTGAAGAACCTTGAGTCTGATTGGTTTTTAAAACATGTTGGCATGATGTCAGGAGGTTTGTGGGTTCCACGAATACTGGGTAGAATATTGCTGATAATCACTAATGATACCTCCTTGTTTTCTTTTAGTCTTGTTTGTCATACTAGAAGATAGCTTTTCACTTTAAAATAAATGTTTAAAGTAATTAATCTTTATAAATTATATTTACAGTTTATCTCCATACTCCTACTTCATTCAAAGTGAAGGATATTAATGCAACAGCTGTTATACTTTCTTGGCGTTTATCAGGCAGCTTTGCAAAGATTAATCTTTTATGTCAAATTGAAATTAGTAAAACTAATTCAGTACAAGAATTGGTGAGTAAGATTCTTCTATAAACTTTGTAGTTATTTTGGATAAGACAGTTTTCAAAAAGAATCCAGAAAATTGATGTGTAAGCTCTCAGATTATTTATTATAGAGATTTACTAAGAACCAAGAAAGACATCATATATCAATGTAATAACAGCATTATACTTAGCATTTGAAAACAATCATAATACTAGACATATAGAATGTAAATTTGACTTTTACTACTCAGAATGTTCCCAGGTCCAGTATAGTAAGTACCTGGCACGCAGCTAGTACTCAGTAAATTTGTGAATGAATGGGCAGTTTTTGCTGTACTTTAGCATCAGTTAATGGATTAATTGGCACCATGAAGTGCAGCAGTGGGAGCAAGTTATAATTGGTAATTGTAAGTCAAAACATGACTTTTTAATGCATTTTAAATATTTAAGTTGACTTTTATACCACACCATCTTGTAATTTGTGGTAGGTCTAAAACAAATGAAATTGTACCTGAATATTCATTTCAAATTTATTGATTTCTAGAAAAATCAGTCAGAACTACAAAATGTTTGAAAGCTTCTTTGTAATAAGTAATTAGGAGCTCTGAGACTTTCCTGAAACATGCAGATCCTCAAATTTGTCTAAAATTGCTTCATTTTATTTAGTTAAAGTAAGTATTTGTTAAATATTTACTACAAGTTCAGCACCATACTAGAGGTTCTAAATGACATATTAACAGAAATGCATGAAAGATGATGTCTGCCTCCAAGAACCTTCCAAATATCATCTGAACGATATATTTAATCCTCAAAGTCTTCTCAAATTAAATTATGTTAAAGTTTATTACATCATCATTAGCCATTGACTGATTATCAAAATTTTATCACCCTCTGCATAATTTAATTGACCATTATTACTTAGAGCCAATATTTGGATTTAAAAGACACCCCCATTTTTTTTTTCCTTTTTGTCTTTTTTCGTGACTGGTAACGGGATTGCAACCCTCGGTGTCGCGCCCGTACCGCGACCGGCAACGGGATCACAACCCTCAGTGTCGCGCCCGCACCACGTTCAACCAGTGAACGGACCTGTCTCTATATGGGATCTGAACCCTCGGCGGGAGCGCCGCCATGCTCCCAGCACCACACTCTACCGAGTGCGCCACCGGGCCGGCCCGACACCCCAATTTTTTATTGCTATTACAGAGCATAACCACTGACTTGGCATGTATATAATAATTAAAATATTATAGTGAATGAACTTCCTTTGGTCTTATATGTGCAGACTCATGTGGACATAAATGTTACAACTGTGAAGGCTTTCTTACTCCAAAAAATATGTGTGTGTGTGTGTGTGTGTGTGTGTGCGCACATATATTCATACACACATGGCATATACATATATATATATACACACACATATTTATTTGTTTTCTAATAGCGGAATGTCACTATCAAAGGAGTAGAAAATTCAGGTTATCTCACTGCTGTGGGCAAGTTAAATCCATATACTATGTATACTTTTCGGATTCGTTGTTCTACTGAAACTTTCTGGAAATGGAGCAAATGGAGCAATGAAAAACAACATTTAACCACAGAAGCCAGTAAGTTAACAAAGTGATTTATGGCTAATTATTACTGTGTATCCTGAAGTTTTACAACTTTGTTTTAAAGAAAATGTTATCAAGGTGCTTAGAAGTAGGGGAATGCTTAGATAAATTGTGTAGTATCTGCTAATAAAATATCACACATACATTTTAAATGATGGTTTTAAAAATGTGATAATACAGAAAAGTGTTTGGCATAAGTTGCATGAAAGGACTGGGCTTCCTGTCTCCCATGTGATTGCAACTGTGTTAAAGTGACGCATAGGAAACCAGACTTGAAATGGTAGTAAGATTATTGGGTGACTTTTCTCTCACTCTTCTTTTCCTGGAATTTTAATAATGCCCCTAACTCAGATTGCCATTTGCTTGAAAACAATTATTAAAGAGAATTGTTAGAATTTGTATTTGTGAGCTAGGACTGAAAAGTAATGTGGCCAAAATGTCTTGAACTTTCATTTCTGTAGTGTACCTAGGTCAAAATAGGTATAAAATCAGGTAACTGGTTTTCTGAATATAATAATTTCCAGAGACAGAATGGTATTCTGTCCTTGAATAATTAGATGTCAGCTTTTAAAAAAAACAAACAGAAACTTAGAAATAGGTATAATTTTTAGGAATCATTCAACAAAAGATAGCAAAAGCTTTATTTGTACTTTATAATATAGGAAATATAAAACTTCTTCAAAAAAATTTAGCAAACAGTAAAACAAAAAGTGATAGATGTTAATGTAGATTTTGCCTCTCCACATGGAAGAATAGAGATGAGGGAGCTTTGCAATATGTGTAAGAATTATTTGTATCATCAAGAATGAAACCAGTGCATGAGTCCAGAAAGGGATTGAATTAGTTATCTATTCCTATGCAACAAATTACCCTAAAACTCCATAGCTTAAAACAGCAAACATTTATTATCTCACAGTTTCTCTGTGTCAAGAAATTCAGTAGCAGCTTAGTTGGGTGCCTCTGGCTTGGAGTCTCTCATGAGGCTGCACTCAGAGTGTGGGTGGGAACTGCAGGCTTCATTGGGGTAGAGGACGCATTTCAAGGTGGTTCACTCATGTGATTATTGGCAGGAGGCCTCAGTTCTTCACCCTGAGGCCTCCTTAAGGGCTGCTTGAATATCCTCATGACGTGGGAGCCAGGTCCTCCCAGAGCTAGTGATTGAAGAGAGAGCAAGACAGAATCCACAATACCTTTTATGATCTAAAATCAGAAGTAACATACCATCACATCTGCTGTAGCCAATTGGTCACACTGATAGAGTCGGGGCCAACCCTGATGCAGTATGGGACCACACAAAGGCATGAATATCAGGAGGTGTGGGAATCATTGGTCATTTTGGAGACTGGCTGCCACAGGAGCTTTTTCCTTCAGTTAATGAGCTGTTGTTGCCAAGAGGAAACATCTTATTTACGCCTCGTTGACATGAAGGCATTAATTCACTTAACAAATATTTACTGTTTATGCATTATGTGTCAGGAATTGTTCCAGTCACCATGGATATAGTGGTAAATAAATCAGATCTCTGCCTGTGCAGTTTATAGGATACAGGATTAGAAATAAACTTAAAAAATAAATAAATATGTATATATATATGCATATATAGTATCTCAGGGACAGATGAGTGCCACAGAGAAAAATAAGGCATAGAAAGCGGGCTAGGAAATGAAAGCTGGGTAATGAAGGGGTGAAGGGAATTGTCATTTTAAATTGGACAGGTAGAAAAGATCTCGCTAATGAGGTAATATTTGAGCTGAGCTATGAAAGAGGTAAGGAAGCAAGCCCCTGGTTTATCTAAGGGAAGAGAGTTCTAGGCAGAGGAAGAGGACACAGAAAATGCAGAGAGCCTGAGACAGGTGTCCTTGGCATGTCTAAAGCCAGTGTGTGGCCAGAGCCAACCTGAGGAAAGGGGGATGAGAAGAAGAGGGGCAGAAAGACACCTAGGACCAGTCAGGGAGAGCCTCAGGGGGTTTTAAGGGGCCTTGTGTTCTGCAGAAGTTGAGAGCTTAGCTTTTCCTTTGCTTCATCTTCTAAGTGGAAGGCTCTGAACTGCTCCACATTTTATTGAGAATTCCAAATACCCTAGAAAAAAATGTCAAGCACCACTGTCCCAATTATTGATATCGTTGACATATGCATTTTCAAATACTAACTTCTAAATCTCCTTCCTAGTTCCTTCAAAAGGGCCAGATACTTGGAGAGAGTGGAGTTCTGATGGAAAAAATTTAATAATCTATTGGAAGGTAAATATCTCATTTTCCTTAACATTTAAATGACTTTCTTATGCTAAACTGCATAACTTACATATAGTACTTTGGTTATAAGGAGCCAAGACTTCCCACACTGGTTTGGTTTGCAGTACTGCTGAGAATCTACCCTGGCTCCTAAAAACCCCCAAATTCCTCATCACTCTTAGTTCACCACAGTCATTTGAGTGAAGATCTTCTGTCTCAGATCTGAGCATTCTTTAGTTTGAATTTATGGGGCCTATAAAAGACCTGAGGATTTCATGAATTCCATCCCCCTCATTTTAGTTAGAAACACAGCCAGAAATTACAAGTGAGACTCCCAAATGTTTATTAGATTTTTCTTCTGTGAATAGGAAACTTTTTATATATTTTATGTATAATTTGTTTCCCTTAAATAAATTGCATTATAATATGCCAATTATAAAGTTTTGTATGGTTTTGTAACATTTTCAGATAAAATATGAATTGCATTGTATTTTGTTAGTTTTTCTTTACTATAGCATTTTTTGTTGCTATATTTTTTAATATTTGTTTTATGAATACCAAAAATATGAAGTTATTTTCTACATTAGATTTTGTAAGAGTAGTGATAATAGGTTTCCTTTAAGTAGTGAATTTTGTAATTGAAAGTAAAACATAATTTTATTTTTATAAACATTTGACATCAGTACAGCTTTGAGTAAAGTGACGCATTTGTGTGAGTTCAGTGTGAATCTGTTGCATTGGGGAGGTTTGTATCTGGCTGTCGCATTCACTGTGACTCTTGGTTAGAAAACCCCCTGGCTACTCTCAGTTGTCTGTCTGATTTCATGATAATATAGCAACAATTACACGAAGTACTTCAATGTAGAGATAGTTTGGAATATCATTCAGACTAGATGAAGATTTAACCAAGGACTAAAAATATTGAAGTGATTCATATTCTAACATCAGTGACTAGGTTTATGGTGTGGCCATTTGCCAAAGAAGACAATGTTTGAGTGGAAAATTATGTTGTTGTGGACATACTGGGTCTTTCAAACATGTGCCACTGGAATATATTCAAGTAGAGCCCAGTAGGTGGTGGTTTAATGTAAGGTTCTGGAGCTCAGGAAGAAGTCAGAGCGAAAGATACAGCTTTGAGTAGCACTTAAATGGGATCACTCAGGGGGAACATGCAGGATGAAAAGAGGACCAAGCGTGGATCCCCAGGTGGTAGCATATAAAGAGCCGGCAAAGGGAGAGGACCCAGCAGAAGAGACTGGGAAGGTCATGGGGCAGGAAGACCAAAGAAAATAGTATTATGGAAACCACGGGAGGGGGACAATTCAAGGAGTGACTGGTCAGGAGTGTCACTCAAAGCCCATAAGTTTTAGGACTAATGCCTGCCCACTGGAGTAGGCCATTGGAGAGTTTCAGAGACCTGCTGGAGCAGTGTTGGTATCAACATCAGTCTGGATCAGTGGATCCCAAACATTGCCCTATAAACTCTGGCAATTGTTATTGTTAAGGTAGCATCCAGTGTAGACTTGATGGCCTTGCCTAGTCGCAGTCACTTTTTGCAAATTTTTATAACAGAATTTATTTTTCTGCTTTTCATAGCCTTTACCTATGAACGAAGCTAATGGAAAAATACTTTCCTATAATGTATCATGTTCATCAGATGAGGAAACACAGTCTCTTTCTGAGATCCCTGATCCTCAGCACAAAGCAGAAATAGAAGTTGATAGAAATGACTACATCATCAGTGTGGTGGCAAAAAATTCTGTTGGCTCATCCCCACCTTCTAAAATAGCTAGTATGGAAATTCCAAATGGTGAGTACTTAAGATAATTTAGTATATAAGAGCAGGAAATTAAAGTGAAAAATTTTGATGTTACTTGCACTTTTATAAGGTCAGCATTCTTCTCATGTATTCTGCTGCTGCTGATATATAAGGAGGACAAGCAGGTTAATGTCTAATATTCATTGAGAGAACAGTCATTATTATTGACCCAAACCATGTACACTGATGGATATAATAATTACTGTACCCAGTTACTTTATTGCATAATCTTGGAGAGTTATGATGGTGGATAGTACTCTTAGGAGGAAATATTTTAACAGTTTATTCAAATATCATTTTTGAATTTCTCTCTAAGACAATGAGAGTATGCTATATTAACTAGGCTGTTTTGCAAACTATTAGGCGGGAAAAAAATACTCATTTTAATCTGCAGCTTTGATAATAGCAATTCTTTATTAATAGGAATTCTTTATTGATAAGAAAGTTTTTCTAAAGTCTAAATTAGATCTTCAATATAGGCTCTTAAAAAATAACTGCGGAACTTTAAAATTATTTAGTGCATGCCTTTAAATTTCATGGATTACCAGTGACTAATACATTACTCCTTAGCATCTACTATGGCAGCTTTTTGAGTCATGAGTTTTAAATAACCACTTCCACCTCTTCCAGTTAATTCCTCTTTCAAGTCATTTCCTGTTCCCTGCTGCTGTCCTACCCAGTAGGACAGTAACTACCCAGTCCTAGAGGAAGAAAGATTGGTCTAGTTAGGGTTCTCTGAGTATCTTTTCAACTCTTGCTTGAGGCAGTTTCTTATTGCTTATTACTTAGCTGATCCTTTGTTCTGTCTGAGTTGGCCTTAGGAGGATTAGGAGGAAGATGTAGGAAAGCACAGTACATTTCAGAGATGCAGAGTGCTGGCCAGAGCCCAGATGGCATCCATGCTGGAGTGGCCCCCGGGGCACTGTATGGCCTGCACAGGGAGGTAGGGGTTAGAGGAAGGCACACTAATGGCTCTCCATTTTGGCCAAGCAAAAATAAAAAATAGAAAGAGATGGTGAACTTCATCCATAAGAAGATAATCTTGCTGATACAGATAACGTTTTTCATTGTTCTTGCAATGATACACAGTAGCTGTGTTGTCTTTTAATTCAAGAACTATAATCCTACCTTTTCCTTGTATACCTCAGAAGATGATAATTTACAGGAATAATAATGGTCTAGTCATCAGCTTTCAGACAATTACTGAAGCCCCAAAACAAATCATCATTCCTTGAGGATTTCCCAAGTTGGAGTCTCTGCAGCCTCAGTTCAGGTTTACACTGTGGGTTTTTAATCACATTGAGTCAAAAAGCTGTTATGTTCAAAGTCCTCTGTATTCTAAGCCATAATGTCGTCTGGTGTTCAATAATAACTGCTTTATGAATGCAAATTTTGTTCAAGAAACCTTTCTATGGCTTTTTACTGAATCCTTAAATTATTTATAGAAATTACTTCTCTTATTACTGTGGGAAATTTCCTTCTCCCTTTTGACCACATTGCCCTAATCTTCACCCCAATTCTTCACCCCCAGCATCAGGCTTCACTTGTCACCCAGGCTGAGATCTGGCAGGATGGGGCACAGAACCTCACTACAGCCCCACACCTGTCTCCTCGCCCCAGCCTCTGCACCTTGCCCCTGGTGTCCCATGGGGTGCGGTGGAGACTCCCCCTCACCCCCCACCAGTGCCCATACCGCCATCTCCCCAGCATCTGCATCTCAACAGCTGCCCCTGCTCCTGCTGAGCCAGAATCCCCTCAAGCCCAGCTCTGGGGTAGCGGTCTTCCTTGAAAGAAAGAGAAAGGGCTGGTTCATCCTTCCCTTGCATCTGTTCCAAGCCTGCTCCACAAGCCATTTGCCAGGCCGCCTGTTCTCAAGGAGCTGGTGTTTGCAATGGAGGAGGAACAGGGGATGCTTCAGACTGTCCATGGCTACCTTCCCTAGCCTCCGCCTCCGCCATCACTGTGCATTGCCATGTCCCCTCCAGTGCCCTCATCTCCATCCCTGTTCCCTCAGCCACATCCTTCCTGGCCCTTGATCCTCGTGTCCTGGCCCTAGCATGTCACTACCTGGTCCTAGGTGCTTGTTTTATTATATTTTTTCAGCTGCTGTATCAATTGGTGTGTACAGGCAGTTGTAATAGCTGTTATGATAAAAATAACACAACAAAACTTCTAACCTTTGCTTAAGGTTTATCTAGTTTGAACACTATTTTATAATTTCTGTGCAGCAAAGTAATTTTTATAACTCTTGTCCATTTTCTTGAGGTTTGCCTTATTGTTTTTAACACCAGTAAAATCTATTTCTTTCTTGTTGAAGATGATCTTAAAACAGAGCATGCTGTTGGAAAGGGAAAGGGGATTCTCCTCAGGTGGTATCACAACCCCAATGTGTCTTGTGACTACGTGATTAAATGGTGCAACTCATCTCAGTCCAAACCCTGCCTAATGGACTGGAAGAAAGTTCCTTCCAACAGCACTGAAGCTTTAATAGAGTCTGGTAAGATGAACTAGTGTCTCTTAATTAAAGTTTTTCAAAAATATTTTTAAAAAGCGACACAGTTGTGACTGGGTACATTGAAGTGATCATTCTCCTTTCCCACTGGGTGGGTGTGAGTTGGTTTAACTTTCCTAGAAGGTGGTTTGTGGTAGTATGTGTGTAAAAGGATTCAAACCCTTTGTTCTAATTACTTGTCCAGAAATTTATTCTAAGAACTAATCACAGAACAACACAGATTTACATCTATGATTGTTCACAGCATTATTTATAATTGTGAAAATTTCAAAACAATTCAAATTGGGAACAAGGAAATGAGTAAATGATGGTACGTCTGTAATATGGAGTGTTAATAAGTAGCATTAAAAATTCTGTCAAAGATTTAACAACATGAGGAGATGCTCATGAAAAAAGACTACAAAATAGTACGCGGTATGGTCTCCCTCATCATTCCTTGGCCTTTTGCCCACGGCCCAAGTCACTGAGGTTTGGAAGAGACTGGACGTGAAGGACTTGCACCCATTACCACTTTCCCTGAGGCAGGGCAGGGGCATCCGTGTGGGAGTGGGCACAGTGTGGGTGGGGGCTTTGACTGCTGATGAGCCGGGAGCCTCGTTGGGTGCACTGCTGATGTGATGCAGCCTGAGAAGTTTAGCCACCGAAGACTCGATAACCTGCAGCCTTGTCCTCTGGAATTAGAGCTCTCTTTCCAGTATCATCATTCCTTCTGAGTAGCTGCTGAGGGTGTGTCGTGCTTGTCCACATGGGATTCCTTGAACCTGTAGAACACCAGTTGTCTGCACGCTCAAAAGTGAGATGGTCAGTCTCTAAAGTCATACAATCCAAAGAAAAACATGATAGACTTGTCTCAATTTTAACTTTTCTTCATGGAGTAATTTTCCTTAAGTGTTTGCTATGTGCTGGCAAGTACTAGGTAAATATTAACGGAAAACTCAAACCTTACAGGGTTTAGTTTTGTAACCTTACAATACTCACAAGCTCTGTGGGCACATGATAGGAGAACTAATGCTTTAGCTACACTACAATAATTGCATTCCACAAATTAAATGCAATCCCATATGCTGCCATTTCCCCCCCAGGCATTGTCTTCTTCCTAGACTACCACTGATGACAAGGCACTGTCCACATGTCACTTAATGGTGGCTTTCTCTGATCTTCTCAGGCTCTCTTGGTCTCTCATTTAAGGTTCCACAGCATCTGATATGCTCCCCTAGTGTAACACATTGTCATGCGATCACCTTTGCTCATCTGTCTTCCCACTGCTCTGCCAGCACCTCCATGCCAGCAGCCTTGTTTTGTGCATCTCTTGTTCCCTCGCTTTCACACACTGCCTTGTACCGGGGAGGCATTTAAAAAGGACTTCTTGAAATGAAGTTAAGGTACTTCCCTTGACTGTCTTGTGGAGTTAACTCACCCAAGGACACTTAACGCAATGCTGCAAAGAGCACTCTAAGGCCCAGTTCCTTTAACACTGCAGCTTCAAGGTGGAGGGGAACTTTTAGTTCTGCTTCTTGGAGCACAGAGAGAGCAGTGGTTTCTTTCTAACCCAGACATAACACTCTGTAGGGAAGGGATTTATAGAGACATGATGGGGACCTGGAATGGGTTAGTAAACTAACCCTAGATGAATTCTGGGAAGAAGTCGGCATTATTTGATTTTCAGGAACAAAATGTAATCCTTGATCACCTTTTTTCTCTTCAAGGCGATGTTATCTTATAATACTAAACTTTCATTACAATTGAAGTGAATTGTTCAGTTTTTGTTTAGTCAGTTTTCACTCTGAATATTTACCAATTTTGAAAATTCAAATGTAGTGTTTTATAAGAGGAAGACATCTATTTAAAATTAGCTTTGGAAATTTTGGAGTAAGTTATTATAAATTTGATATTTCTAAAATAGATATTCATAGTTATATATATGTGTTATATATAAAAGATGGTTTTGTGTGTGTGTGTGTGTGTGTGTGTGTATTTATGGAAGTTTACTGATTTGTGTTCATTCTACAGATCAGTTTCGACCAGGTGTAAGATATCATTTTTTCCTGTATGGGTGCAGAAATCAAGGTTATCAATTATTACGTTACATAATTGGATATATAGAAGAATTGGGTAAGTTAAGTGGGTAAGCTTATCTTTTAGAATTCAAGGTAACATGAAAAATTATAAATTGAAAACAATAGTAATAGTAGAGTCTAAAAATAGATTGAATTAAAATGTTTAGCTCAAGGAAGGTAAAATAATTCGTACAATGAATTTAAAATTATTTGATTACTTATTCTTAATCCATTTGTTTAATTTTTATATTTCACAATTTTACTGTTGTCATTGAGAAAATTAAATCTTAACTTGGATGTCAGAAATATTTAATTTGCACTTACACAAGTTTTAAAAACTATTAACTTAACCAGGATTATCAGTAAAGATAGGAAATATAAATGAAGTCTGTTTGAGTAGTCATTGGTTGCTCCCCTAGATACATGTCTTGTCTAAAAGTTGCATCGTAAGTTCTACTTATTTTCTAAAAATATTTTTTGGTCTAAGGCTATTAATGTATAAGCTTCATGATAAGAGTGTTTATAATAATATCTCTGAAAGTTTATGATTAAATAGAGAATAAAGGTTTACTTCCAAGGACAGCTGTTATTGAGGCTAGAAATCTCATGAAACGTGGTCTTACTCTGGGTTAATAAACTTTCCTTCAGCAATTGCCTTTTTCCTTTTACAGCTCCACTTGTTGCACCAAATTTTACTGTTGAGGATACTTCTGCAGATTCAATATTAGTAAAATGGGAAGATATTCCTGTGGAAGAGCTTAGAGGCTTTTTAAGAGGATATTTATTTTACTTTGAAAAAGGAGAGAGAGACACATCTAAAATGAGGGGTTTGGAATCAGGTAGGTAAATTAATAGCCTGAGTGTAGTGTATTTAGAAGTGTCTCGTTAACCACAAAAGAGAAAAGAAGAAGAAAGAAAATGCTGCGGGATAGTTTAATAACTGGTTTCCAAAGCTGTCTGAAAATTAGGAAAGTGAAAATGCAGTTGTAATATGAATGAGAGTTTTAAGATTTTAGTATGTAATAAATGACATGTGCAGTCTTTCAGAAGTCATTTAAATCATTTATCCTGAAGCCTTTGTACTTACGATAGTGGAGGAGAAAAACTCAGGAATCCAAAGAATGGCTTCATAGTCTCCACTGAGCCTCCCTTGTTATCTGCCAAAGAGCCATCAGCAAGTTAGCCTCTTCCTTAGCCACGGCCTTAGTGAGCTGGGAAACCTAATTGACTTGATTGAGGATGTGCATATCCATTAAATCTTAAAAAGTACAGACAGTCCTTGACAGTTGGTAAGTGTATGTCCAAAGACCTTAACGAATTCTCAAATTTAAAAATACAAAACTGTTTATACAGATTTCTGACTTTTCAAATTATATTTATGTTGGGAGTCGGATGTTTCTTATTCATAGCTGCATAACACAGCATATCATCTTTTCAATTTGAGGGCTTTCCTTTCCCTTCATGGCCTCTCCTGGAAAGAAGCCTTTTTAATTATTTAATGCCTGGCTGCCAAGTAGTGCACAGCAGCGCTGCGTGGAGATGCTCATCGGGCATTATCTAAGTCACTCCACAGAGCAGCCGCATGAAGTGTGCACCTCTCCCCAGGGCACTGAGTTCTGCATTTCTTGAACTTTCACAGTTGCCTGGATGAGGAAAACCCTAAAAACCAAATTCGACAAACATCCAGAATCTAGTGCAATGTTCCTCAGATGCTCAGAAAATTTCCTCTTAAACCAGTTAAAATTCTAACATCTGGCTTTCAGTTAGACCTGGTGGACTGGTCACTAAAGTTAAAGGAGAAAAAAAAAAACCATAAAGCCACCAGGAGAAAGAGAGCAAAAGAGGCAAGACAACCCCAAAAAAGAGGAGTCCAAAATTGGGGGGTGAAGTAGGGCGAATGACTTAAACAAAGTGGTCAGTCATTGAAAAGTGATTTGATTCATCCCGCAGGACCAGGTATTGGAGGCAAATGGTTAGGATGAATCTGGGCTGAGTAAAGGGGGTTGATTGAAGAAAATCTCCCTGAACTGAGGGACCTGAGTATATAGAGTAAAAGGATCCATTAAGTAAACAGTAAAATAAATAGAAAAAGAATCTGTGCCACGGTGTGTCATGAATTTTCAGAGTGCCTAATGTATGAAGAGAAAGCCCTAGAAACGATCAGAGAGAAACAGGTCAGGAGTAAGGATGGCGGCAGGCTTTCCAGCAGCGCTCCAGACACTAGCAGGTACCACAGCCGTGTCTTCAAAATACTCAGGGAAAATGAAGTTCAACCTAAAATTCTGTGCTCTGCCAGTCTGTCAAGCAATATGAGAGTAGAATGATGACATTTTTAGATACACAAGGCTGCAAGTATTTCCTTCCCCTGTGTTGCTTTTCTGAGGAAGCTACTAGAGGAGTGCATCAAAATGGGGAGATGCAGTGAGTGAGGAAGACGCAGGAAGCAGCAGAGCGGAGGGCAGCGCAGGAGAGACGACTTCAGACACTTAGAGAACCAATCATAGGCGGGTCCGACTTGGGTTGTGGTGGTTTTTCATGCTCTTAGTAACAGAAAGGCAAGTGACTTTATGGGTTGCCAGCTATATGCCAGGCATTATTCCGGAGGATACGTATGAGAACTTCACACAGTCCTGTGAGGTGAGTTGTGATCTCTACTTCATAGTTAGAGATCTCAAGTAGAGAGCGAGGTTAAGAGGGTGGCAGCCTGCAATGCTTCCAGTGCGCTGCAGAAGGCAGGGCAGGAAGAAGGTGTGGAACTGGGAGTTTGGTGTGTTTCACCACGTGGAAAATTGTATTGAGTATTCATTGGAGGATGTGGGAAGAATTAGGAAGTGGCACATAGAAAATCAAGCATATGAGGGAAAAAAGCAATTATAACAGGAGAAAAAGAAAGGAAACATAATTATACTGAGCAATTTGTCTTAGCAGTAACCCATATTTCTGTGAGCATAGTAAACACTGAATTCACCAGATGTTCTGATGTTTCTATATGAGTGCTGTGGCAGGGCAGAAAGGGTAGTGGTAGTGTGAAAAGAGCTAAATCTTCGTCTATCCTTACAGGAGTAGATGATGTCTAAAATTTAAAAGTCAACTAGCTATCTAAATTTGCTTTGTTGAAATATGGAGGTAAATTTCCAAAGAAACTGATAACATGAAGTGATTGTAGAGATAAGGGGAGGGGCTGGTAGGGAACTGCTAGTTTTTGTTATTAGTCATTTAGTGCTATTTATTTTTTTAATTATCGTCTTGCATTATTTTGGTTAAGATTTTTAAAAATAATAGTGTAAACAATTCTTCACACTTTTCTTTTGAAGTTGATTCACAGGCTTCCTCATTCGTCTCTCATTTGAGAATTCCCAAAGCACTGATTTGTTTTCTGAGTGGTTTGAAGTCGTCTCTATTGAATTGCCCTCTGCTCCCTGCAGTCTCTCCCTCTGACTCATAGGTAGGATCAGGCTTGGGTTATGGTGGTTTTTCATGCTCTTAGTAACAGAAAGGCAAGTGACTTTTATTGATTGCCAGGTATATGCCAAGCATTATTCTAGGGGATATGTATGAAAACTTCACACAGCCCTGTGAGGTAAGTTGTGATATTCTACTTCATAGTTAGAGATACCCAAGTTGAGAGTGATTTAAACATGACTGTTGGCTGGCAGAGGTGGAACTTGAGTGTGGCTCTGGCTGGCTCCAGAGACCTTGGCAGGGGGTGTCCAGCAGCCAGACTCACCTGAAAGGGCAGTCAGTGTCACAGGTATAAGTAACCATATGATTAAAATGGTACAGGGATTAGTAATATTTTTCATTTTAAAAATAGGTCGTTCCGATGTAAAGGTTAAGAATATTACTGACACATCCCAGAAGACACTGAGAATTGCTGATCTTCAAGGTAAAACAAGTTACCACCTGGTGTTGCGAGCCTACACAGATGGAGGAATGGGCCCAGAGAAGAGCATGTTTGTGGTGACAAAGGAAAATTGTAAGTTAAATATTGCTGTTGAGGTGCTTTCTTAATGCATAGTGTTTCTAGCAATTTCTGGTTTATGTGGGAACCTCTCACCACCCCCCTTTTATTTTTAATTTTACATTTTGTTGCATCTTTGTGGTGTGTAGAGGTCAGTGTTAAAAGCCTATGAGATGAATTCATTTTTTTCTTGTCAGTTATTTGAAGCTATTTCCAAATGGCTACCCAAGAAATTCATGAATTAGATATATCTGAAGTCTAGAGGTCTAAATTCATGTTCAAGTTATATAATGATCAACCTGTTTAAAATGTTTTACTCCAGCTGTTTTGTGATTTTTAACATATCCAGGGAAAAGTGAAAGAAATATTCCAAAAAAATTGTGTGCAGCACAACACTCATATATTTGAGATGAAAGAAAAGAGTGATGTCCTTGACTGTCTTTAACTGGATCACGGGCTTATCTTCTACCCTTGAGTTGGAGTTCATGCACAGCTCTTAAATAAAAAGCCACTGGCCAGATAAATGAATGAATGAGTGAATGAATGAATGATCACATACACACACTCATACATAATCTATGAGGATATGATTCTCTAAAGCAGTGATTCTCAGTGGTGGTGGGAGTGGGTGGCACTTGGCACTGGCACATTTTTGGTTGTCATAATTGGGGGGTACTACTGGTATCTAGTGGTTAGAGGCCTGAGGTGCTGCTAAACCTCCTACAGTGCACAGGACAGCCCCATCCCCACCCCCAAGGAAGAAACGTATCTGGCCTAAGTTTTCGAAAGTGCCGAGGTTGAGAAATCCCACTTCAAAGAATTTAAATATAGTATAAAAATCATTAGTATAATATTAGCAAGTTTTTTAGTGTCCTGGAGCTGTTAATTTTGGGTTTTTTCCCCCCAATAATCTACCAATCTACATATATTCTAATATAAATTTATTCATACTTTATATCAAAAATGGTGATTTTAATATTTGCAACATTCTCTTTTCAGCTGTGGGATTAATTATTGCCATTCTCATCCCAGTGGCAGTGGCTGTCATTGTTGGAGTGGTAACAAGTATCCTATGCTATCGGAAGCGAGAATGGTAATGGTAACTGTGTTTACTCTTGCTGTTTTGTTCTTAAGGGCATGATTATTTAGTTTATGCACTAATAAGTACATCTTTTAAATTATAATGAGTTAGTAAAAAGTATTTGTTTTAGTCAGAATTAATGTTGAATTTTAAATTAAGCAAGAACATGACATATTATTTAAAAGTTTTAAAACTAAGAGTAAAAGTGTAAATTTTCCCTACTATTTTTACTAATAAGTTAAAGTAGCAATTGTACCAAAAAAATTTATTTACAGGTATTAATATGGCAATAGCTGTCTGCAAGGTTAAATGTAATTTAATGATTAAGATCTCACTTGTCTTAGGGACCTATTTAGAAAATCTAGTCATTTTTGGTCATTTACTCATTTATTCAACATATATGAAAATGGCAAACAGAATAAGCATGGTCCTTATAGACTCACAGCATAGAGGGGAAGAGGGACATTAAACCATAAGCATCCAATACATCTGTGTTTGCAGAGTGTGAGTGGGTACCAGGAAGGAAGGGAACCAGGGGCCATGAGGAGACTAACAGGGGACCATGTCATGGGAGGTGGTCAGCCAAGGCTGCTCTGTGGGAGAGTCCTAAAGGGTAAGGAGAGGGAAAAGAATATTCCAGATAGAGAGAATAGCTTCAGAGAGAGTCCTGCAATTGCAAAGAGCTCAACCTTCTGGACAGAGCCAGAAGAGCCGTGTGGCCGGGTGAAGTGGGAGAGAGCACCGAGTGTGCGCAGTATGGTCAGGCCAATTGGGAGGAGCCATCCTGGGCTGCTGTTATTCATACACAGGTCCTCACTGGCCTTAAAAATGTCACCATTTGTGACACAGAAGATAAAGTATTCTAGCAATCCTGGCTAATAAAATAGTAATAGTTGTAGAACTATAGAATAGCCTATTTTGGTAACTATTACTGAGTATCACATTTTAAAGAGAACTATTTGAATATAAAAAAAAAATACAGGGTAAGAAGGGAATTTAGAAATTAGAGTATTTTAGGCTCACGTTAACAAAGTTATTTTTCCTGCAGGAAAAATAATAAAGTTCTTTTTAATAGCTGTAAATATAAACATATGATATAACACTGACTTAGAAAAATCTCATTTTTGTTTGCATGTAGTTTTTGCTCAAGAAACAGCCTTTCGTTTTCTTAGCACAGCAGGTAACATACTCAGAACACACGGTTATCACCTTTATCACTCACTGTTTTTTAACCTCCTCAGTAAAGCAGTTGCATAGCGCCACAGCTGTTCCTTGCATAGTCCAGATCGTGTTATGAGCAGAGAACTGCGTAACCCAAATATGTTCCCTAAGTAATTGATCATGCTTAATCCAGTTTGCAGTTGAAAATTCTGGTTATATGAACAATGCCTGTATTTTATTTTGGGCTTGATAGCACAATTACTATCTTAATTACTTTTCATTTTCATGAGATACATAAGGTATTATAGTTCTAGAAATAGAATTACTGTTAATAGTTTTCAAATTGGAACCTCTCTGTGCATTGTATAGAAAGCTGTAGTGAATGATCACACAGTAAAGATCTTCCATTTTTATCTCAAATGTTCATTAAAGTATTTATATGAAACATCAAATAAGCCTAATGATTTATTATTTGCTGTTTAGTTAATAATCTTGTAATTATTAAATTTACTTAATTGTTCTTTATTTAAAGGATTAAAGAAACCTTCTACCCTGATATTCCAAATCCAGAAAATTGTAAAGCATTACAGTTTCAAAAGAGTGTCTGTGAGGTAATCTTTCATTTTCTTACATTTATCTTCTTTTCTTCATCTTTCGTGAAAAGTTTTTAACATGTAAATCCTAAATAAAAAAAGTATTGAGAAAATGGCATGCTTCAACATCTGCTGAGTTTCTAAAATTATTAATCTTAAATTGCTTATACCATGCTCTGTTTTCCTAATACTATTAAATAGCAAGGAAAATACCAGTGTGGAGGAAAAACGTGACTTTGTGTGTACTACGGAGTAGTAGAGGCAAATGTTTGTGAAAAAAATATAAAATATGCCCCTTTTTGCAGGAGGAGCATTGCAATAGCATTTAGTGCTATTCTTAATCACTGTTTTTAAATTTATTTCCAGGGAAGCAGTGCTCTTAAAACATTGGAAATGAATCCTTGTACCCCAAATAATGTTGAGGTTCTGGAAACTCGATCAACTGTTCCTAAAATAGAAGATACAGAAATAATTTCCCCAGTAGCTGAGCGTCCTGAAGATAGCTCTGATGCAGAACCTGAAAACCATGTGGTTGTGTCCTATTGTCCACCAATCATTGAGGAAGAAATACCGAACCCAGTAGCGGATGAAGCTGTAGGGACTTCACAAGTCATCTACATTGATATTCAATCAATGTATCAGCCACAAGCAAAACCAGAGGAAGAACAAGAAAATGACCCAGTAGGAGGAGCAGGCTATAAGCCACAGCTGCACCTCCCCATCAGTTCTACTGTAGAAGATATAGCTGCAGGAGGTGACGTAGATGAAACTGCAGGGTACAGACCTCAGGCCAATGTAAATACTTGGAATTTAGTGTCTCCAGACTCTCCTAGATCCACAGACAGCAACAGTGAAGTTGTCTCGTTTGGAAGTCCATGCTCCATTAACTCCCGACAATTTTTGATTCCTCCTAAAGATGAAGACTCTCCTAAATCTAATGGAGGAGGGTGGTCCTTTACAAACTTTTTCCAGAACAAACCAAATGATTAACATGTCACCCTGTCACTTCAGTCTGCCATCTCAATAAGCTCTTATTGCTAGTGTGACCACGTCAGCACTAAGCATTCTTGGAGGGATCCTGTGAAGTATTGTTAGTGAGATGGACTTCACTACGTGCGAGTTACACTAAAAGTGTTAAAGTGCTTTTAACATAATCTAAAAGCCAAAGTATAGTGACTCAGAATCCTCAGTCCACAAAATTCAAGATTTGGAGCCATTTGTGATCGAGCCAAAGAATTCTCAAGTGCTCTACCTTCTAGAAGCATTTCAAGCTTAATACTGTCTAGTACATAAATGCAAAACAAATCCCACAGTCACTGTTTTCCATTCTGTTGTTAATGGTTTCCTTGTATGTATGTTTTATGGAACTGCAAATGGATTTGCGGGCAAGGAAGTAAATTGTCAAAGTGACAAATGATGTTTATTTTCCTGACATTTACTCCATTCTAGATGAAAACCAAGCACAGATTTTAAAATGTTTAAGATTCTCCTCCTCTGTCCATAGCATTTACAAAAATTAATATAATTTTTAATGTAGCAACAGCTATTTGGTGTTTTGTTTGATAAAATATGCTGATTTCTGTGCCTACTGTATAATGGTTATCAAACAGTTGTCTCAGGGGTACAAACTTGGAAAATGAGTGTGACACTGACCAGCCCCAATCAGAATTGTGTTTCCTTGCTTTGTAGGTTTTTCAAACTTTTCTATTATTTTTTAACTTTTATGTTAGCTTCCATTATTGCAGTTGGTTGCCCTAATATTTGAAATTTAAATTTCTAAACCTGTAGATCCAAGTTTTATTTTTAAATTCATTTTATTTTGTGATACAGTGTCAGCTTTATATGAGCAAATTCAATATTATTTATAAGCATATACTTCCAGTGATTTACTATGTCAGATGACTACTAAGCAATATCTAGCAGCATTAATTATCCATGTAGTTTTAATTGGCTTTAGTGCCTCCTGCAAAGACCGTATTATTGAGCCCATAGTCCTGGCAGTGACCTTTGCCACCTCCTTGCTGGTGTTCCTCCTGCTTGTGAGTCTTAGCACTTCCTCCTTAAATGATCAGTCCCGACTCTAATCCAGTCCTCAAATTTTCAAATATAGAACTAAAGAGATAATGCTTCTTATAAGAACAGTTACTCAAGGGCTATTTCCTCTGTCATTAAACTGATTCAAATCAATGGGCATACCTGTAGTACAGGTGCAGCATTTGCCAGGTGAGCTCTGCAGTGCAGTTGTCTTCATTGCAGCATCCTCTGCCCACCCTTGTTTCTCATAAGTGATGTCTAGGGTGATTGTGGTTCTTTGAAAAGCAGAATAAAAACTAAAAAGTGTATCCAGTATTTTCCCTGCCCTCAGGTTGCCTATGTATTTTGTCTTTATTTTTTTGTCTTTTTCGTGACCGGTAAGGGAATTGCAACCCTTGGTGTGGTGTCGCCCACACTGTGCTCAGCCAGTGAGTGCACCGGCCAGTCCTATATAGGATCCGAACCCGCGGCAGGAGCGACGCTGCACTCCCAGTGCCGCACTCTCCCGAGTGCGCCACGGGCTCGGCCCTATGTATTTTGTCTTTTGATAGTTAAGGCAAAAGTACTTGAAAATTTGAAATATCTGAATAAGTTAACAAATGCTTGTTTTTTATCATCTGAGGTTCTGTAATGTATTTGCAAATAATCAATTATTTTTTTCTAGCTCATAATGTATCTTCTTAAAAATTATGTGGAAAAAAACCATAGGGTAACAATGGACAAGATCTGTTTATGTACTCTGTGTATGAACCCTGGTTTTAACTGCTAGGATTCAACTGAATTCCTGAGCTTCATGATATATAGGTATGTGGAATGAAATACAATTAATTATGTTCATACATAGTATATTTAAACAATATAATAGCTCATAGTAATTTTCAGTAATGAAAAACATATCAAACCAGAGCCATCCCTAAACAGAATTTTCTTTTGTCTTCCTTTTTATTCTCTTTGGCTCCTTCTCTCTCTTAGATGCTCCAGACACTTAGTCCTGGAGCTGCCTTCTGTCCCCTCCAAAGCTTGTTACCATACTCTGCTTACCCTCAACTTATGCCACCTCATTCCCCATTAGAACTTAACAGTCGCATTCTTTATCGCTTTAGGACAAGCATAAGTGTTGGATAAGGTAAAAGCTTATTAATCTAAGCTACACTAACCTGAGGTAACAGGAAAAGGCCAGAAGAGACTGTTTTATCTCTGTCATCAATATATAAGGCTACTTCAAAAAGTGCATAGAAAGATTCAGATTATCTTTCAATTCTATTTTTCCATGAACTTTTTGAAGTACCCTCGTACATGCATTTCAACTGTGACCACCTGGATTCAGTGACCTTTGTAACCTATATAAAAACTTATTTGTTTGGCTAATGGTGAATATCATGGGCTCTTGAGTCCTTTCATTCTGTACAAACTTCACTGCTTTTCCTGTATGAAAGAAGTTCAGAGTGCTGTTCACCTCTCTCCTACCTCTGGAGTTCCGTACACAAGGATCATTCAGTTAATGAGAAGCAGAGTAATGCTCTACTAGTCTGGGCACACTCTGTATAACTTGCTGTATGCTTAGAAGATTGTGCTTTAGGTCTGAGGCCTAAGCAGCTTTCCTTGTCTTTGCCCGTTGAATTGAAGACAGCCAGCACATTGTCACCTCTCTTAAAAGCCAATTCACTTATAAGCCAATTTCAAATCAAACTTCCCTTGTGAGGAATGAGATTCTGGGGGTCATTATGACTGCATTTCTTTTGTGAGTGGCTATTTTATATGAACAATATTTAATATAAAAATATTCTTAAAGACTTAGCTAGGCTTTTGACACTAGGTAGACCTTGTGAGTTACGTATTGTATGGATTAGCACACACATGCGATATAAGTCAATTTGTTGAACCTATAGAGCCTTGGATTTTAGATTGTGGCCCTGAGTATCTGGATAGTTGAGTTGTTTTTATGTGCTTATGTGATAGAGGTGCTTTGTTCCTGCAGCTTAGAAACAGAAGCAGCCATTCATTGAAAAGTTTAAAGGAGGAAGTATCAGCCTCATTTTCCATACCAGCATTACTTCCACGGCTCATGGATCTGAAGGATTGCATTTAGAACATCTAGTTCTGTTGCACTCTCAGAAACTGGTAAAAAGTCACATTCTCAGAACTTCATGTAAATTGTATTCTTGTTAGAAATTAGTGCTGTAATTTCTTAATTGTCTTCATACTGTCCACATTTAAAGAACATAACAGTCCTTTCTGTATTTGGATAATTACATGTAGTTTAGTGAAGGAAAATAGGGAATGTTTTCTTCCAAAGGGAATTTGAAATCCATTTTATGGTATTTTAAAATCACAGTACTCCTTAATATGTCAATATTCAAAAAAAATGTTATCTCAAAGTTTTCCACTGATGAGGCACATACTCTGATAAAACTTTTTTTGTTTGTTTGCTGTAAGGTAATTTTTGCTGTTTTCTATTTTGAACTATGTTATAAAAGGTATAAAATTGTATACCTTTTATAAAAAGGCACTTTTTTTCTTATTTTGAAAGTATTAAATTGGGCATGTCGAGAGTAAAATGTGGGATCATTAGCTACAAAAACTAGACCCAGTGAAAGTTTAATAACTATTCATCGATTGAATCCCATCCCAGAGTGCTGCAAATTCAACAGAATTTTTCTGAAGGGTGGTACATACCAAGATCTAGCCTGTGTACATCTGAGACTACTGGCTTAAAGACTCAAATCCAGTATAGAAGTGAAAACATGGGAAAGACTCATGCTTCTACATCACTAGATACTTATTTCTCCATAATTTTTAAGTGATCATAGTTTCTCTTTTTTTGATAGGAACATGTTTGTACCAAGCAGAATGTGTTCTGGCAAACAAATTATACATTGATCTGTGAGCTTAATTGGTTAATATAAGTACTCATTCTCTTGATGAAATATTTCCTCAAAGCATTTATTTGAAACTGGTATTTTCCTGAAACATAGTTTCATGGTGTCATACCCGTCTTGTCTTTTATATCCAGAAGAAAATTTTCATCAGAAGAAAATGATTTCTGGCCAAACTTATAGAACATGCATCTTTTAGACATAGCCTTAGAATGTCATTGAAATTACTTGGTTTGAATTTGGTTTATTTATATATTAATGGATTATGTACCAGGGCTATTAATACTTAAACCTATTACTTCGCTACGTTGGTTAGGTTTTATTCCTTTTTAATTAGTGCTTTTGTCTTAACATTTTTGTGAAAACTGAAAGTAGTGTTTTAAGGCTGAAGCCCTCTCAATGTTTTTATGTGTAAGTGCCTAGGTGAAGAACCATAGAATCAATAAATCCAAAAGTTATAATAAGTAAACTATAACAAATTGAACATTAACCAAATACAAAGCAGTGATAACTTACGTTACTTTTTGGTTGCTGGAACTGAATACCCTAAAAACTAAGAGATGTGAATAGGAAAAAAACGAATGTCTAATTGATAAGTATATTGATTTTTATTACATCACATATGTCTTCTGAGATTGCCTTTGCCATCAAAACTTAAAAAAAAAAAGAACATAGATTTACGTTGCACTTAGCATGAAGTACTTTGCACACCTGATTGAATAGCCCACTTAAATTTATTGAATTTCATTATACATTTAAAATGTACTTCCCTTTAGAATTATTCCTTTTGAAATGGGTAACTTTCACCTTCTGAACTTACTATTCTTCCTAAGCATTCCAGCAGTGTATTATAAAAGATAAAAAGATTTCTAGGTGGTAATACAATTTTCATTAAAACATGGATAATTAACTGTTAGGTTTAACATTATTATATTTGCATTTGATCATAGAAAAGAACACTGAATGATGGTTTTTGTAAAAACATTTTTCAAACATCCTTCCACTAATTGATCCCAAATACTTCCCCCATTTTCTAAGACATCGTAAGCTAGTGGTTCCTTCTATTTTGCTTTTTCCTTCTAATGCAATATTTAGGAAAAATATGAATAGCATTGTGGATAGTTGAAGACAATGCAAAAAAAAGAACCCTATTCAGTTCCTTGTGGGGAGGGGTGGGTATTATGTGATCGATACCCTAAGATTTGGTCTATCCTATTATTTTCTCAAAAAGGAGCATGGCTTTTTCTTACATACATTTCAATTCAGAATTGCTTGAAAAAGATTGGCCTGGCTAGAAAGGTAGGCATCCTAAATTTGAGATTGTACCACCTTAAAGGTATGTTCGAAGATAAAATAAATCATTTAAAAATACTCAACTTTCCTAGTAGTTTCTACATTTTCTTCTCTTTCATTAGCTGGCCATAAATCAATGCACTAGGAAATAACCATTTTTTACTTTCAAAATTGCATTATAGTGAATTACTGTTTACAAAATACACATACTGTGAACAGATACAAGTTTTTGTCTTTTATAAGGTTGTTTGTAGAATGAATGTTTTTTTTTAAAAGGGATGTTATATGTTAATATTTTCAGTTTTTTATAAATACTAGTAACTGTTTACTAATTTTTGTTTGGTCAGGTGTGTATAAATGTAGCTGAAAGAAAATAGGGAGAAACTGCAGATCCGAAACTGTTCCCTTTTTCATTTCTTGCAATGTTACCACTACAGACTTTTTTTTTTTAACATGAATGATCAATTGTGATGTGTTGTACCTAAAATCATGTTTAACCATATAAGGAAACATTTAAATATACATATACAGGAAGTAAACTATAGATGGAAGTATATTTGTGTGATTCAGTCTGATTCACAGAATTCTGTGTTTAATATGGAATAAAACAACTCCACTTACAGAGATGACAATTGAAGTATTTCCAGCCTTGTGAAAATTTGGATATTATGTTGCCGTAAGAAAGGGAAATTTGGACATTTTATATCATCATATAATTTCAGGATTTAGTTTCCATATCATTTGGAAAACATGATTATAGCAAGAACGTAGAATATAAGTAACCTATTACTAAGTCACCATAAATATAAAAGTAGTATGCTTGGCTGTTAACTCTAAAGATATTACTTATGTCTGTTTTTAAAACATGCATGTATTTAACAATTTTCTCATAGTATTGTCATGGAAAAAATAAATATATTTTCTTACATCTTACACTGACAGATTTGGGCATTATTATTTTGTTTTTTTCCCTGCTGTTTTAAGTACTTAGGAAAAGTGGCTTCTGCTTTGTTGTTGTTGCTGCTGCTGTTAGTATTTTTGATTATGTCCCATAAGAATTACAGTGATTAGTTATCAAGTAGTCATATAGGTCTATGGTTACATTTTTAATTTTTGAATACATTGCTGTGCCATTGGTATAACCTGCCATCTGTTCCATTAAATCAGTATTCCATTTACCCAGAGAAGTTACCATAAAAATAATCAAATAGTGGGCATCCAGCATTAATAAATCAATACTAAGTAAATACTGGTCCTTGGAGTATGGTTTTTAATTTATTTCCTCTGAGGATAGCCTAAACATTTCTGGAGATGCTTGGAATATATCAAAATTTCATCTAAACTTATTGAATTTAGAAATAGAGTCATTGATGTAGCAAAACCTTAGTATTTTAAAGTATAAGTTCATAAAGGGAGAAATGAAGTTCTTGGTCATAGATAGCTTAGACTTACCCAGAGTAGCAACTGAAACATGAATGAGTCTGGATTTAACCTGAAAAAACTGCAGACCAATTTCAAATTAATTGTGAAACACATGTTAGTATTTAAGTGCTAGAAAGGCTCATTCATATAGTCTGTCCTTTGGGGAGTTTTCATGCATAACTTGTTTCCCAGATGGTGAATTGTTGAGCCAAAATGTTTGGCACCATCAACCCCAGGAACTTTGAAAGGATCAGAAAGAAAAGAATGATGTAATTATTAGAGGAAAGAAAACAGAGATGTATGAATAATTTTTTTTAATGTATAGTATTCAACATCACACTAAAATGTTAGCTTGCAAACTCAAGGGCTTCACAAAAGAGCTCTATAAGAATTCATTTGGAATGGCCTATAAATTTGACCCATTGCCCTTCCTCTGGAGTGACCAACACTAAACTGAAAAGTATTCAGTCTGTGAGACCCAAGGAAGTTGAAGTAACAAGAGATGTATTGAATTGATTTGGGATTAAATTGGAGATGATTTTGTCCCTAGTGATTAGTCTCAGATTAAAGAGGCGAGAAAAGCTTTTGAGGCTGATTTTCATAAAAACTGTTAAATGGAAATAATGTTAAAATGAATGCAACCACAGTGTGTTAACCCCTCATAAGGTGAGAAAGACTTTCAACTTTCAGCTCAAATTTAAATCTTTCCCTCCCACCGCAGCCAGCCTCTGCTCTGCTGCAGACGGGCCTCTGCTCTGGACTGACCTGGGTGGGGGCCAGTCTTTCTCTTCCTGGGCCTTCCACACTCCCCTCGCACACATCTTCCTCAGACTCGATCGTGCCAGTCAGGAAGCCTTGAGGAAGTGGAGTGTTGAGAACACATGGGCTCTAGTCCCAAATTGTCCAGTTACCAGTGCAGACAACACGCAACCTTCAGAAACGAACCTAGCATCCAATTTTCTCAATTAACCACAGTGGCCCCTTCCCTTCCCGTGTTGGCTGATGCCAGGTTTCACACTTTGCCAGATCGCTCGCAGCGGCTGCTGTCTTGCATGAGGCTAAGCAGACCCGGCTCTGATCCAGCAAATACATACTAGGGGCAACCTTGAAGAAGTTACCCTGCCTCTCACCCTGACTCCTCCTCTCTAAAATGTGGATCTTAATGCCTGCCTTTGCACAACTGTTGGGAGGATTACAGAGAGAGGACATAATGACCCCGACAGACTAGATGTCTGATTGTCACACGTGCCTCTATTCTCTTAAGAAACCTCAGGAGCACCTTGGCTTTCTCACCAGCCCCTTAAAGGTGTAAAATGCCTTCAAACCAGTTCAGACACACCTTAGATTACATCTCTCAGTCACACAGAAAGGAGCTGCACAGCAGAGGACTGCCAGGTAGTCCAGAGCATGTTCCCACAGGGTCAAATGCTGGAGTCTGCCTTTCTTCTCTGGGGTGACTTCTGCTAGCCTCAGGTCACAGTGGAAGCATTGCTGGCACAGAGAAGCTTTTGCCAACCTCCCAAGGGCCCCAGTCCTTTGCCTTCACAGCCCCTGCCCTTCTCCACAGCACTGAGCACAATCCTAATGCTTTATTTGGTCACAGAAATTGACCAGGGGTCTCAGTCACTGTCACAGCCACAGAGCTTAACACAGTCTGCAACATCTCAGGCACCTGTGATAAATATTCTTTAAATGTGCCTTGAAAAAAAATAAGTGGTTTAATGTATTTCCCAGGATATTAGGAATGCTATTTTACAAAGAGTGAATGCCTGTGGAATAGTCTTCAGTGGAAAGATGGGGAGTCCTTGTTAAATGTCCATGCCTTAGAAGCCTCCCTGTGGCTTAGGGCCACTCCTTCCCCAGACCTCCACACACTCACTGTAGGTGCTGAAGTATGTGCTGAATGCAATTACCTCGTTCTCCCCAGAAGGAAATGTGCCTTCATCCTCTTACATCTTTGACAACTGCAGACAGGGGATAAATGGGCTTTATATCTGAAATGACAACAGGTTAGAGCTCTTCTACCCACCATCCAGCCCCCACCCCATCTTGTTCCCACTTTTAAATTTATTTTCATTCCCTCTGGGTCAGGTTCTCTATCTTTCCAAATTTCATGGACAAGTTGCATGACAAGTGATTCATTCCTGTCCCTGCCTGTCTTCCCCCAATTGCAAATCTGCTTCTCTGGGAGACAATCTTTGCCTGATATGTCAGCATCTACTTTGTAGGTAGGTAAGCCCTACTACATTCCTCAGGCCACATTGCTGTAGACTCCTCCACCCAGAAACAACACATACCTCTTCTCCATATACAAAACTTTTCTTCTCCCCAAGGAGCTGGGCACATGGTCCTGACTCCTGTGAGCTTTTGTAGCCTCACAGTCAGGAGAGAGCTTGTTGTCACCAGCCCACAGTGAGGACTCTGACTGGCCTCCGTGTGTCAGGATCTCCCTGGTCCAGTCATGCAGCTGGGCAGAGATTCTACTCAAAGGTCTTTTTCACCAGACTTGGAGAAAACCAGCCCCCCCCCAAAAAGGGGATGATATTCTGTATGGACAAAAAAAAACTTACTGAAGAAAAACTAGAAAATCAAGGAAAAAAATCACATAATTTTCTTATGTGGAATTAGTTCTTTTAACTTTTTACTTTTTATCCTTTCAGACATGTTTCCTTCATGATTATGTATGTATATATGTACACATATATTCATGTGTGTATATATGTGCATATATAAAAGAATCATATTGTATAAGGGTCCTTCAAAAAGCTTATGGAAAAATGGAATCTAAAAATAATACAAATCTTTCCATGAACTTTTTAAAGGCCCCTCATATCTTCTATTTTGGAACTTGATTCTTTTAACATACTTCGAAAATCTTTTCATATCATTAGAATATTTCTATTGTACTCTTCTTTTATGGATATATAAAATTCCAATGTACAGGTAAATAATTAATTCTGTGTTCTGGACTTCTGTATTGCTCATATTTTTCATTAAACCATGGATGACTTTGAAAGTCGGGCAAAAGTGTTAGGCGTTGGTTTGGTTAGAACTAAGGAACACTTGAATTTCACACTAGGAACCATTGACACATTATACAAGAGAACTCCCAAACCAACTTAATGTATGCCATAAAATGGTCTTTGACAACCAACTGACTAATGAAGATTTTGAGCTAATGCAGAGTTCTGCCTATGTGCCATTTCCTCTGAGGTGAGGGGTGGCCAGCAGGAGCTGGGAGCGGGGCTGCTCAGGGCTCATGCTGAGTGGTCCCTGGACAGAACAGCTGCCTGATTCAATTTCCTCAGTCCCCAGGCACCTACACCATCAGATGTACTCCAATCTGGGCCCGTAGTCATTTTACAGGGCCCCTGCACCCAAGGAAAACAGAATTTTCAGGAACTATAAATAAGAATTTAAAAATATTTTTATGCTCTCTGGGAATAAAATTCCCTTTATCCTGTGAGTCTTTGTTTGACTCATTGTTTAAGGAAGTAGCAGACTGTGGCACATTCTTTAGTTGGGATAGCCCGTGACGTAAGGTGCATTTTAAGAAAATGAATCTGGTTTCTGGTGAAGTATTATATGGAGGTGGGACAGACTGGAAGTTAGAATGGGCAAGGTTTGTGGTAGGCAGGAGTCTAAGAAGGCCCCAAGATTCTTGCCCCCAATACAATGGGATTCTTGCCCCAAACTGTGAATATGTTGGGATATCACTCCCATAATTAGATTACTTACCAATTGACTCTAATAAAAAGAAAGATGACTCCGGGTGGGCCTGGCCAATCGTGTGAGCGCTTACAAGGAGGGACAGAGCCCTTCCTAAAGAGAGGGTCCCCTCCTGGCTGTGAAGAAGCCAGCAGCCAGTGAGCTTGAAGAGGGCCTAGCCTCAGGTGAGACACAGCCTTGGTCGACACCTTGATTTGAGGAACAAAGTCTTCTCCCGCTGCCTTCTCACCCAGGGCTTGGTTTGTGAGTAGCAAGTCCTCCGTAAATGTTTGTGAAACAAATGTATGGGTGAGGGTCTGCAGAGGGGGCAGCTACAGCAGTGATTGTGAGGGCCCAGCAAGTCATTTCACTCCCCCACCCTTCATCCCAACAGCCCCACAGCCTCCGAACAAGCTCTAAGGGTAGGCTCCCAGGCCAGAGACAGTCATGTTTCAGCAAATAAGGCCCCCAAGCCTGGGCAAATCATTTTACCTCCCCTGACGAGGGGCTGGAGCAGACGATCATCCAGGCTTCTTTCATTTCTTAGGTTGTGTGAAAATAGCCTGGACAACCAGTGGGCATGTTTTCTGCTTTCCACTCTATTTGCTAGTGCCCCCACTCCCCTACCCAACCTCTCACAGTTGCCCTTGAACCCCAAGTTCAATGAGAACATGGAATGTCTGCCACCAGCGCCGGAGGTCACCATGAGGCGGCCTTGTGACCCTGCAGGCATCTCCTCCCACAGCTCTCTCCGTCTGACAGTCCATTTTCTCTGCCTCCGCTTTCCTTCGGCCAATTTCCTAACAGGGCTTTCCTTAGCTAATCCCTTGGCCTGGTGCCTGTTACTTGTGTTGTTAAATGAGTATAAACGGCAAATTCCTTGAGCCTCCCTGGCCTTCCTTCTCAGAGACATTCCAATCCACGTCCTCTTGTAGCCAAGTCAGAGCTGCAGCCCCTGAGTATCAGGCTGTCCCGAGGCCACAGCCCCTGGCTGGGCCCTGGCTTGCAGGTAGGTAACTGGGATGTTGCGGGAGGCCATACCACATGTTGGGACATTTCTGTGCCTCTGCACACCATTTGGATCTTGAATAAAACAGAGAGACAAGATAGACGGATAGAAAAGCAGAGATCTCCTCCCAAATGCTGAGACATAATGTTCCTCTCACATCTTTCCAGGAAAGGGCAAGTGCTCCTGGGAGCCACGCACTTTCTAGGACAAAGATGTGTTAGTGAAGGCCCGGCAGGAAGAGGAGGAGGGGCAGGGAGGGTTTCCCTGGGGCCTGCCCTGCTCTTGCAGCCCGCAGCTTGGCCGGGGCCAGGTGGGGGCCCAGGGGGGCACGCTGCTGCTCAGAAATAGTCTGCAACAGCTCCCCTGAGTTATGGAGGCTGTTTGTGGAGCTGAAGGCCAAGGAGAGGAGGGAGAAGAGTTTAAGCAGGCCTAATTGCCTGTAGAGAGGCCTGAATCCCACTCGGGTGGAATAGCACTGGTTCTGGCTTCCGCTTTCAGATTTGCTCAGCCCAGAGAGTCCTTGCAATAAATAGAAGAGCTTTGGAAGAAGGCTTGCTTGTCAGAGCTGTGATGAGAGACTGGTGAGCAGACCCTTAGAAACTGGACTTTGCCCAAATCCCCTTCACCCACATGAACTATAGTGCCAAGGACAGCTAACCTGAGGAGGCCCCAGAATGCTGCTTACTAATCCTGGTGCCCTTGGGTAGGCCACACCTGACTGAAGGTCAGGCTAAGGGGTAGAAAAGTTCCACAGCACAGTATCGTGGCTGCGTCCTCATGGTGGGACCATGGGCAAGTCACCCAGTCTTTCTGGCCAGCTTCTGTCTTCCCAAGCTCATCTGCTCTGGCCATCGTAGGTGGACGACTGTTATTAAGATCAAATCTGTGAACATTTATTTGAACGTGAGGTTCAAGTACAGTTACTCACAGGGCCTGTCTGAGAAGCCAGTTCATGCTGTTGAATCAGATTAGTCATTGTGCCAGCCTCGATGTAGCCACCTATAGTCTGGAGCTTTTTAACAACAGCCTGTTGCTTCCACGAAGCCCCCCCAGGCCCTTCAGACCTGGCACATTAGGGCCTCTCACTTGCATTTCCCTTCTTTGTTCAGTGGTGCTGTACGACTGCCCGGCTCGGAGGCAGCTGCCCGTCCTCCAGGCTGAGAAGTAACTGTGGGAGTGGGCCTGGGCCGAAGCAGTGCAGAGCCCTATCTTGGATTCTGATTTTGATTTCAAGCTGGCAGCTCTCTGCCCTCTGGGCTCCTTCAAGGTGAAAGTCCTGGAGAACTTCTTTCCCACCTTGGATGAGCGAACCTTCCACCCTTCTCAGCTAAGGGTCTGGGCAGTCACAGGGGCGCCCATACCCTGACCTCCATCTTCAAGGGCAGCTGCTGTGCATTCCTGAGCTGGGCAGGAGCTGGAAGAGGCTGGGAAGGGGATGGAAGCAGCTCACGCTTTGTCCAGACCCCTTTCCTGAAGGACTGTCTTTCCACTTGGAGCTGGAATTCTCTGCCTTTATTTTCCCCAACAGCTGGGCCTCTGCAGGCTGCCCCTTGGCAATTCCCTCCCTGGAAGAACAGCCTTCTGGGGTGGGGGTTGGCTGGGGGCCCCTCCTACTCCCTATTCTTCCTTTGGGAACTCGCAGTGCTAAAAACAAGCTTTCTGAGAACCATATTTTTCTGGGTTAAAGGTGAAAAATGCAGTATTTCCTCCAAGTGGAAAGCACTGGGCCTGCCAGCTGCAGGCACATTTCCGAGATCTGTCCTCCCACTCAGGGAGGAGGCAGCTCCCTGCAAGGGGAGAAGAGCGGAGGCGGTGGAGGGGGAAGGAGCGGAGGGAAATGGGAAGGAAAGTGCCGGTCAGGGTTGCCGGCTCAGTGTGCGGGTGTGCGGGGAGCTGCGGGTCAGGAAACCAGAGGCGGTCAGGGAGCGGGAGCGCCGGTGCAGATGGCTGCCTCACGGGCTCCTGCGGCAGCGTGGGGACAAAGACGACCCTGCAGACCTTCCTGAGAGAAACCCCACGGTTGGGCCTGGAGGAAATACGTGGGGTTGTGAAAGCCAGTTGTAATAGGAAAAGCAAAAATATTCTCACCCACACCCAGTCACCCTTGCTTAGAACATGTGGGAAGTTCTGGGGAATTTTCTCAGATCCTAATTGTGGGACAGAAACTTTTCAGGAACCCATGCCTCACTATATCCTTCCTCCACAGGATGGGGATTGCCTTAACCTCCCAGCTCCCTGGCTACTCCCCAAACCTCTCTCCAGCCTTCTCCAACATGTCCCTCCCCACAGCAGCTCCCCCAGTGTCAGATCCAGATCCCATTTCCCACTGGTACCTCCTTCTCTGAACAAGACTGCTGCCAGGTGTCAGGCAACAGGTGGAAGGGGGGACAAGGGGACATGGGAGAGGGGGCTGGTGGAGGGGTGGGTGCTGCTCCCAATGGGCCTGGCCTGGCCAGTCTCTGAGAAGGTCACAGCCCCAGCCCCATGGCTTCCTGCAGAACTATTGTCATGGGGCCACCTCACTCCTATTGCACCACTTCTTTCAACAACATGTGACTTGTTGTGGTGGCTTGATTGCATTAATGGCCTTGATTTTTCATCCCTCCCTATAACTATGCCCTTTGCCAGATGACTTAGTACTTCCTCTACTATGGAGAGGAGTCCATGTCCACTGGAGGGGGAGTCTATTTCTTCATCTCTTGAATCTATAGGCTTTAACTATAGATTGCATGTGGCTGAAGTGCCATGTGGCAGTTCCAAACCTATCCCTCATCCATTATCATGACAAGGGCATGCTCACACTGGCCCATTGATCCCAGGAGGAGGAGGGACATACATATGGAGCCAACCCAATTCACCTCACCATCCCCGCTGAAGCCATCCAACCCCTACACGTGTCAGCAAGTCCAACTGAGACCAGCATTGCCCGGTCAGGCCCAGCCAAGAGCAGCAGAGCGGCCAGGCTGACCACTCCAGGCATGTAAGCCAGAGGCACTTACTGCAGCACGCCACTGAGGTTTTGTGGTTGTAACGTAGCGTCACTGTGGCAAGAGATAGCAGATACACCTAGAGAGAACACTGGGACACCACAAGCCCAGCCTGAGCTCTTCCCAGCTCCCCTGCCCATCAGAACCCAGATCTAACCCCGCAGCTTTAGGGTAAAGTTTTTATCCTCACCACCACCTCTGCTATAAACTCATCCCACTTCTGGTTTTTGTCCACCGAGAGGGTGAAAGAGCCCTGCTCCGAGCTTGGGACATACTCTTACTCTGTGCTCCAGCCTTGAGCCCCCACCTCATCATGCTCTGTCATCAGCCCCTCTTGGGTCCCTCTACTCTGCCACCCTCTCACCTGTAGAATCCTTTCTGGCCTGAATCCATCACCGTGTCACTCCGTCCCCTTAGCCGGTGGAGATCTGCTTCCCACCTAGCAGGGAGGTGGTTCTAAATATTTTTTACCTTCTACACATACTCCCAGGCTCTCATCCCTGTGTCAGTACATTTTTCTCTGAATAATACTTGCATGGAGCAACAACTCATCTGCAGGACAACTCTTCTGGCTTCAACTCAGCGGGATATTTTGCTAATATGATTTTTTTTGGCTGGAGGCAATCCATTCACAATGTGCTGTAAAAGCAGTTCCCTTATAGCTTGGGAAGCTGGCTCCAGCAGTCTCCAAGCAAAAGGTGTTGAAGTAAGGGTGGCCAGGAGGTGCAAATTGCACTCGCAGAGTGAGGTGTGTAGGGGAGGATGAATTACTGTTGTTGTTGCAATTATTACCATTATTCTTCTGGTAAGAAGGATCCTGGTCATCAAGTTTCCCAAAGAAGGGAGGCAGAAGGCTGAGGCACAAGGTGATCCTCTCTAGTTTATTTATTCATCTTTTAGAATTTTTAATGTGCTTAAAACTGGGTTTGCACAAAGCTCAAAGTCTTTGCTGAATGAATGCTGCACAAACAAGAGCAGTGTCATAACTGGGACTAATTATAGGCTCTTGCGTGACTTGGATCATATTTCCCTCTCTTTGGGGCAGCATTCATCTCACCTTTCCCTTAGCAAGTCCTGTCATGGGGATCTGCCAGTGAGCCACCTGTCGCCAGGGTCACTTGCGTGAACAGCAAAGGGGCCCAGCCAAGGGTAGGGAAGGAACAAGCCCTATTTCTCTGGTTCTTGCCCCGATGCTCAGACCATGGAGGCAGTCCCTCCACCCCACCCCCTGCAGCACCTTAGAGGCACTGGTTATGTTAGTGTCTATGGACACACAGCCTCTGCAAAATCAATAACCCTTCCATGAATGAATGAATGAATGAGTGAGTGAACAAATGAGCTCGAGCCTTCTTCATCCTCTTTATTCATGTTTACTACAGATATTTCCCCTCTCATAAAGCAAATTTGACAGCAACCCATCTCAGTAACACATCTTCATTCTAATCTGCTTATTTTAGAAAGTTTTATATCCATCCCCTTGAGCCATCAACATTTACCACAAGAGAATGGCCAGCTCCCCAAGTTGCCCACCCAAGTTACCTATCCCACTCCACTGACACCACAGAGGGCCCAGACAAGTCTGCATTGGGAGAAAACTTTAAGGAAAGTGTGCAAGAATTCAGAGTCGTCCACCCAAACTTCCAAAAGTATATTGTGTGGACAGTCGACAGCTATAAAAATATACACATACAAAAGTACAGCTACAAAATCATGGGGCCCATTCTCTTAGATCTGCATTATAAAAAGTAGGAATTTCCCCTTATAGGTAAATATTGGGGGGTGGCCATATTATGATTATGAGTCTAGGTTTAGTCTCCCCCATCTTTATTTTCATGGAATAGTCAGAGCATGTTGAGCCAGACAGTGAGGAGTGGAAGGAGTTAATCCGAACAATCCATGAGCAAAGGTGGGAAACTTGAAGTTCAAGGTCACACAGTCATTCTGCTGTCAGTAAGAGTACCATGAGTCAGGGAAGGAGAGAAGTATTTTAATACTGCTCTGTGGGTCTCCCTCATGTTCGCTTTTTAATGCACTATGAATCACAACACAGTCATTGAGCTACAGCAGACAGGCTCTGGAACTTGCATTGATGAGCGATCTCTGGCAGCCACTACACATTCAGTGGATGCACAAAGTCCGATGCTTCCTACACAGAGTATTCCGTTGGGTTTGGCCCACAGAGTGTCAGCAGGAACAGCTATCTGGGGACTCCTGTCTTGGTTCTCAGTTTCTCATCTGGGTGCACTTCTCCTTGATGAGAGGAAACACACCTGGTCCCCAGGCCTCTGTGTACAGCATCAGGCAGGGTCTCAGGGCCCCCAGGATTCTCAGGCTAGAAGGCTCTGTCCCTTGGGCAAGGCCAGCTGGTGTTACTTGGCTCCACAAGTATTGATGTTTTTCCCATCCACAGCATCTTCCACGAGGGAAATGTGGTAATCGGTGGACAGAGTGAAATGTGAGATGCAGCCCACGAGGCCTCTCATGTATTGTCTGTTAGTGTGCAGAGCAATTTCCTTCATGCCACCTGCCAGGAGGCAAGAGGGAGGGGGTGAGCCAAGGGGACGGTCAGCCGTGGGAGGCCGGGGTTCTCTTTGAGGTATTTGAGTGTCTACTGGCCAAGGTGTCCCTTGGCTGACAGGACAGTAAGGACTGTGGGCTTGACTGCTCAGGACAACACATCTATTTTATAATTATCCTTGAAGGAATAGGTTGACTTAGATCAATTTGATATATCACCAAAGGCTATAAATCACAAACCTCATGTGTGATTTGTGGCTCAATTGACCAACTTGAAACCAAACAGCATCTAGTGAATTTTGAAATGCTGTACAAGACGTCAACAAAATGTAGTACATAGTTAAGAGATGATGTCATTGTAAACCAGAAGAAATACACTTATGTTAAATGCTTCCAGTAAGTTCACTTGCAGAAAATATATGGATAAAGGTATGTTCTCATTTTTTTGTGTCTGCCCTAGTGGATTTACAGAAATACTACTCATTCTATTCTGAGAGGGGCCAGAAAGACAGATCCTCCTTCCTTAGAATTCATGGAGCTATATTTAGCAGGTTCCTGTTCTATAAACAAGAAAAGCATGGTTTTCCTGATGGGTTGGTCCAAAGTACAAAAGCGACTGAGTCCCTTCCTACCCCTCAGCCGTGAGTCAGAAGTTCAGCAAAAGGAAGAACGGAATATCTGGAGTGCTTCCTGATTTCCAGGTATTTGACTGATCCAGTGAAGTGGGCAGTCCTGCGTTACAAATGCAGGATTAACCAAAAAAAGCAATGGCCTAATTTAGATTTGGTCAAAGGTCACTTACCTACATACAGAGCCCCATTGATATTCAGCTGCCGCATCATGCCGGGGGACCTGCCCGTTCTGGCTCCGTAGTCATCGACAGTTATCTTCCCTGACTGACCATCCCTGTAAAACGAAACAAAACACAACCGAAAACAAAACACCACCATTTTTGTAGCTCATTCAATCATTCATGTCATTTTAATAAAAATATATTGGGGCCGGCCCGGTGGCACACTGCTACAGTGCACCGCTTGGGAGTGCGGCGGCGCTCCCGCCGAGGGTTCAGATCCCACATACAGACCGGCCGCTCACTGGCTGAGCGAGGTGCGGGAGCAACACCGAGGGTTGCAATCCCGTTGCCAGTCCCGGTCCGGTACGGGCGTGACACTGAGGGTTGCGATCCGTTGCCGGTCACGAAAAAAGACAAAAAGAAAAAAAATATATATATATATACATATATATATATTAAAGCATCTACTATGTGCCAGGTACTGTGCTAAAAAAAAAATGGGGCTGCAAAAACTAAAACCAAAAAAAACAAATTCCAGGTCCTCAGGGGTTTATGGTCTATCGAGGAAGATAGAAAATCAAATGGCGAAGGACACACGGTGCGGCCCTGCTGTGGTGGAGGAAGGCGAGGGGGCTGTGGTCGGGTAGCAGGAGCCTCTGCCCGGGTCTAGGCAGGGGCCACTGTGGGAGAGTCGGTGCGGGAGAGCCCGAGGAGGGGTCCGTCTGAGTTCTGGGGCTGGGGAAGGCTGATGCAAGCCGGGGAGCAGCAATGGTAGAGAGAAAAGCTGAGAAAGGAAGTAAATAAAGAAAGAAAGAAATTTTTTTAATTAAAGAGAAAGGCTGAGGCCCGGTGCAGGCCGAGCACAGAGAGGTCGCTGCAGAATGGCAAAGGATGGAGCCGGAGCAGACGGCGAAGGGCATGGCAAGGAGTTTGGAATGATCCTGAAGGTGAGAAGGAGCCAGGGAGGAGCTTTTGTTGTTGTTGTTGTTAAAAGATGACCGGTAAGGGGATCTTAACCCTTGACTTGGTGTTGTCAGCACCACGCTCTCCCAAATGAGCTAACCAGCCAACCCTATATGGGATCCGAACCTGTGGCTTTGGTGTTATCAGCACCACACTCTCCCGAGTGAGCCACGGGCCAGCCCGCAGGGAGGAACTTTAAGGTGAAGCTAAGAGTCGGTGAACGTGATGGTGACATGATGACGCATGGTAAGCTTGGATGTTACTCTAAGTACAATGGGAAGCCAGCAACACAGTTTTCCTAGGTAGAGGATCAATCTACGGGAAGGAGAAAAATGGCTTAGGAGTTTCTAAAGGACCCACAGAGTCCAGAACTGATGTGAAGACAGGTGAGGGGAGGTGTTCATCTGCAGCAAGGGCTTCACTATTTCCTAAGCTGCTTTCCAAACCCACCCAGCCCCGTGAACATTGCTCAGGCAAACACGCCTGCTTCTGCAGCACCGGGAGGGGAGCAGCCCCGGCCTCACTTCTGGGCAGCAACGCTTCTAGCGCTGAGCTTCAGAGAACTTTCTCCTGTTCTGTCCTCACCCTTGGGACCATGCACTGTCCCCCACCATATTGGAAATGCTTTCTTAGAATCTCATACCTGAGGGGCCGGCCCGTGGCTCACTTGGGAGAGTGTGGTGCTGATAACAGCAAGGCCACGGGTTCGGATCCCATATAGCAATGCCCGGTTAGTTCACTGGGGAGAACGTGGTGCTGACAACACCAAGTCAAGGGTTAAGATCCCCTTACCAGTCATCTTTTAAAAAAAAAAATCTCATACCTGAATGCCGTGACAGGCAACAGCTTGCTTTGCTGCCTGCTCTTTTGTTCTTTATTATTACTCTAAAATGTTTCATTTTTTTTACTTACTCTACTCCATCGATTCTAAGAATTTTTCTTTTCTTTTTTTTTAAAGATGACCGGTAAGGGGATCTCAATGCTTGGCTTAGTGTTGTCAGCATGATGCTCAGCCAGTGAGCGAACCGGCCATCCCTATATGGGATCCGATCCTGTGGCCTTGGTGTTGTCAGCACTGCACTCTCCCGAGTGAGCCACGGGCCGGCCCTAGAATTTTTCATTTTTTATATTGCTGAAATGAAGATGTCTTATAATCAATGGCATCATAGATTTTTTAAAATGTGGTGATACCTCCTAAAATAGTACAAAATGTACTTCTTCCTCCTGTTTATTACTTATTGTCTGTTGTAAGCCCAACAAGACAAGGATGTTAGTTTTATTCAATGATGTATCTCACGTGTCTGGAGTGGCAGATGGCTCATAATAGTAGATGAATGAACAAGTGAATTTGTGGAGCTTCAATATCCTCCTCTGAAATGGGAATAACTATGTCCATCTTCCAAAGCTACTGTGGAGATCAGATATTATGCATGCAAAGCAGAGCATGGGGCCTGATACGTATCTTGCTCTATAAAAACTGGTAGAGAGGCCGGCCCGTGGCTCACTCGGGAGAGTGCAGTGCTGACAACACCAAGGCCACAGGATCGGATCCCATATAGGGATGGCCGGTTCGCTCACTGGCTGAGCATCATGCTGACAACACTAAGCCAAGCATTGAGATCCCCTTACCGGTCATCTTTAAAAAAAAA
>NW_007726192.1:960282-968338 GCF_000696425.1 Galeopterus variegatus | reverse complement strand
TCCCTATATAGGATCAGACCCCGCAGCAGGAGCGCCGCTCCCAGTGCTGCACTCTCCCGAGCGCACCATGGGGTCGGCCCCAATGTCCAATATTTTTATAAAAGGGATATATAGCATGCTAATGAGAGAAAACCAAACTATCATCTCGCGACCACGGGTTCGGATCCTATATAGGGATGGCCGGTTCACTCACTGACTGAGCGTGGTGCTGACAACACCAAGCCAAGGGTTGAGATCCCCTTACCGGTCATCTTTAAAAAAAAAAAAAACTGGTAGAGGAGTGTGTTGTTACTGTTGTCAATATCATCATATCACTTTTATCCATAAAATGAAGATTATAGAACTTAAGTTTCTGTGAATATTGACTGAGAAAAAGTATGTAAAATACCTGGCACCTGGAGATGTTTAATAAATGAGAATTTGTTTTCTCTTTTCTGCTAGGATTAATGCTTGCAAGACCAGGAATACCCAGAGCAAGACAGTATACAAAGCAGGACTCCCCTTGAGGATCTTCTTTCATTGATCCTCTAACTCCAACCCTGGAGCCTCCTACACAGAATTAAGGTATCCACTCAACCCTTCTTGCCATAGCCAATATCCATGGCCTTAACCCAATCCCAACTTAGATCTGTTGTTCCATCCCTTCTAGGCCTGTCTGCTCATAATTCACAGTATCTGCTTGACTCTCCCACTTATCCAGTTCTAGGGCTCAGCTCCTTCTGTTCAGCTCCTACTGCAACCTAAGACCCACTAAAAGAGAGATCAATGATCCCAATAGGAGGTAATACCTTCTATAGGAGAACCAAGTCTGCTGGGCCATCTGCATGATGCCGAGCTTGGGGCCCTGACATCTGAAGTTCTCCCCGTGGAACATTCCACTGTCTTATCCTTCCCAAACATCTGAAATCCTAGCTGTGTGGGGGCTGCATCATGGGGCAGGATAGAAAGGGCTTTGATCTAGGATTCTAATCTTGGCTCTTCCCACGAACAGCTGTACTGTCATGGGAAAGTCATTTAACACGGTTTCCTTAGATGTTTCCACCAATGTGTATCTTGATATACATAATCAAACCACAACAACTGTGAAGGCTTAAAAATCCTTGCATAATGTATGAGTATTCTACCAATTGTCTCTACCCAAGGAAACTGAGAGAAGGCTGTTCCCTAGTGTTCCCAAGGTGGGATATAGGGATCAAGTGTGGTTGGGGTAAGAGCTCTAGCATTTCATATTCCATTGGATAATTCTGTGCAAGCCCTTTTAAAGACAGATGAGAGAGAAATGAGGAACTTAGAAGCCACATAGTTCGGAGTATTTGGGAGTTAGGTTGGATGCTGTGCATTTTGATTTATACTTTAGAACAAATTTGAAGTCCAAGCTGGTAAATATCCATTATGGGAAAACATTTCTTTTTCAACAAGTTAGAGTTGGGACTTCATCAAAATCTCTGTCTCGAGGGATTTCTAGGCCACCTGGGCAGCACAGATCTGTCTCTGTATCCTCAGACTTCCTCTAGGGTATCAAAGGTTGTCACAGTGGCCAGAAGGGTCCCTGCCAGGCTATTCTATCCCAGCCCACGTGAGCTGAGCAGGAAACTGATCGTGGTGAGCCCGAGGTCCCAGGCCTCACTCATGACCTCGCCACTGACTTCCCCAGAAAAGGTTCTGGTCCGTTCTCAGGGAACCCCAGCCAGAGACTCTATTCAGCTTATCTTCTCCTGGGACCTTCATCTAACATGCAGTATTGACATTTCTAAGTTTGAGCCTGCTATTTGATTTCTAAAAATATACTGTTAGGAATATGGACATATATAGTAAAACTATAATAAAGAGCAAAGGATTGATTGACTCAAAGTTAATCAGAAGTCAGGGTAGTGATTACCTCTGTCAGGGGGAGATACATAATTGGAGCTGGGTGAACCACATACAGCTTCTAACGTTCAGGTATTTTTTTTTTTTTAAAGCGGCCATTGCCTCTACAATGAGATTTGAAGCATCTTCAAAATCTCATCTCACTAGATAGCAGGGCCCTCCTCCAGTTTAGCCATCAAAAAGTTTTTTCTCTACAAGGTCACTGTTCAGTGAAGATTTGGAGGTTCAGCCTTTCTGGCCTGTCAATGGTAGTAAAGGGCACAGGTGGAAGTTGGTAGCAAAATGCCCTGAGTGCCGTAGATCAAGGGTACTAGGATGCCAGGCAAGGGTGGGGAGTAAAACAGTGGGACTAAAAGAGAACGTGACGCCACATCCCCCCATTGCTTAGATCAGGCTCTGTTTCACACTGCGGTGGGTACTCACCTAACAGCCTTGACTCGGTGCCACCGACCATCGTTGAAGGAGCCGTTCACCATGATGGATGCCATACCACTGCCCAGGTTATAGCTAAAGGCGTTGGAGAATAAGAGAACAGAAGCTCAGGCAGACACCCACGCACAAATGATGCTCAATGAGAAAGTTCTTTGGAGCTCAGAATCAGGTTTCCGTAACACAAAACAAAGCAATGATATAAAGGGTGGTCAGTTCCCAGGTTAACTGTGGTAAATTATACATAATATAACATTTAGCGTGTTAACCATTTTTAAGTGTATAGGTCAGTAGTGTTAAGTACATTCTCACTGTTGTGCAGTCTCCAGAACTCTTTTCATCTTGCAAAACAAAAACTCTGTACCCATTAAACAATAACTCCCCAATCCTCCCTACCCCCATCCCCTGACAACCACCCTTCTGCGTTCTGTCTCTACGGATGTGACTATGCTAGATACCTCATGTAAGTGGAATCATACAGTATTTGTCTTTTTGTGACTGGTTTATTTCACGTAGCATAAAGTCATCAAGACTGACTTTTTTTTTTTTTAAGCACTATGTATGGAAGCATCAGTACTATAGTTTCAGGAAAAACAAGAAGGGCTTTATCGTTTGTAGAGTGTTGTACTGGGTTGAACAGTGTCCCCCCCACCAAATTCTTGTCCACCCAGAACATCAGAACATGATTTTATTTGGAAATAGAGTATTTGCAGATGTAATCAGTCAAGATAAAGTCATACTGGATTAGGGAGGCTGTAAATCCATTATGGCTGGTATCTCCTTATGAGAAGAAGAGATCTAGACACAGACAGAGACACACAAGAGAGAAGGCCATGTGAAGACAGAGGCGGAGACTGGAGCGATGCATCTATGAGCCAAGGAACACCTAGGATTGCCAGCAACCAGCAGAACCGAAGGAAGGAAGGAAGAATGGAGCAGACTCTCCCTTAGGCCCTCCAGAAGGGAGCAACCCTGGCAACACATTGCATTTTGGATTTCTAACCTCCAGATCTGTGAGAAAGTACATTTCTATTGTTTTAAACTACCCAATTTATGGTAATTTGTTACGCAGCCTTAGAAAACTAACACATTGTTTTCATTTTTTTTTTTTTTTTTTTAAGATGACCGGTAAGGGGATCTTAACCCTTGACTTGGTGTTGTCAGCACCACGCTCAGCCAGTGAGCGAACCGGCCATCCCTATATAGGGATCTGAACCAGGGGCCTTGGTGTTATCAGCACCACACTCTCCCGAGTGAGCCACGGGCTGGCCGACTTTTTTTTTTTTTTTTTTTTTGGTTTTTTTAATCAGAACTTCAGAGTAGACTGAGCCCCAAAGAGATGAAGGAAATTTGCCTAAAATCACAAAGCTAACGTGTAGAACTTGCACTTAGTGTATTATCTTCCTCATCCCCATTTTATTCTGATGTCAGGTCCATCTCATAGCTTCCTATTTTCTAATTCAGTTCCCAGATACCCTTGTACACTAAGGGTATCAGAAGACAACATGAACATGTTGTTTACCAGAGAGAAACATCCCTCTTAATCTAGTGTTCATCCAATTATTCTAATTTAATTCAACTCAACAAATATTTAGTTAATGACCACTCTAGCCTTGAGCCTACTGCCTAGATCTTCCCTTGATAATATAACAGAGCCTGTGGAATCACACGTTTGAAGGGAAACGTATTCCACCTGGGACAACTCTCTCCTCCTGTTGTAAGGCTGGTGTCTCTCCTTTACCTCACTGCCCAAGAAATAGGAATGTTGAGAGGAAACCTGGATTAGTTACCAAGCACTGGCATGCAGTCATTCTGGGAAGACAGCAAGAATAGAAAGCGCTTGCCTTTCCCCAGAAAAAGCACAGTAGGTCGTTCCTTTAATAATAGAGGCTCAAAGAAGTTGCGCGGCCTACTGACATTTAACCAAAAATAGAACTTGGGGTGACTCGACAAACCATGGGATAAAGCTGCCACTCTGACCCTGAAAAATGCATTGTTTTCTAATGAGTTTCCCCCCATCAAGGGTCTCCTTGTACAGAGCAGCCTGGAGGTGGACTTTCCAGATTTCATTATTTGGTAGCCAAAAGCTTGTCGATGAATGAATAAATGAGAGGCAGGGCTAGCGCTTCTTGGCAGAAACTTAGCTGAATCACTGTCTATGGCTGTTCTGAGAAAGAAAGAGCACAGACACTGGGATTTGATGGACCTGCCTCGAGCCCCACTCTTGGCAATTTACTAGCTCCATGACCTTGGGGAATTTGCTTCATCTCTCTGAGCCTTAATTTCCTCATCTGTCAAATGGGGGTAATATACCTTCCCTAAAGGATCATAGGAAATGTTAAGTAAGAAAATATATAAAGAGAATGGCGCATAGTAGGAGCCAAACAAATAATCCCACCACCCCAAACACATGTGGCACTTAGTGCATCTTGTGTACGGAGTTGTCAGTGCTCCTCTGGTAGAAGGAGAAAGTTGCCATCAAGAGTAAAATTCCTCAAGGGCCGGCCCGTGGCTCACTCGGGAGAGTGCGGTGCTGATAACACCAAGGCCCTGGGTTCGGATCCCATATAGGAATGGCCGGTTAGCTCATTGGCTGAGCGTGGTGCTGACAACACCAAGTCAAGGGTTAAGATCCCCTTACCAGTCATCTTTTTTTTAAAAAAAAAAAAAGAGTTAAATTCCTCAAGCCTTTCTTGGAAGAGTAGCCATGTGTGAGAGTAAACCAACAGACTGTAAATATGTAACCAAAACAGTCGGGAACACCCAGATCTCAGAATCAAGGTGACCTTGGTACAATTGCAGGGACGCTGGACTTGAACATGATTGCAATCCAGTGAAAGGAAATCTTTGCAGTTGTGTGGATCCCATCTGGACGAAGGGCGGGCTTTCTTCTTCTGTCCTCCAGCCTGAAAATGTTCCTGTTCACACAAAGGGCCAGGATGTGCTCATGGGAGTCACCACTGAATCTAACAGACAGTAACCCAGCCCTCACTGTGGCTGGGGGGCAACTCGGTTGGTTTCTCCATGGCCTGACTCTCCAACACCCCCAAGCTGATTTCAGACCCTCCACATAACATCCTGCTTCCCAGACGCGCCGATACCCACCCTGACATATTTCCCTCTTTTATATAATAATAAATCACCAAGAACAGTAGTTACCTTTACTGGAGGAGGGATGAGGGAGCCTTTTTGGGTGGTGGAAATATTCTGTTCTTTTCTGGGTGGTGGTGATGTGGTGTTTATATATTTTAAAATTTATCAAGCTGTACACTAAACACATGTGCCTGCACATAAGTTACGCCTCAGTATAAAAGTAAAAACAAACAAATGAGTGAATGCATGTCTGGTTTCTGTACCAACATCTCGTGAATCTGGCTGCCATGAGTTACCCTGAGCCTCTCAACTCGGTGTGCAATAAAGGCTGTGAGGCTGAGCACTAAGGTGGCCCCAGGAAATGCCATCAGGTGAGGACTTTAGGAAACTACTCGGCCACCTTCATGTGGTGACACTTTTAGCTGTGATCTCTTCAAACTGTAGCACAGAGCACTTTACTAATGTCAGATCTCCTTCCTTTCTGTGGCATTAAAATGTTATGAGGTCAAAATTAGTGGGTGAAATCACTAGTGAGGTGAAATTTACAAATCCACCCAGTAGGTTTTATGCCCCACATATAATCATAAAACAAAAGGAAGCAAAACAAAAACAAAAACCACACTTATCTTAGTTGAGCACTTTGATCTCCTTTTTTCTGTTCAATTTTACACCAAAACAATGATACTTTTTTGGGGGGGAGGGGGGGGCAGTTGGCCAATAAAGGGATCTGAACCCTTGATCTAACTAAATTAGCTAACTGGCCAGCCCTTGATACATTTTTTTAGAGTTTCATTGCTCTATTTTCTGGAAGGGCTCTGAGCACTAAATTAGCCAAAAGTACCAGCATTTAGGTGAATGAAGAAAGTCAAAAAAGTTTAGAGTATGTTTTATTATCTTAGGATTTTCTTCTGTTTGCTTTGGACCTGGATCAAACACCAAAACCTCAGGAATGATTCATCTGCTCCTAGAACGGTTCACTCTCTAGGCACCACTGATATAAGCTCCTCGAGGGCAGGGCCTCTGTCTTACTGAAACTAACAATAACAATAACTAAATTTTATGAAGCAGTTATATTGTGTTAACTTCCTCCCAGAAAACAGTCAAGGATAATAATTTTTATTATTATTAACACTAATAACTACGAATGCCAGACCCTGCACTAAGCTCTTTACATGAATTAATTCATTTAGTCCTCACAACCAACCCTTTCCTTTGACAAATTAGGGGAGGCTCAGAGAGGTTAGGTAACTTGCATGAGATCACAGAGCCATGCGGATCAGGCGGGTCTGACTCCAAAGCAGCTACAGTCCCTGTTTCTCAGCATGGTTCCTGAAACCACCTGGGGTGCTTGTTTCCAGTCAGATCCTGCTGCCCACCCACATCTACTCCATCAGAATCTTGGATGGCAGGGCCAGGAACCTACCTTTGGAACAAGCTCCCTCGTGACTCACTGTTGACATTTTCAAACCACCGGCCTACACTACAACTCTGCTCTGTCCCCAGCCCTCCTCAGCACTTCTATTTGTATCGGGTGAATGGATGTGGTGGAATAACTGCCCAGATGAGGGAAACACAGCTGCAGGCCTAGGGACGGGCGCAGAGGTCTGCCTTGGCCTGGGTTAGGCAGTGTAACTTACACAGAACACACCAGAAACCAGGATTAGAAGAGAAACAGAGGGCCAATTTTCAGAAATCTGAGAAAGAAATGTTAACATCAGAAGTATGTCCAGGATGGACCGGAGCTGTCAGAAGGTGCCAAAGGAGAGTGGGAAGGCGGGGGGGCTCTCCAGTGCTGGGCGTGAGAGCCGGTGGGGGCTGCAGCAGCCCTGAACAGTCCCAGCTGCCCTGTTGGGCTGCAGTGGGTGGTGAGTGGGTTTTAGCTGGCAGCTTGGGGGGGACGTCGGGCCATCCCACCCACGGCTGAGCTACTGTTTCAGTTCCCTTTTCTGGGCACAATCAAGTACTTGAGGCCTTGGCGAGGTTAACCACAGGAAAACCACAAGAAAATGGCTTCGAGGCAGCCAGCCTGAAACCCGGGTGTGAAGAGCTCCATGTCTGACCTCTGAGTTAAATAAGGGTGGGGGGCTGGTGGGGACGTGGAAACCGTGAGAAGCTGCCTCTCCCCTGCCAGCCTCTACCTTCAACCACACTCATCTCTCGAAAGTCCCCAACAATCATAGGATTGAATCACTTAGCAAGCTCTGCTACCTAGGGCAAGTGCAATGTTGCTCAAGTGACATTTCCTCTCAAGACGCCTTTTATTTTAATTGCAAAGATTTATGTTATCCTATTCTGGCTGTCAGTAATCCCAGCACGTGATGGATGGAAGCCCCAGAATTAAGTCTTCATTGTCTCTGTAGTTCAGTTATCTCTCCTTTGTCTATTTTGATTCCAATTAATTTTATATCATTTAGTGAACACTTGTGCTGGTCACCACAGAGGGGATTAAAGAAGCGAAAGCCTGAGAAATGGCTACCCCCGTGGTGCAGGAAGTTCTGGAGACCAGGCAGGGATTTTCCAACCTAGGCAGGCACCAGAATCCCCTGGAGAAATGGTGACATCAGAGTGCTGGGCCCCACCCCTGGAGTATTTCTGTTTCAGTAGGTCAGGAGCAGGGCAAGGGGGGGGGGGGGGCCTGGGAATTTGATTTCTAATATATTCTATT
>NW_007726192.1:902012-959987 GCF_000696425.1 Galeopterus variegatus | reverse complement strand
GGGGGGGGGGGGGGGGGGGGGGGGGGGGGGGGGGGCCTGAGAATTTGCATTCTAATATATTCTAATTTGTGGCTAATAGGGAGCAGCCTCAGAATTGAAAGCCAGGGCTGCCAGAGTCTAGATCTCCAGATCTCCCTGAGCTGGTGATACCGTACGAAGCTGTGCACTCACTTCCATGCTTGGCTTTCATGCTGGGCAGCACCAAAGTCTTCTTTCCACTCCCTCCTAGTTTGCGAGTGGGGCACATACGGCAGTTACACACTAGACTGGGGGTCACAGAATTGTTCTGTGAAGGGCCAGATAGTAAATATTTTAGGCTTTGCCATATAATGCCTATTGAAACTGCTCAAGTATGCTACTGTAGCATAAACATAGTCATGGACAATATACAAATGAATGAGTATGGCAGTATTGCAATAAAACTTTATTTACAAAAGTGGGTAGTGGGCCAGATTTGGCCTGCAGCCTTTAGCCTGCTGACAGCTGCTCTAGAAGATGGATGCTGGAAGGAAAGACCAGGTGCCTCAGATAAGCCTGGAGGGTCAGGCTACAGCCAGTTCTAGCAGACTGCTTGGCTCACCACTGAATCACTCTCTTTGGCATGATCTGAGCTGTCTGAGAAAAATAGCAAGGTGCTGCTCCAGGCACCTGGAGAGGGGGTTACCTGAACACAAGAGCTCCATCCCGAAGGCCCAGAGAAACGAAATCACTGTTGGATCTCATGGGGCTGTCTCCCCTCCACATCAACAGGCCATCCTTAGCAGTCGTCTTAAACCTCATGAACACATTTGATCTTGACCCTGACACCCTGGAAGAAATACACGAGTAAGTGCACCGAGTCAACCACCAACATCTGTTTCTGAGTAATCCCAGTTTTGTCTGCCAGCCCCAAGCAACCAGGTGCAAGGTTACTCTGGCATTTCAGATGCTTGCTTCCAGGAGATTAGAAATAGTATCACTACCATGAGTCACACCACGGGACTACAGTCTGCACCACTCACTCGGCAGCAATGTCTCCCTCTCCAAGTATTGCGAACCCCTATGAGAGAGCCCTTGCTAAGTCACAGATTAGCAAGACTAAGACCATCACCGTGGTCCCAGGCTGCACCCTGTACACACCTCAGTCTTTCCTCTCTCCTATCCTACTACTCAAAGACCCTTGGGAAACTGTTCCTCATTCCCCAACAGAAAGTGGGTTTCTAATTACCAAGAGGCTCGAGTCGGCACCCCTGTGGGCTGTGAGCATGGCTGTGGATGGCCAGCTCTGGCAGTGACTGTCCTTGGGGGCAGGATAGGACAGAGTTGACTGGACGGGGGGTGGAATCTCAGACAGGGAAGGTGGCCTGATGGGTTAATGGTCTGGAGGGGTGTTGGGGCAGAGCCAGGGTGGAGAAGAACAGGAAGTCGTGAGGAAAGGAAGGTGCTTAGGCAGGGTGGCTCCAGGCTCTACAGCCATGGCTGGGAATAGGTTCACATGCTTATGGGAGCTTACCAATTCTTGGAAATAGACTAGTTCAGAAATTCATCCTCACTAATGTGATCAATATTTCACTTGATAGAGGGAAAAGAGCAAGGTGCTTGACTCAAAGGTGGAATGCAGTCAACATAACTTAGTATTGCTACTAATATAACACTATTGGAAAGCTTCTTTTTTCACTCTCCCGTCACTTGTCCTGTCCCTTGGCCTGTCCCACACACCTGGGTCTGGACCTGTAGAGTGTGTTCAGTAGCGAACAGTGGAGACAACTTTTGTCTGGGCTTCCCGGAGGGAGGAATGAGGTCCACTGGGCCACGTGCAGAGCAACCCAGCCCTGGCCCATTCCCTAGAGAACTGCTTTTCCCAAAGCTGGGCTCCAGGTTCCCTCCTTCCCCCACCTGCTCTGGGTATATTGATTGGTATAAGCCAGTCGAGATGTTTCCATTTCTCTTGCCAGTGATTGGTTTAGGGGTGGGCATGTGACCCACTTTTGTCTAACGAGATAGAGGAATTTTACCAGGAGGATTCTGGGAAAGATTTATCCCTTGTAAAAAGAGTCTCATGAGGAAAAAAGACTTTTACTTTCATTGGGTATTGCTCTGTTTTATAACCATCTTATGAGCATATGGACAGCTGGAGAGTAGCCTTGGGAGAATATGCTGAGGATAATAAGGCAGAAATATGGATGAAATATGGGTCCTTGATGCCACACTGATTCTCTGAATTGACTGATCCAGGATCCAGTCTAACTCTGGACTCCTTGTTATATGAAATCATAAATACCCTTCATGTTTTAAGACATGTTAAGCTGAGTTTTCTGTCACCTGCCACCAAAGGCATCCAACTGAAGCAGACCTTGAACTTGACTTTTACCTGCAGCTCCACACACATGCATATGTACCTACATGTACATGCACACACACACCTACATACACTATCACAGTTGCTCTAATTTTGGGTTCTATGCCTCCTACTCTCATCAAACCATCTACTCCCCCAAACCACCGGGTAGTCTCTCACTAACTACCAGGAGCTGAGGACTTGGGACCATTTCACATTGTCATTGCTTTCTGGGGACTGAATGACCTTCCATCTTTGGGGGAGAAAGGGCTGAATAAGGAAGAGGATCTCTCTTGGCTGAGAATCCATTTTACCTTAATCCCCATACCCAGACAACATAGATAAATACAACCTGGGATCAGAGAAGTGAGGCAATGTCTGTCTGGTATGCATTTGGAGTTATCAGGGAGATACAATGCCCCAAGAGAATTTCTCTCAACCACTTTTGTTCCTTGATAAGCCACCAGACTCTGCCCTAAGAGCTGGATACCTTAAGCTTAAAGATATACCTTAGTCTGTCAAGACACATTCAGCCTGAAGAGGAAAGAAAATTCTAGAATGATTGTGCTGAAGGCAGAGAGGGGGTAGCACACTATAAATTACAAAGAACTAAGAAAAAGAGAAGGGGCAAGCTTCAAGCATTAGAAACAAGCTTCACTGGAATGAGGATTTTGCCAAGGGCCAGTCTTCCCCCTTGCCATGTAAGTAGGCTAATCAAAACCAAGAGCTAGACACCTGCCCAGGGCTGGAGCCTCTGCCACCAGGAGTTAAAAGCTATAGCTGTGACTTGGCCATCTCCCTTATGCCATGCTCTTGTATCCACATGCAGAGAACTAAGAAGCCCCTCACTGAACTGGCCAGAGCCAGAAGAGGACTTTAGATCTTTACAGAAGAAGATGCGAGGTAGACACTGACCTAGCAGGAAAGGGCTTGGGCCTGTCTGGTTGGGGGAGCAGCCGAACCTGTAAGCTGTGGGCCCCAGTCAGAGCTGCAGACAATGGCCTCAGAACAGCATGAAACTAGCTGCCCTGCTCAAAAAATTACACTCATAACCCCAGCTTTGTGAGCACCAAATTCTCACTGCTTCTCAAAGCCTGAATATTGGTAACCAGAGGTTGGTCACAGTACTCTCTCCAGGCCCTTTTGACCAGAAAGCGTTTGGATCTCTGGAACAGGGTTGTTTGAAAGGCTGATTTATCACAGTTAGTTTTGTTTTTGTTTCTATGTTTATTTTGTGAGGTTTTTTTTTTTTGCCCTTAAGGCTGTGGCTTAATGCCTTCTTTGAGAATTATCTGTTGGCATGGAAGATAAGAAAAAGCTTTGGAAAAGACACTGAGAAATCTATCCCAAGGGAGATAAGGAAAGTGTCTGTTGAAGTTTATTACCTCTTGAGGATATCTGGATTGTCATAGATCAGGTAACTGCGGCCGATAAACTGCGGGATCTCAATGGCTTCTGTGATTGCTGGGACAGAACAGAAAATGGAGGTTAGATGGGATGTAGCTCTCTTGACCCCTGCACTTAAACGTGTGGCAGGAAAATACCAAGAAAGCCAGCTCCAGGAAATATGACATTTAACAACTTGTCAGCCCCTTGCTCTTGGCTTCACATGCACTTGGCCAGGTTCAGAGCCTCCGGGCCTGAAGGCCTGGAGTTGGCCTCTCCCTGCTTCCCCTCCTGGGAAGTCACTGTCACTGGCCTCAGCACTACTGAGAAGGCCTTGAAATGTGCTGAAACTTAAACTGTTCCCAATTATTCTTGGAAGCCAAAGAGCAGGTCTTGGGCCATGTGAGGAGCAGCTGGGAATAACCCCAGATGTTCTCCAAGGGAGGCAGAGATAACAATCCCTAAACAAAGCCCATTAGGATTTCTCTATTTAAAGCTAATCTGCCCCAGAACCCCTTCAGCTATGACCTCAAGAGACTAGTGAATTATAAATGGTGAATTACAAATTGGTGAATTATAAATGACTCTTGCATTTATAAATCACCTTTCCGTGTGGTATTTCACAAGACCTTCACCAGAGTCTCATGAAACAGCAGGGATATGAGGGAAGAGAAGGGCTGGTTATTCCCATTTTGTAAAAGAGGAAAATGATGCTTAGAAAACAAAGATTTGCCCAAGATTGTGCGTCTAAGAGAGTGGCAGACCGTGAACCAGACTGGCTCTCCGTCATTCTGGCTCCTGGCCCCACTTTACTTTCCAACATTACAGAAATGTGTTTCCTTCCTCCCAACTTCTCATCACTTTGTTTTCCTGATGAATCACTTTTACACACGGTTGGTAAAAGAAGAGCTTAGTTAGCTGTGTTGGGTGTCACAAACTGGGGATGAGGTTAGGGGATTTCTACTAGAGAGATAATAACAATATCTTTTCCCTCTTTGGAAAGACACAAAAATGGCAGTTTAAAGAAACTGAGGTAGAATAAATGTCATATTCAAAGCAATGTGCAAAATGAGAGAAAATAAACTAGCTTATAAAATAAGTTACAGTTTCAAGAAAATATATGGTTGGTACAAAAGAAGACATTGAAAAAAGGACTCTGCACCCAGGAGAAAAAATGTATAATTATTTGATGCAATGAACAGTGGGAGACTTTAAACTCAACTTTTAAACATACAAATAAATAATTTAATTAATGAAATGAAAGAGAAGAGAAGAAAGAAAAAAAAAAAAAAAAACACATTGAACCCAAGTACAAGTTCCTATGTTGGCAGGTTACCATGGCCTGTTCTCAAAATATTTTCATCAAAAAGAAAAGAAAAAGGGAGCAAGAAAAGAAGAAAGCAAACAAAATAAATAAAAGAAAGAGAAATTAAAATTTAAAAGATAATTTCTGAGGTAGGTACCCAAGAGATTGCTTCGTTACTGTTTGAAGCAGCACAACCCTGGACAAGGCCTGCCCGCCTAGAGGACCCCCAGGGACAGAGGTGAGAGGCTCCTGTTCTGGGCCACACCAGCCACCCTCCCTCTTCTGGTTAACACAGGGAGGAGGAAGAGGAGTGAAGAAAGTGCAAAGGAGGAAGAGGGGGAGGAAGAAAGGAGAGACAGGTAGACAGGCAGCCCCCAGGCAAGGAGAGGAGGAGGAGGGGAAATGTTAAAGGGACAGAAGCAGAGAAAGGAGCGGAGGGAATGGACCCAGAGGGATATAGATGAAAATGAGGGAAGAAGGGAGAGCAGAAGAGCAACAGGCGTGCACCAGCGCAGGAGGTGAAAGGGGCCCTTAGCTGGGATGACAGGCCCCTCATTTCAGGGGACTGGTACTAGGAAGAGAGGAGAGAACATGCAAGCTGACCAAGGAGGAGTCGTTTCCGAGCTAAACACAACCAAGGAGCCCCTGGCGGGCTTGGCTTACCCCCAGGGTGAGAGGTACAGCCAGGGCCCATCCCTGCTGTTGTTGGCCGTGGACGTGGGCCTGTGGCCAATAGCCATCGTTCCCCTGGACTCGCTGAAATGGTCAGGAAGTGCCTGTCACACATCAGCTCTGCACATGGAGCCTCGGAAGGGGTCTGGGTGGGCCCCGTCCAGCTGCCTGCTAAGCCCCCAGCTCAGGAGCTCAGGCGCTCCCGAGATCCAGCTGCGAGGTAAGTGTGTTCTTAGGGCGGGCGCTCTGGCAGCGAGGATTCCCACTGCCCTGGTAGGCCTGTCCGAGCTCCCCTGCCACTTACCCCGGTTCCCCTGTGCATGTGGTTGGCCTGCACTGTGCCCGCGCCTTGGCCAGAGCCTGCCCTGGCACAAGCCCAGAGTGCTTTCACAGTCTCTCATAGGACTTACTGTACTTACTATTGAGGCAGTAGTTCCCACACTCTGCCCGGTGCCAGCGTGAAAGAGAACAGGGACAGTCAGACTTCCACCGTCATTGTAAAATCACAATTACTTTGGCTGCAGATCACTTGAAACCAGCCCGTTTCCCTCACAAAGCCCTGTGAGAGTCCAGAATGGCCTCTTAAGGAATGTGAATACGAGCCCAGCAGAGACCACCAGAAATCTCTCTTTGGCATAACTGGCACCAAATCTGCTCCCCACCCCCATGGAGGCTTGATGGGGGTGGAGGTGGCATGGACCAAGATGTTTACGATGAGTTGTCTGACATTTCTGAAGATCCATCACCTTCAACTGACAATCACATTTCTCCTAAACCCTGGAAAAACAGCTCCTTGGCGAAGAGTTACTTACCTTGTCAATGATTATTACTTTTCTTGGCTCTAGGCGTCATGTGAAAAAGTAATGATAAGCCAGCCAGCTGCCTCTTTTCTCCCCACAGTGAAAAACACTGCCCTAATTCCCACCCCAGCCCCCTTCGCAAGATTCCAGAGCCCTGGTTATTTGGAGATTAACAAAGGGCGAGGACACCCTCCAGAAATGACACCACTGAATACAAAATGGTGAGGATACACTGAGTTTTGTCACTAAATACGGACAAATATTAATTCCAAAAACATTAAAGCTGGAAGTGAACATCCAGCCCTTTCTGGCTCTTCGTAGTTTGTTTAGATGTTGTAAACATGATTATATTTTAACCTAACCCTTATATCTGATTTTTCCTACATTGTCTTTTCTCTGTGGCAATGGTCTTACTGATTTACTAGGTGAAATGTGTTTTTGTCATTGCCTCACATTTATGCCTACAAGCCTGTGCCATCTGGTAACACAGAAAACACCCCAACGAATGGCAGCCTCCAAGCCAGAAGTCCCACAGCCCAGGCAAAGCAAATTTTCCATTAGAGGAACTTGGAATTCCCAACAGACTATGAAGAGTTGAAGGGACAGCTGGCTCTTTTATACACTCCCAGGACTTTAGCGACGAGGACCTGCGGGTACCATAGTCTAGCCTGCCCAACCACCAGGACTCCTCTCAGCCACGTCCTGGAGGCTGGCCACCCAGCACAGCCCGTAAACACTCCACCATGGGCAGCTCACTAACCCACGGGGCGCCATACGCCCTTGTTGGACAATTCTACTTGGTACAGAATTCTCTATTTTATCAAACTGACTCCATAGCCACAAAGTAAAAAAAACAAAAACAAACAAAACCTTTTTCTATACTATCATTATCACCCCTTCAGCTTTCTAAAGACTAACACTGAGGCTAAAACACTCCCAGATTTTCATTGTTTAATGATACACCATCCTAAGAAAAAAAGTTCCCTGTACCATGCAGTTTGTATGTTTTATTTATTAACTTGTGTGCTTATATACAGAGTTTTCTTAAAGTAGGGCCTATATTTACTGAAGCTATTTTTTTATGCACTGGGACCAAAAAAAAAAATTACCCCAATCAGACCCAGCAGTATGATATGAATCTACTAAATACAACATAAAATGTCTTAAATGTTGCATGTGTGGTAAATCAGTATCCATCAGACAAGATGGATCTTTTAGGACTGTGCATCCCTGACCAGTGTGTGCCCTAAGCATAGGCTTTGCCTCAATAGCTATTTAACGTGTAGCGTGCTAGCAGCCCACCTGCTACAGAGAAACACCCCCATCTAGTGGCCTGCCAGATCCTGCACGGTCTGAGTCCGAGCTGTTCTCAGGGAACAGAGAAGGGAAAGGAAGGAAGGACCAGTGCTCCAAAGTCCTTTACCAATTGACCTGTCCACAATTGGCTGGGAGAACCTTAGGAGAAAATAGCTGTGTCCTGTACCCACTTCTGGGACACTCAGAGCATAGCAAAGTCTCTGAGAAGTCTCACAGAAGAGAGAGCTATTTAATTGTTTACCCAGGTTTACCCAAACTTATATGACCACGGAACCCCCCTTCTATTTTGTGTATGTGAATGTATATGTGTTCATGTGTGCACATGTGCAAAGCAGCCATTAATATTCTTCGAAACTTAGTTTCTTATAAGCACCTTGTGAAACTCTGCTATAATTTATTAGTAATTTAGATACAAAAACTCTGAGGGACTGGGACACAAGATGGGTATGTTTTGATGAGAGTAGAAGAAAAAAAAAACCTCTAAGGATGGCAGTTTTTTGAGGGGGCCTTGTTAATACCCTCTGGTGAGATGAGAAAGGGGTCTAGGTATTGGGGCAGTGCATGGAGTGCTGAGGTTTGAATTGGAACAAGATTCCTAAATGTAAGAGACCCCAAATGGAAGGGGAGGGGACCAGCAAAGTCACACCTTATGATTTTGACTGGTAGCTGAAGTCTTGGCTGGGAGTTAGAAGAACCTCTGGCTCCTCCAGCCTGGTGGGTTGCTGAGTTTGGGACAGATACACTTGATTTTCAGAGGCTGCCACTGCTGCAGGGAGCCTGCGACGCCGAGAACATTTCAGGACCTCAGTGGGAGCTTAATTTCCACCTCTGTCTGGGCTCAGGCTCTCCTGCTCCTGCCTCTGACCTTACAGGGACAAAGAGGGATCCCAAAACCACCACGGTAGTCTGAGTGCCTGGAACTGCTCCAGGACTTGTCTGAGATTCTGGCCCCGGCACTCCTGTGCCACCAAGAGATGAGAATAATTGTCAAATCTGTCAGTGAGGACCCTGTACAATCCACCTGCCACACACTGTGATGAGGCCAGAGAAACTGACGCTCACTGAGGACGAAGAAAACTAAATTCCTCATGGAGAAGCTGCCCTTTGGTATGGACTGGATGAGGGCTGGTGCTGGTTATTTCTACATTTTGTTCCATGTAAAAGGGCTGGTTTCACCTCTGTGGGCAATACTAGGAAAAGGTTCCTGCTTTTGAAGCATGATTTGATTATCAGGCAAAACAAATAAACAAAACAAAAAACTCCCCAGCTTTTAAATATATTAGGCTAAGAATCACCTGGTTAAATGAGACAAGATTGGAACCGAGGATGGTTCCAACCATTCTTGGTCTTTCAATCTAAGAATTTATCCAAACTTGCACCGTGTTCTCATCCGTCTCTATGGAAAAATGTAATCGCCCATCTTTCATTCCTTTCTTTCCAGTCCTCACACAGGACTAGATGCTTCCCCAATATTACAGCAGTCTCTAGTGTAATTGCCCACAGCTACGTACCTGCTAAGGCCTGGAAAAATTGTCCCAGAGCCCCTTTAATCCTCACAAGTTATTACAATGGGAGAGGAAATTATGGAACGCAGGCCATGTCTCTGATACATGAATGTTCCTAGGATTTGCAAAGGCTACCATATTGCCAGAAGCAGTCTCTTGATTTCAAAGCATACGGAGATATTGATACAACACGGTTCATCTAGGTTTTAATCTTGGCTCTAGCCTACTTTTCAGGAAAGGGAGCCTAAATGCCCTCCAGTTTCCCCTGCCACAGTCTGTTACCTCAGACCTTGCCAGGAGGCCCATCCCCTCACGGCAATCTGCCCTTTAATTCTGGTGAAATTTCTCATCGAACCTGAACTTTCGGTTACAAAGCTTTATAGCACTTTACATCTGTTATGGCTGTGAGCACTTTATATTTGTTACGGCTAATGCTCTAAAGTAGGAAACAAGGGCTAAAAAGATCACAAATTATCCTTTCCTTCTTCCTTTAATTCCCAAAGCTAAATGTTCATTTAAACCCAGATTTTATATATTGACCATTAGTGTTAGAATGCAGGAGTAAGCTTGAATGCCTGTGGTAAAATAGAAGACTGAGGAAATTCAAACACAGATGTGTGAAATCCAAACCCAATTTTCTTTTTTTTTTTTTTTCTTTTTTTTTCCTTTTTGTCTTTTTTCGTGTCCGGCAACAGATCGCAACCCTCAGTGTCGCGCCCGTACCGGACCGGGACTGGCAACAGGATCGCAAACCTCGGTGCTGCGCCCGCACCTCGCTCAGCCAGTGAGCGGGAACCGGTCTGTATGTGGGATCCAAACCCTCGGCGGGAGCGCCACCATGCTCCCAAGTGGCGCACTGTAGCAGTGCGCCACCGGGCCGGCCCCAAACCCAATTTTCTGAATGAATGGGCTACTCCTAAACTAAATCTCTGCAAGTACAACCTATTAGCTAAATAACGATTTGCTGTTAGAATTATAATCAGGATAATTCACAAATAGATCGATTACTCTTCTTTGTTAAAATATATATTTCATGATTTGCCATGAAGATTTTGAAATTCATTTAAATATAAGAAATACTACTAAGTCTTCTAATGGGCAAATTGGTGTCTTTCATATTTTCCAAGATTGCTGCAAAACAACTTCTATTTCACACATCAAAATATCTATCTGTAATTTATAGTTTTCCTCTAAGCCCTAATTCTGATAAAAATCAGAAACATGGAAACAAATAGAAAAGACGGAAAGAGCATATTGCTTCACAGGCTCACTGCTCTATTTCCTTCAGACCTGTTTTCTTTCTTTTTTTTTTTTTTTTTTTTACTAGTTCCTGGAAAGATGAGGCTATGCTGACATTCGAAACAAGAGGTCCATTGGCCCAACATGGTGGACGTAAGTGGGCAGACTATTCTAGACACCAGGACCATGGCCTCTGTTCCCATAAGCAGGTGCAGAAAGTGAGTCCAACAGTGACTCATGGTCTGGGACCTGCCCAGCTTTCAGACCAGGGCAACATGGAGACTGAGAAGCTCACAGCACCTGCTAATGGATTTTCTTTTTCTCACCAATAAAAACAAAGACGAGTATTGGCTGAGCCCTTACCAGGCACTCTTCTAAATGCTTCACATGCTTTGCCTCATTCAGTCTACACGATAACCCTCTGTTAGATGCTACTGTTACTAGTATTCCCATTTTGCAACTGAGAAAACTGAGGCACAGAGCGATTTGGTAGCATAGAAAATAGCACCGTACAGAGAGTTACGCATACTTTGGAGCAGCTAATGCATACTTTGTATTTTTATGTATTGGGCAAGGTTTCTCTTTACTGCAGGCACAGATGGGACCAAATATTTAGTCAAAATATTTATCAGCCTATGAAGCAAAGACATTCATCTATCAATATAGGGTGTGCAAGTGGCTCAGAGTCAGGGGTCCTGGAAACCTCTGCTACACTGTGGGTTAACGTTTTGGTTGTTAGATAATAAGGAGTCTCAGGGAAGGGCATGGGGAAGCTGTTTACCTAACCTAACAGAAGTAGTACAGCACTTAATTCTTATTATAGTAGTTCATGTATAATTAACCATCTAATAAGTATTGAAATCATTGATCAATATAACCAGCGTGGCAGTGCCAGTGTTACCAAATCTTCTTCTAAGACTGGTGGTCCCACAACAGGCTGTTCCCTCCACCCCCTCCAGGAAGCAGGGCCTTAAACACCCTCCCCCACCCCCCCCCAAGTGTACCTTTCTGGCAGTGCAGCCCCTCGAAGCCCAAGGGACAGTCACACTCATAGCCCTCCTTCCTGGGCCGGCAGCTGCCCCCATGGGCGCAGGGGGCCCCGACGCAGGGGTGGGCGGCGTTCTCCACGTTCACGCCAGACGTGAAGTCATGTTTCACATGGATGGTTCGGTCATTCAAGATGATCTTAAGACAGAAAAAATGTTAAGGAATTCCGGAACTGAGAAAACATTTTTGCAGTCTTCAGAAGTCCTCCTCAGCACACTAACCTGAGTTACGCATAGTGAGGGAGATGTAAAAATTTTTTTAAAAGTCCAGTTCCTGCTTTCATAGTCTCGTAAGAGCTGCAGGAGCTGAAGTGATTACATTTGGTCATCGGGAGAATCTGCAGAGTAAAGCTCTGCTTTGGTTCTGGAAGACTCGCCACTCAGGGAGGTTGTAAAGAAGTCCCAGGAGCTACAGATATCAGGTTCTCCACCTGGCAGCACCTTAGAATCACTTGGGGGCACTTTAGGCCCACTCAGACCAATTGAACCAGAAGCTCTGACCCAGTCGACACTAACTTTCAAAAGTTTCCAGGAATCACCTGGGAAGTTGCTGCCAAGGTTGGGAGAGGCTGCTGTAAAGCAGAGTAGGGGGAAGACAAAACCAAGTGTTATGGAGCAGGAAGCAGAGGGGAGCGATGGCCACAGGTGGCTGTGGAATCCGGAGAGGCTCACTGTCCTACTTGCAGGTGCTTTTGGCTAATATTCTCATGTCATCTCCTAAAATTCCATCACCCAGGCCTCCCTGATTGTTCCACTCACTCCTGCTACCCTCCATCCCAGACATTTCTGAGTTCCCTCCCTCTCCACATCCCCTTCCCCACCACTAAAAATAAATAAATAAATAAAAAGTGACACTGAGGCCACATCCTGAGCACAGCTGTTGAAACAGAGTAAGGCTAGGCCTGTGAACCAAACTGACTCCATTTTCCCTGCAGAGGACACTTTGTTACTTTTTCACTCCTCAGTCATGAGATCCCCCAGGGCAAATGATTACCCCATGGGCTGCCCTGACAGACTGAGATAAGAGAGGAAACAGATGTTTACTGAGTTGCAAAACCCCTCCCCAAGGCTTGTTTACTATAACTGTAAAAGTTACAGACTAACCTTAAGACCCCTTTAGGAATTCCCACCTGCAGCACAAAGCATCAAGGTGACTGCTACAATGACCCTCCTGGGGTGACAACAATAAACACCACTGCCTACTGAACATGTGCCCATGACGCAACCAGGAAGAACAGAATGGACCACCTCCAGTGACACTGGCCTGCCACCCCTTAACTCCTTTCCCTATAAAAGACCCTGAAGGGCCGGCCCGGTGGTGCACTTGGTAGAGTGCAGCACTTGGGAGTGCGGCGGGGCTCCTGCTGAGGGTTCGGATCCCATATAGAGACCAGTCCGCTCACTGGTTGAGCACGGTGTGGGCGCGACACCGAGGGTTGCAATCCCGTTGCCGGTCACAAAAAAAGACAAAAAGGAAAAAAAAAAAAAAAAACCCTGAAAAGCTCCCCTGGGGGGGGGGGGCTAGCTTTACTGTTGCTACCCCCTTATGCATAAGTCTATCTCCTCTTTTAATAAAGCGTTGCTTGCTTTACTGTTGGGTACATTGTTCATTTCTATGATTTTGGAATCTGAGAGCCTAATTTAATCACTGGCAAAAATTGGAAAGCTCTGGGCATCGGAGAGGACTCCAGTTGCAAGAGGCAAGTGGCCACTGGGACTATTTTGCTCCCATGTCTCTGCGGCTGGTAGATCTCTCCTGGAGTCCCTGGCCTAAATTCCAACAAGGCAATGCTTTATTCTCTTTAGCTTTCTCTGATTTTCTGAGCCTTCTTCTGCTTGGCTGGATTGTATCCACTTCTGTATAGGTGCACCCTGGAGGGCTCCTAGCTATGCTTTGTTTTTCTGATTTAAATCTAGTTGATACTTTTCTTCTTTATGCTGAAAACAGTGGGGAGAACTGCTGTTATCAATTACTGTTAATGGAATAGGTTGGCCCCGCTGATTGGGACTAGGCTAAACCGGACCCCACTGCTCCTCTTTTCTCTTTCTTTGTTTGCTTGGTTAGACATTTAGTTGAGTACCAGTAATCTGAATAAACTTCCAATCCTTGCATCAACTTTTGAAGTTTCAGGTCATTTGTTTAATGCAAGAGGGCAAGCCGAACCTGGCCGTCGGTAACACTGTGTGTTTATTTACTGGGGCTACAGAGCTCCTTTGCTCCCTTTTACCTGCAACGTGGCTCTAGCAAAACTGATGATTTAAGAGGAGGGGTTACTGGGTTCCCCAGCCCCAAACAAATGGACTCAACTTTTTCAGCCCTTGACACAGAATGTGTATTTACTTTGAGCTGTTGTTGGCTTTGCAGAACTCAGAGACAGAGGGAACACCTCCCAGGGCAACCCCCACTGCTCAGGGGGTTAGGAGAGGTGAGCAATGGCACTTCCTTCCATTAATCCACGTTCCCAAAGGCTTGTGTAGCCCTTGGAGAGCGTTGGGAGAGCTGGGGGAAAACTTCCCCACTCCTGAATCTGAGAAGCTGCTAGAGAGTAGCCAGTAACCTTCTGTAATCTCCCCTTTCACACTACAAGAGAAGCACTGTGAAGCTGAAGAAATGGGCTCAAGACAAGACAGCAATGGCACCGTCTGTTGCAGGATCCAGCTCAGCCAGTGACTCAGCCATGGGGAGGGAGGGCGGCCTTTCTGGAGGTGAGGAGGAAGGGTTGTGTGTGCTGTAAGAAGGGGGCACAGCCTGAGGAGGGCAGGCAGAGGGACGCAGCTTCTCAGCATCTCAGCTTGCTTCCTAAGTGAGAATTTCAAACACACAATTAAGCATGGTCAGTCCCACTCATGGGGGACAGTGGTTGGCACTCAAGTGTTGCTGACATCACAAACAAAGGAAAACACATGAGTCAGCAAATGTTGATGGGCCTGACACTGAGATACAGGTGAGAAGGACACAGCCCCGGGGGCCCTTCCCAGTGCCTGGCTGTGCAACTCATGCTTAAACCTTCTTTCACTGTCTCTCCTTCCTCTTAGCCTCTCTCACACTTCACACATGGGCCACCGATCCTTTTTCAGGTCCAGAAAGAATCGGTGTCCTACATGCCACCATGTGTCACTGAAGGAAAACAGGATGAAGCTAACATCTAGGAACTGAACAGGAATTTTTTCAGATCCTTTTTCTCCCAGTGTTTGGTGGTCCTGCCAGGCTGGGCTGATGAGTCAAGCTGCTGGTCTGTTGCAGATGGAGCACGTGCACGTGACCAGGATCACAGGCAGCCCCCGGAGAAGGAATGAGAGGCAAATCCGAATGGAGCCAGTAACTTACACTGAGCGTTGTTTTCTGAACCTTCCAGGGAAGGGCTCCTTATGCTCTTAAGAGTTTGGTTACATGATTAATGAACAACAACTGCTCAAGTGTGGGGGGTGGTGATGAGAGCTGGCTCTTATCTTGAGCAAACTGCAGAGTAACGCCAAGAGAGGCAGAGCCAAGACTTGCTATGAGTCTCCCTGCTCCCAGTCATGGAAGTGTCTGCAGCCACCTGATGCCAGTGCCTCCCTCAGCAGTCCTAGTATATTTTGGTAGATTTGCTATAGAAATTCATCTTCACTGAGTGGCAGTCATGGAATGTCTGCTGGGCTTAGACCCAGCAGGGTCCAAGGAGCAAATGTTATAAGCAAGTGGGATTGGAAAACTATGCTGTGAGCATTAAAAAATAAAATCTGAAAAATTTTAAAACGTTTCAAAGCTTCTTTCCTGGGTGTAGCAGATGTCACTAATCACAATCCTCAGTTCCATGGTCTGCAGTCAGGGTGGCACAGTAAACACAAGGAAGAGAAGCCTGTACCTTCTGGATGCTCCCACTAAACGGCCTGACGACGCCTGAGTTCTTCTTCACGTCATCGTAATTGGGGACTCCACCAATAAAAATGTCCGTGTTGCACTTGACCTGTGTGAAGCCTCCCTGCCAACAGATTGGAGACAAAGCATAGTAAAACTTTAGAATAGATGGTTATGACTATCAAATGAGCCTTTGATCTCCTGTTGGGGAACCAAGAGGTTGAGACAGTTTCAACACCCATCACGACATCTGTCTACACATTGGCTTGACTTTTGCACTGTTTTGCATTGCTCCTTAACACCTACTTGAATGTCGGTGAATTTCTTAACCTCTCTGAGACTCGGTTTCCTTATCTGTAGATAGGAGCACGGAATACCATACTATACACATACAATACTATAAACTCTGAGACTCAGTTTCCTCATCTGTATAGTAGGACTCATCACATCCACCTCACAGCTGTGTCATGATGAATGTGGCAGACTGCATCACTGCCGCTGGTATTCGATGCTCCTTTGGAAGTACCCCTCCCTGCAGGAAGATGGCCTCCAACCTGTTGAGCTCAGGTGTGGCCATGTGACTTGATTTAGCCAATAAAATACTAGCCGAAGAGAAATGCATCACTTCTGGCGGAAGCTTTCAGACCTAGGGAGTGGTTCACCATGCCCTCTTCTCCCTCTCTCTTCCTTCAGCCCAGGTCTCAGGTTAGTGCTTCAGGAAACCATTGGTGGAGGTGTAGCGTGATTGGGAAATAGAGCCCTAAATTTGAGATCTCTGGGGATGAACATACTTTAGGTAACATAAGTTATTGTTTCATTTGATTTATGATAAAAGATATACAAATAGTAGCAACATTTGATCATTTATTTAATAAATATTGTTAGGCACCTACTATGTCCCAGGCACTGTGTTAAGTGCTGGACAAACAACAGTAAATAAGAAAGACCTTGTGACTGCCCTCCAGGGGTTTACATGGGTGGGGAATACAGATAAGCAAATGAGCAGGTGGGATTAGCACTGGGGGGACTCTACAGGTACTACGGGTACACCTGGGGGGGCATGTCTCATGCCCTACCCCAGACATGGTCACAAAGGAGTTAGAGTTCTAGAAACTAGAAGAAATCAGAGCTTCGAGGGAATTTAAGTACAGGGCAGAGGCAAGGAGGGGCCAGATCACACAGGGCCTTATAAGCCATGTCAGGAGTTTGAACCTTACCCAAAAAGCAATGGGTTTTAGCAGGAGAGAGAGAGATCTGTGTTTTAGGAAGATCATTGCCCAGGGGGAGAGGAACGCATTTGGGGTTGGATTGGAAGTGGAGAAGAGCAGAAAGGAAGATCATAGAGAAGGATGCTCCATTTATCCAGGGGAGTGCGTGCAGTGGCTGGGTCCAGCCAGGCAGCCCAGGGCAATCTCGATGAGATTAATAGAGCAGACTGCCTTCGGTCAATAACCTTCCGGCAGTTTCAAGGGTTCTTATGCAACTCCCGGGAGGTCATTAAAGAAGCAGAAGGCTTTCAGGAATTCTTGTGGCCCAGCAGAATACTGAACCAGGCAGGAACTGTCCCCACAAACCCACAGGCATCTCTGCCTTGTCTTTGCTCTTACCCCAAAGTTAAAGTAAGATAATAAGAGAAAGGAGGAAGGCTGCAGGGTCACAGGGGTTTCAGAGCAGCAGGCTGTTTTGAAAAAACTCTTGAGTTATGCTTGTGTCCAGCAAATGGGTGAGAGCCGGTTCCTTCTGGCTGCTCATCAGAATCCTCCCCTGCCACCTGCCTGCTAACAAGAGGCAGGGCTGCCACTGCCACATGCATGAGGCACCGCAGGAGAGAAGCAGAGAGACCCCACCAAGTGAGGTCTGCTCCAAAGTGAGGTGCTTTGTGTTTGGATCTGCTACTCCTGCTCAGCTAGAAGCAGTTTGAAAGGCTGAGCAAACCCCCGGGCTGGGGTTTTTGAAGCCCTCAGAAGCACTGGCCCTTCTCTGAGTCTTGCATAGCTGGGCTCTACCCCAGGCTCTTGGTATTTCTTGGCGCTGTCGGCTGAGTAGTCTGGGGGGCAGGTTTAGTGTGGACACAGGCTATTAGGTGCCTACGTCCTGGGTTAGCCCCCAGAGTGTACTCTAATTTCTGCCCCACCTGTCTCCAAGCTCTAAGCACTGTCCCTGTCAGCCATGCATTGAACATGGTGTGCACAGGTGGGGAACAGAATTCCTTGTGGGAGGAGACTTGGTTAAGGTTCAACTCACTGAGATCAAGCATCGGGACTTCCCACTCCTGGCTCACAGCAGCCTCCATATAACTTCCCCAAATGCACAGCCCAACTACACCTTCCCCCATGTTCCCAAGGCTTTCCAGGTGGGCGGCTCCGTGCACCCACACACAGTTCAGAAGGCCAAAAGGGAGGGCACTGGCTCTGCCAGGTTGGATTGATTTTCATTTGCTGACACGGAGTGATAGGAACTCTGAGGTACGGTTTATACCTCTGCATTGTCTTAGATCCTAATGGTAAATACTGTGTCCTGAAAAGTTCCTCACTTATAATCAAAGACTTTAATCCTACTGTTTACAAACACTCCCATCTTAAGCTTTTGTTCCAGTTTTACAGATGATTGTAAGTAAGGTCTAGAGAGATATGTAATACTTTTTTGAATTTGTATGATTAAGCCAACATACAGTCAGGTCTATACTTGTGAACTTCTAATTCCATTTTGGACAAAAGTCAGCTATTAGGATTCTCTGGATTATACCAGAAAAGACTCCAGCTCTCTCTTTAAAAACAATTTCCCTTCATCCATATTCCTTCCTTTCTTCCTTCCATTTTTCCTTCCTTCCACTATACATAGGGAGCATTTTCTAGGTGTGAAGAGTTCTCACCTCTTGAAGCAGAACTCAGTTTGGGATTGTCTCATTCCCGAGCAAGTCCTTGGTTCCAGCAGACCCTTCCACCACTGCCATCCCTGCAGCGTGTGTGTTCTTTCTTTTCTCCTCCTCAACCGAATACCTCTTTCCCCAGCAAAGGTCTCTTTTTCTTCTTTTTCTATGTTCTACCAATCCATGAGCTTATCAGTATAACCAAATTCGTCAATGATCTCTTTAAATCTCTTTGCACAAATAAAGACTTGAAAATTCAGATGGAAAATCCAAAGTTCCCTCTCTTTTTAGGGGTCTGTAAATTTTGTGTGTGTACAGAATCCAAATAGGTTATAGTTTGAATGAAATCTTATCACCTTTTAAAAAAGCTTTTAATTTTTTTGGACATGCTCTTGGTAATAAAATCATGGATGAAAGTTACAAACTTGAGTAGAAATTCTGTGTTCTTGAGTCCATGATAGTACACTATTAACTAACTGTAGTAACTAAAACTTCACAGACCTGACCATGTGTGAGGTACTGTAATGTTTTATATACAAGGGGTCTTCAAAAAGTTCATGGAAAGATTTGCATTATCTTTTAATTCTGTTTTTCCATGAACTTTTTGAAGTACCCTCATATATAATTATTTTAATTCATATAACAACTTTATGAAGTAGGTACTGTTGCCATCACTATTATACCTGTTGAGGACAGTGGTGAGATGAGAAAACACACACTGGGGAGGTCCAGCAGCTGGCATGAGCTTGCACAACTGGTACATAGGGGAGCTAGAGTTTGAACCCCAAGAGTTTGGTTTTACAATTTGCTCTTGTTGGATGTGACACCTCTATACCACTGGCCCTACCACAGTGTCTGTGTTCCTCCCTACTACATTATACTGCCAAGAACAAAGTAGAGACTGTGAGTGAAGGGGGTGGAAGGAAATTTTTGAAATGCTGTGCTTATTAAATATTAACTCACTTAATCCCTACAACTACCCTATATGGCCAGTACTATCCCCCCTTATAGCTGAGGAATAGAAAAGTAACTTTCCCCCTGGGGAGCTGGAATTTCAACCCAGGCAGTGGAGTCCATATGCTTAACCACTATACTGTGTTGTTTTTCTACCAAGATAAGTAGAAAATAGTAACCCAGTTCACACTAACCATCAAGGGGAAAGCTGTGTTCTTACCTCTGCCATTCCTTCTACTACCTTCTGCTTATCCACCTGTAGGATACCGTTCTTCGCAGTGCGAGATACATGCAGCTCATGCCAGTGGCCCAGGGTCAGGGAATCTTCACTCCTATTGAAGGAAGATGTGATGTTAATTTTATGTGTTAACTTGACTGGGCTAAGGGATACCCAGGTAGCTGGTAAAACATTATTTCTGGATGTGTCAGTAAGGATGTTTCTGGAAGAGATTAGCATTTGGACTGGCAGACTGAGTAAAAAAGATGTCCAGGATTGGAATCATCCAGTCTGCTATAGGGTCTGAATAGAAGAAAAACAGGGTGAATTTGCTCTCTCTGCAAAAGAATGGGCTGGGATGTCCATCTTCTCTTGCCCTTAGACATTGGCACTTCTAGTTCTTGGGTCTTCAAACTTATACAATCAGCCTTCTGATTCTCAAGCCTTTGAACTTGGACTTGGACTTACAGGATTGGCTCCCCTGGCTCTCAGGCCTTTGGGCTTGGACTGCAACTACATCACCAGCTTTCCTGGGCCTCCAGTTTGCAGGAGACAGATGATGGGACTTCTCAGTCTCCATAATCATATGAACCAATCCCTCATGATATCTATGTTGGTTTTTTTTTTTTTTTTTTTTGGCAGCTGGCTGGTATGGGAATCCAAACCCGTGACTTGGTGTTACAAGGCTACATTCTAACCAACTGAGGTAACCAGCCAGCCTTCTATATACAGCCTACTGGTACTATTTTTTCCTGGAGAAAAAATATAGAAGGAAACCGAGCGTATGTTAGCATGTTATGGATAATTTTCATCAATCTAGCTATGATGAAACTGATACTAACCTTAGGCACCTCAATCCATTCAGTAAAAGGGAAACAATAATTCCAGCTTAGCAACAGTAGCAGTACTAGCTGCCATTTAATGAAACGCTTCATGGTAGGGGCATTGCATTTATCGTTTTGTTTATTTCTTACAACAAACCTGAAATGTGGGCACAGTGAATCTGGTTTTATGAGGGGTGGCATGAGGATAAAATATAATCCTAATGGTGCACAAGCTTTGAAAAAGAGAAAATAATTATATAGGCTATGGTGTAAAAAAAACATTCCTAGGTGTACTGATGTCTGCAACGTCTTCTGAAGTACATAAAAAGAAGAAAGAAAGCTAGATGGATGGATGAATAGATGGATATAAGGATGGCTAGGTATGTGATAAAGCAAATATAGCAAAACATTAATTATATACTATAGCTGGTGGATATAAGAATGTTTACTGTACAATTCTTTCAACTTTTCTTTAAAATTTTTCATAATAAAATGCTGGGGAGGAACAGATTCTATGGTTTCTAATATTGTGAAAAGGATTAAAATTATTTTAAAATTTTAATTGTTAATTCAAGGTAGAAGCACCTGAAGTTTAAATAATATTTATTGGAATTTTACACATTACATTTTATAGTGAGGTGTGCAAAAAGAGTAGCATTATTGCATTTGTATTTCTAGCAGTGCCTAGTTCCTGGCCCTCCCTGATCCTCCCAATTATTTTTCGGTCCTGGATCATCTTTAGGAAACCATGAAGAATACCAATGGGCACAATTATTGGAAGGTCACCTCCCCCTCATTTGATTTTTTTTGCTCTGGCAAATGCTTTTGTGATTCGTCTTTGGCAATTAGAATTTAATCACCTCAGCTAAATCAATATGCAATAAAGAAACAAGCGGCCCTTTTTTAAGTGATCACCTCCGTAATAACCAACAGCCCCGTGGTTGTGTTCTTGTCTTGCAGAAGTCACCTGCTGTCAATACCCTGCCTTCCTCAGCACAGTTAAATCGATCACACCCATCAAGAGCTCATTCCAAGTGTCTCGATTTTTGAATCAAGTTTATAATGAATTTGATCACCTTATCCTTTTCAAGTTAAAATGATTTGGCCAATTCCACAACTTCCTGTAGTTCAGCCTTTCACTGAATTTTCTTAATTGGGTGGGAAGTCTTTGAAATGATTTTCAAATAAATAACTTTGAAAGGGGCGTCTGAAGCACCAATAGTGATTACTCTTGTCAGGTTACACTGCTGAGGGGACACCAGTGTAGGACAGGGGGGCAGGTGGTGGTTTGTTCCTTGGAAACTCCTGTCTCATTTTCTTCACCTGATACTCAAGAATTCTTTTTCCAGTCACCTTTCCTGACAGGCAGAGAAATAATAACTTATGTTTTAAAAAAATTAAAAACACCTCTTGTCAAAAATAGGCACAGAGTTACAAAAGAGAGAAATGCTGAACTTCTAAGGGTCCTCTGTGCCTGTGACCCCACAGCAGGAGCTGCCACTGCAGAGGGGCAGGGTAGCAGGGGCAATCTGTTCAAGAGGAGAGCTGATGAGCCCTGACCCTCCCCTGGCTCTTTCTGGTCATTCCTTATCCAGGAAGAAGCTATTTGAAAGTGCAAGGTGATATTCAAGGTGTCTTCCTTTCACAACTTGACATATAGTGCTAAGTGAATTGCTAGACTGTTTTGCATAATCATATGCAAATTGAATCAATTAAATACCGAGGAAAGTTGTCTTGAGATATAGGATATTTTTGCATAACCAGAGGTACAAAAATGTTTGTCCAGTCCCCAAGGTGGGAGGTGTCACTGACGTGTAGGAATTCAGCCACAAGGACAAACACAAACCGTCCTTCTAAGAATTGTTGAAACCTAATGCAGTGAGCACTCCCATTAGCCATGAAAAATGATCAGTAGTCAAGAGCAATGCATGCTTGTAACATCTCACCCACATTCTCTAAATATGACAATCTAGCAGTATGACTAGTGATTGAACACATCCTGTAATTTATTTTAAAACAGCAGACTAACTGGGCACCATTGAGCAAAACATTCTAGTAAGTTTCAAAAGAAAAGAATTAGACAGATGTAGGAACAACAAGCGTGTCTGCATTTGATTAGTGGCCCTCTGGCTTGAAGGTTAACATTACCATGAGAGGAACACAGTTAGAAAAGGGAGACATAAACAAACAAGAAAAACATCTGCACCTGCCAACCTCAGGCTCCAAGGGATTCAAAAAGCTACTGCCTCACTGTACAGGAGCGATAGATCTGATAAGTAACTTAATAGTACAAACTAGATAACAGGGGCAAAGTTTTGACTACTGAGACCAATTCTGCAAATACCAGCAAGAACTTTTAAAGCACCCATTTACTGTCCCGCTATTGAAACCACTCATCCTCCATCCGCATTGGTCAGGGAATAGGTAAGAGACTTGCTAAATAACTAGCAAAGGAATAGTTCAAGAGGAAAGTTAAAATTTTAAATGAGGTCACTACAGACATTTCTGTTCATTAAGTATTTTTTAACACTTTTTTACTAGTTGACATAGATTTGTCGAATGCCCACCATGTGTGATGCTCTGTGTAAGGTGCTGATTAGCTACAATTCATCAAGTTTCTGCTGAGGGCATTATTGACTCTCACCTGAAGCAAGCCCATTTTCCACAGTTTCAAGCAGAGAATTGCTGCCTGCTGGCTAGTTATTTGTTGAGGGCGCAAGAGCAGTATCTATAGGAGGCCTGTCATCTGTATGAAGCAGAACAGGTTTCAGAAGATAACTACGTAGGGAGTTCAGGAAGAGTGTAAGCTACTGGATGGCAATTTGGTCCTTTTCCAAAGTGGTTACTGCTTGGCTTTTGGGGGAAGGGAGTTCCAGAAGGTCACAGCTCTCACCTGAGAATGCCAGTCCCAGAGCCACAGTCAAAGCGGAACTCCACGTGGCCCCCTGCCATGATGATGGACAGGAAGTCTTTGCTGCCTGTGTCATAGCTGTATAGGAGGACACCATCTCCCGAGTCTGGCCGAAAGGTGATCTCAAACTCCATGAAGGAAAGGTAATGCTGGGGCTCCAGTGGCCAGGGCGTTGTGGCGTAGGATCTCAGAGACTCTCTGAATTGGGGAATTGTCAAGGTGAAGGCTGAAGAAATAAGCATGGTATTAGAAATCGCTCTGTGTCAGGCACTGGCTAGTTGTGCAACCATAGCTGTGTTCTTTTCCTCCCGGGCACAGACCTAAACTACATTTTCCAGCCGCCTTACAGTTAGTGGATGGTGTGACTGAAATCTGGCCAGTGGATCGGGGGTGGAAAAAATTATACAGCCCCCAGGTCTGGCCCCTAAAACTTCCCTTCATCCTCTATGCGCTTTCTCTCTTCTCTCACCTGCAGATTCAATGCAGAAGTCAGCGGAGGACTCTAAGGCCCTAGAAGAGCCACTAGATGGCAGAGGCCTGTGTCACAGGATGACTGCATGACCTGCAGTGATTTATGATGTGAGCAAGACTCAGCTTTTATTATGTAAGGCTACTGAAATACGAGATGGTATGTTAACAGCATTGGCTTACCCTGACTCATCCGCCCTCTTCTAGGTGGCATGAGATTTAAGCTTATAATGTTACAAAAATTTCCCCCAGTATGGTACCTTAGGTCAAAATCTAAATCACTCATGGAAGAATTTGACTAGCTTTGTGGTCTTAGCCTCAATTTTCTTTTGTTTTGTTTTTAATTTTGGAATTGTGAAAAAATTAAAGCATGTTCAACCCTGCATGGTTTTCCAAAATCTTTAAATTTTCAGTAATTAGTTGTGTGTGTTTGTGTGCACATATGTGTTTGTGTGTGCATGTGTGTTTACATGTATATATACATGTGCATATATATATATTTACATAATCTATATATATATATAGTATTGAGGGGTGAATAATTCAGCAGAACAGTAAAAAGAAAAAACAAGATGACTTTTGTCCCATCACATTGTTAATGTTTCTATGTATACCTTCCCAATCTTTTTTTTGAAACTGTCAAATATTCTAAAATGCATGAGCTTTAAATGGTTTAAATTCAGTCTGATACAAATCACACAAATACAGGCTTTTTAAAAGCTATTTGAGGACTACGAGGAGCCCACCCATGCTTAGCATCTTAAGATAAACATATCTTTGGCTGGTTCAAAACTTTGGCACTGGGAAACACTTCACCCTGATAAAAAAGAGATTCTCTCATCCCTCCCAACAAAGTAACATTGATCCCATAAAAATTCATGGGGTGTTGCTAACAGGACACTGATGAAAAATTACATCCCCATGAATTAACGTGCAGATAGAAACCACCATCAACTTGCTTCTTTCTCACCGTCTTCACAGTGTCGCCCTTTAAACCCAAGGGGACAGAGGCAAATGTAGGAGTCGGCTTTGCTTGCTGTGCAGGTGCCGCCGTTGATGCATGAGGCCTCGTCACAGATCCCACTGCTGCATTCCCCTAAACACAGAATGGGAATTACAAAGCCAGCCCGCCGGCGTGCCAGTCCCGCACCATGGAGCTGATCACGCTCAGAGTTCCCAATAAATACAGTTTGGTCCCAACTCCTGTTGATGTGCACCTCTGCACAACTGCAAATCAGCTTTCAGGAGCCTTCTCTTCATTTTAATTTGATTTTGGCTTGTCCTTTATGAAGAGCCACAGACACTTTTATAAACATGATGGACACAATAAATCAATAATAAATCGCTGGGCAACTTTATAACCACTGACCAGAATGGCTGAGTTGCTTCTACTTTAATTCATCTCTCTGTTCCCACAAGAGTGTATTTCAATCCCTCCAATGTCAGCAGAGTGTTTATGTTAAAAGCATTCTAATTTGTGTGACCCCAATTAGCTTAAGTGCTGCTGCCTTGCTGGTTCAGAGTGGAGACAGCGAGGTAAGCACTGAAGGAGTTAAGCAGCTGTATCTAAGCTCATTAACTCGCCCAAATTGTCGACTCTTCTGTCTGGGGCAGGGAGGCAGGAGAGAGGGCGTCCTAACACCTTAGCATGCCAGTGCTAGAATCCCTATTTCTACCTCCAAAGTCACAGTCTTGTGAGGGACAGGAAGGTGGACGCCCTGGAGCAAAAGGTGCTGAAAGGTTCAACATCAGATGGGTTAGTTCTTTACCAAACACATCAGAGGGCTCCCCAGAGGGTATACTTTGTCATGTTCAAATGCAGATCATCAGATGAAGTGAAAACAAATGGACTTTTCCTGGGCTGCTTTTCTTGCTCTTCTTTGGTTTTTCTTTTCTCTTTGTGTTTAAGAAATAAGTTAGACAGACCACAATTTGGCTCAGAACCACACAGGTGAGTACAAAGCAATTTTTCTGGGGCTGGAGGCAAAGGCGGCGAGTCTATAATTGGGTTGTGAAGTGAAGGGTCCAGGTGTGTCCCGTCTCCCCCATCTCCAATGCTGTACCTGCATGAGCTTGTAGCCCTACCCTCTGTGAGAAGAGCCCTCCTTGGACTGATAGTGTCATCTCAGCAGGGTGAGTCTCTTATCCTTTCCCCATCAGTCATCTGCATTGGTTGGACTGATCCACATTTTCTTTTTGTAAAGACTCATTGAGAGGAGGAAGAAGGGCTGGGCACTCTGTGTGTCACCAGGAGAAGAGATTCACTTCAGGGACTGATAACAGAATTTAGCTAAAGCCCTTCCAGGTGGCTTGCCACCCCAGCTGGATTCACCTCCCTGCAAATTCCAGCCGGCAGCTGCTGGAAGTTCAGGCAAAAGTGACCGGTAGTCTCTTTAGCCACAGCCCTAAGGATAGTACCCCCAGCAGTCACAGTCTCCACAGAGATCTGACTTTGGTCTTAGCCAAACTCTACCAGGTCCCCATGCCCCACCAATTCCTGTGGGTTGAGATTCTTTCTCAGAGAAGTGCTGGTTCCACAAGGAGAAGAGGGGTCCTCAGGTTATTTTAGATTCACATGGAAGAAATTGCTTTAAATTATTAAATTATTAGATTGTTTAAATTAGTTTATATTATAACTATTTATTTAAGAGGTGGGAATGAGGTGGAGGAGGGAGGTCATGAAAGCCAGCCAGAGTTGTGACTTGATGAAAGCAGTGTCTCAGGGAGATGACCACGGTGGCTCGTGACATGGATTGACGAATGACGGTAGGAGAAAGGAAAGAAATCCTACAGGGACTGGACAGAGTGACAGCAAAGGAAACAGGAGAATGTGAGGAATGAGAGAGTCCCAGGGAGAGGAGAAAGAAGAGATTCATTCTAGAGATCGGAGGTGGAAGACGACTCCAGCGCGATCTTGAGGTGTGCAGTGTGGGGGGCTGAGGGAAAAAGTGGGGGCTGCGCACAGGACTGGCCTCTGGGAAGCAGAGCAGGAGCTCACTTTGGCTCAACCTAAGTGTGAGATGACTGCAGAAATATCCACTGCCGGAATCGGGCCTCGAAAGAAAGGAGAGAGGCTCCCAGGTCCTCAAACCAGAGGGGAGCAGGGTTGTGCACGGCCTGGTGCTTGCTCAAGCTGGAAAGGACCCAGCAGGTGGGGATTAGCTGCAGCAGCGTGTGTGAGCTTGGAGAGAAAATGCTACACCTTCGCTTCCCTAAGCACTGACTGGAAGTGGTATTTCCTGCAACTAAGAATGCAGGCAACACATTCTAGCATTAGCAGTTTTGTGACTTGTGACCAGAAGAGCTTACAGCTGTGTGCATTCGGTTTGTTGCAGATATCTCGAAATGCCATTTACACTTGTTGCTACTTTGAAATCATAGTAGTTGTTTCACCCACCATTAAATAACCCTGTTCCTTCATGTTTTACAAAGAAGCACATATATTATCATAATATCAAAACTTTAAAAATATTTTGTCTGTATTTCAGTATAATTGTTTCCCCTTATAATAATATGTTTATTATTTTGTGTTTAAAACCATCATTCTGACAAGAGGTCCAGAGGCGTCACCAGACTGTGAAAGGGCTCTGGGGCACCAGAAAGGTCAAGAACCCTTGGGCTATTGAGAGAATCCTAGCAGCAAGGTCCCAGGGGAGCAGGGAAGGGTGGGTGCAGAGGGCAGATGGACAGGTTAGGTTTAGAGAGGAGGAAGACTTTCAACTCTGAGATTGGGATGGAGGACAGTGTGGTTACAAGGTCATGCCCATACAGAGCTGGATGGACCTCATCCTCCACATATAAAGTAACTTACTGACACCTACTGTATGCCAGCTGTTGTGTAAGCGTACGCTGGATAACGAAGTGAGGGGCAGAGGTGAAATAAGACTCCTAAGGAGGGAAAAGAAGGTGGAACATCATTGGGTGGAGCATGCTAAGGAGACCAGGAGCAACCTCCCTGTCCCCCCCCCCCAGTCCATAACAAAGACCTATCCGATTTTCCCCTTAAGATGTGTCAGATCAGTCTCTGCGTCTACTGCCACTACCACCTGGATCAGACCCTCCTCACCTGTCATCTGGACTGCTGCAGCAGACTCTCGGCTGGTCTACACGTAGCCCTCAATACCCCTTCCAGTGAGCTGTCCACAGCCAGAGGAGCTTTTCAAAACACAAACTGGATCATGGTACCCATCCCCTCCTCTCCTACAGGAACAAGCCACTTCCTCTGCCTGGAATGCCTTTCCCTCTCTTCTCCACCTTTTGACTCCTGCTCTCGCTCATACTTACTTCTTCAGAAACGCTGTCCCTGACCCCCAGACCACAAAATCTCTGTATTATATGCTATCGCTGCACCATCACTTTTCCTTTTTAACACTAACCCCCAATTGTAATTTTATATCTACTTGTGTGACTCTTTGGTTAATTTGGTCCCTCCTCATGCAGCTACTTGGGGGCTGGGCTGAGATCCTGTCTGATTGTTTATTACTTTATCTCCAGCACCCAGCATTGGGACTAGCACTAAGCAGGTGCTCAAGTAAGTATCTATTGAGTGAAAGAATGAGTAAAAGAGTTGATAAGCCACAGTGAGACCCCTGGCCCCCGCAGACCACTTGAATCTGGAATAACTTGGGACGCTGACTCTATGACATTGCTTCAGCAGGGTGTGGAGATCCAAGACAGGATTGGAAAAAATGAGTGGTGGCAGTTTGTGTTTAAGAATTTGGATGGAAAAGATAAATGAAAAGGCTGGGCCAGAGAATGCAAAAGTTTGCCGAGATTGCTGATTGTTCTAGAGTGTGACTTGCAGAGTCCAGTAGCTTGGAACAGCCTCATGAAGAGATGAGAGATGAAATGGAAGGACATAAGAGATGAAATGGAAGCAGCTGAGTAATGAAAGTTCCTCTCAAGAGTGAAAACAGGTGTGGGGGGGAGGGGAGGTGGGATAGAGAAAAAGTCATGTCATTGGAGGTATCAGATGGAGGAGCCATGACCCCCATAATGAGACTGTATTTGACTTACAAAAACTTGAATTTCAGGAGAACTAACTTAAAAGAAAGCAAATATGGAAGCTGAAGAAAGATAACAAGCCTGCTCGGGTACCCCAGGGGAAAATGGGAAGAAATGACAGAGCAACATGAATGACGCCTGCCATTAAGGTTCCTGGAGAGAAATCTAACAGTGCTATAGCTATGTCCTGGGAGCCGGAGCCAGCAAGGTAGGTGCTTTTGGTGCCACCTGCTCAACAGAGGAGTTAGTATCACACATACGAGAATTTCAAAAGCTGGCAGAGGGCTGGCCAGTTAACTTGGTTAGAGTGTGGTGCTGATAACACCAAGGTCCAGGGTTCGATTCCTGTACTGACCAGCCACCCAAAAATAAATAAATAAAAAGCTGGCAGAAATCAATTCTTGCTCAACTTTGCAATTTCTGAACTACCTGTCAGAGGATACCATACAGCCTTGAGATCTGTCCTTCAGGGCTGTTTCCCTGAAGAAATAAATTCTAGCTGGCTTGCTGGGTGGAGTCAGAATACTAAAATATTAATAATAGGAAATACTTACAATGAGTTTTCTATGTGCAAGGCCCTATCCTAACTACTTTTAATGCACTGCAATTCATTTAAACAAAATAATCTTATGAGGTAGGTCCTACTTTTAGATGGAAAAACTGAGATGCAAACAGGTTAACTGATTTGTCACATCCAGGCAATCTGCCATCAGAGTCCAGGCTCATAAACATCACGTGAAACTCCTGATGGAACTGCTGGTTCTTCTGAATCATCAGATATCCAAGAAGGATTTTGGAGACATTGTCCTACCATAGTGGGAGCTTTAATAATTGTTTTAGTCATTGCTGCTTACTGTTTGCTTTGATCAATTGGGAAAAAATTAGCACATATGGATAGTAATCTTTTTCTTTTAAGTAAATTTCATCTTTTGTAGTTTTCACGATGGCATCACCTTTAGGAGTGAGCAAATTGGAGGAAAGCAATTTGAGGCCGATTTGGGAGCCTCTGCTGTAGTGGATTTGGTTAAAAGGGCAGGCAATGGAGCCAGAATAGCTGAGGTCACATATAGGCCCTACCACTTACTAGCTGTGTGACCTGGGCAAGTTACTTTACTTTACTGTTCTGTACCATTAGTTCTCTTCCATACACTAAGGCTAATGATAGCAACTACTTCATGGGAATTTGGGGAAGATGTAAGGTTAAAGTAGTTTAGACAATGCCTACATATAGTAGGTGCTCAACTAATATTAGCTACAAATCAAACAAAACAAAAACTGTACCTAGGGTCATAAAGAGCGAATCCTAGCTCTGCTGAGGGATGGATGGAGGGATGGATCCATACGTGGTAAAGCGAATGTAGCAAAACGCTAATGATAGAGTCTGGGTAGTGGGTCTATGGTGTTAAACTTTGCCTTCTTTCAAAGTAACATCTTGGAGTTGGAGGGAAAAGAGACACAGGAAAGGGACTCGCCAGTCCTGCCAATGTCGTGTGAGGCAATTACGCTTAGAATTGTGGGTGAAAAGCAAGAGATGCACAGAGACACCAACCCAAGCTCTGATATCACTGAGTCACTGTTATGGACTGAACTGTGTCCCCCAAAATTTACAGGTTGAAGTTCCAATGCCCAAGGTAACCATATTTGGACATAGGGTTTTTAGGGAGGTAATTAATGTTAAATGTTAATATTAAATTAAGAGTAGGGCCCTAATTCAGTCTGACCAATGCCCCTATTCGAAGAGGAAATGTGGACGCACAGAGAGACACAGAGGGCATGCACACACGGAGGAAAGACCATGTGAGGACACAGTGAGAAGGCAGCAGCCATCTGCCAGCCAAGGAGAGAGGCCGCAGGAGAAACCAACCCTGCCAACACCTTGATCTCAGACTTCCAGCATCCAGAACCATGAAAAAGTGTATTTCTGACATTTAAGCCACCCAGTCTGTGGTAATTTGTTATGGCAGCTCTAGCCGACTAAGGCAGTCATTGAATTAACCAACCTTGGAATTATCTACCTACTGTCTCCTGTGAGAGAATAAACATCCTTAGTGCTTTAAAAACAATCTCAGCTCTGCCTGCTATTTTGGACAAGTTATTTAACTTCTATAAGCTCCCAGTTTCTTTGCTATAAAATGAGTATAATAATTTCTATCTCCTGGAGTTAGTGTGAGGAGTAAATGGGAAGGCAGATAAGAAAATGTTTGGCGCAGCGATCAAGAATTAGAATTTGACTATTTCTCTTAGAAGCAGAGAGTACAAAAGCTCTTTTCACATTATTGTGTTAGCTTTTCCACTGGGCTGGCGAGGTAGGGTGAAAGGGCTGGATTGCTTGTTGCTTTGTCCAGTGACACCATGCCATATTTGATGAAGAGGTCCCAGATGGCAGCAGGACACAACCAAGGGTGTGGTGTACCATACTGGGACCATATCTGCTGTTCAGACTCAGGGTCAACATTTCTGCAGAGCACCAATCTCACACTTTGGGCTCACCTCCCTCCTGAAGTTCTGCATCAACCAGCTTCCCTGGATTACAACTGATGTTGCTGCTCACCTCTCTGGCCCAAGCCAGAAGGGCAATCCCACAAGAGCACCCCGACCCACTGGGTAGACACTTACCTACATCAGCCCCGCTGAGTGCTTTTCCCAGTGGCCAGGGCCTCATGTCGATTCTCTTCCCATTAATAGCAAGCAACTGCACACAGCCTTGAAAGCCTCGATTTGTTCCTGTTGCTCTGACCAACCAGTAAGCGCTGGGAGCCCCACCAAGATAGAGAGGCGTCCGGAAGGTAATTTTACTGTACTGACCCTTTAAGAAAGATTATCACTCTGTCTCAGTAAACAAAATCAAAAGCCAAAACACAATGTATTTTGATGAAGGACATGGTTAAGATGTAGGTTGCAGCACCAATGTTTTCTTCCATCACATTTATCTTTAAGACATTGCACAACGGGAAAATTAAACCCATGGTTACCACTGGAAACTCAATGAGCTTCTCAGAGGGCTGTGCTTCCATGAGGGATGGTTTTGGAATGTCTACAAGGGAAAGGAAGGGAGTCAGAGCCAAGACCAACTCAACAGGCAGTTGACCATGCGGGGCATCCAAAACAAACTTTCTCTTCCTAGCTCTGACACCAATTTACTGTGTACCTTGGACAGGTCATAGGGCCATTCTGTGCCTCAAAAAGTGATAATACTAATTTTACATGGGCTAAAGCTTACCCTTTTATAATCCTATTCACCTTTATGCTATATTCTGCAAGAAACCTGTGGAGGAGAAGTTGCCAAACCGATCGTGTTGCAAAATTTTTTGAAATTTGCTCACAGATACAAAAATTTTTCTAGTGTTATTACAGTGAGGTAGGGAAACTTCCAATCTTAGACCAACCACAATCTGAATTGCAGGTTTTGAGGTTACAAAATACAGAGCTGAACATTAGGTGGGACAAAATTAAGGCACCCTTGGTCATTCTTTTTTTATTACAGAAATATCTCGTTCATTTAGGTTAAAGGGTAGAGAGGGTGTTGGGAAGAGGCACACTGCCTGAACTTTTAAAGTGTCTAGAGTGTAAGCCCTGAAATGTAATATTTATCCTTTAAACTTTTGTTGCCAGCAAGTGGAAAATCTAATCATCATTTTATCTTTTCTAATGAATAGATAAGAATCTTTGTAAATACCGACTGAGCATGAGCTAGGCAGCTTTACAGTACCTGCCGAGGGTTTTAAGGATTAATTAAATTGTTTGCCAGCCACTGCTCAGTGGCTGCTTTCATTAGATGAGTTAAATGCCCTCTTGGCTTATTTCTCAAGATGCTCAGAATTCACTTCTTCTGGATCCTCTTCACCTTTCTGGTCCTGTTCCCTGATCAAGGACCACAGCAGGGGGCCTGAGAGCTGAATCCTTTTCTAGAGCATCAGTGTATCACAGAGGTGGGTGGCTCCTTTGAGGTGCCCTTCACAGCATCCCAGGCAATAGTCTTCGAGCCTGTCCTTTACTTTCTTCTCATGAAGTTTGCATTCAGGTCCCTGCCTATACAGAGAAATGGAAGTGCCCTGGAGTTTGCATTCCCCCAGGACAGCCCTTAACAGATTGGGATAACTCCAAGGTCTAATCTATATTCCAGCGCTCCACCGTGGGACCAGGCTGAAGCCATACTCTGAAGAACTGTGCCGGAGATCTCACTCTGCCTGGCTTTCTCCTCCTCCATGTTCATCTCCTCCCACTTGCCAGCTTCCGTTGGGAGCACTTTCTTAACATGTCCCTTGCACAGGATTCCTCATCTCAGCTCTGCTTCTGGGGAACCGACTTAAGATAGAATCCCTATCTCCCAAGACAGCTTATTAAACATGCCACATCTGTGGACCTGCTGATACAATTTGCTTAGCAAGTCCCAGTAGTAGAGAGGTAAACTTCACCCTGAGCATCCATAAAGTTACATGCTTTTTGAAATTAATTCTTGTATAGTCAGCCCTCCAAATTCATGGGTTCCACATCCATAGATTCAACCACCCGCAGGTCAAAAATATTTGAAAAGAAGAAAACAATAAAAAATAACAATATAACAATAAAAAATAACAATATAACAAAATAAAAAATAAAAATAAAGTATGACAACTATTTACATAGCATTTACATTGTATTAGGTATTATAAGTAATCTAGAGATGATTTAAAGTATATGGGAGGATGTGCACAAATTATATGCAAATACTACGCCATCTTATATAAAAAAGGACTTGAGCATTCACTGATTTGGGTATCTGTAGGGGGTCCTGGAACCAATCCCCTGTGGATACCAAAGGATGACTGTATTCATTAAAATCAAAAAGTATTGGGATTGAAAAAAAATATGAAAAATCATATAATCCAAGCTTCCATTGGCTGTTGGAATCCTTGTACATCCCTATCAAAAGGTTTAGATGTTATTTCTGAACACCCCCCCCAAGGACATGGAGGCGTTTCCTGAGATAGTCTATTGCACCTCCATGCACCTTTATATGATTAGGTGAAGCTAAGATTGGTCTCCCTGAGGCTCTCCCCATTTGGCTTCAGCATCGGGGGGCCATGGAATAAATCCTTCTTCCCCAAGACTCTTCCTTGACTCTATGATGAAAAGCCACCATCCACACCTCCATCTTCTCTCTTCCAAACTAATCTATAATCCTTTAATCAATCATTGAAGGGATTTCAAGTAGTCTTTCTGTTTGAGTGACTGCCCCTTGAACATGCTCCAATTTGTCTATGGGCCTCTTACAATGTGGTCATCTATATGAATGTAATCTTAAAGGATTAAGAGTCACCATTAGAGTCATTGGAAGCTATCACATAGTCACCAGAATAGAACAGAAATGTCACCTCCCTTTTTCTAGATACCAAGCCTCTATTAACACAGCCTACAATTTCTTTAACTTGTTGTAGTTAACACACAGCACTGTTTGTTAACCTTTATTGAAATTCCTTGCTTTAAACCACTAGACATTTTCACGTGTTATTTCTATTACAGCGACTCCATTCTGTCTGCATGTTAGTATTTTGGGCCGAAGTTGAAAGTTCTTTTATTCCTATCAAACTTCACTTTATCACGTTAGGCCTACTGTTCTGGCATTTACGTGACTCTGTAGTTCATTTACCCTGTCTTTTCCTTTTCTAGCAATATGGGCATAAGCAATATCACTGGATTCACATTTACTAGATTTGGATTCTTGTTCCTTTGGAATCAGTGGGGTCCAAATCAAATTAAAGAGAATTTTTTCTATTCTTTTATTTTTTGGATCAGCAAGGCATGGCCCTTTACATAACATGTCTGGCTGGCAAAGAGTAGTGAGAAGCTCAGGCAGAGAGGAAGCTATAGAAACATATACAAAGGCTTTCTTGCTACATTTTTCCTCAGAGAATATGGACATCTGCCTGATTATAATTACAGGTTTGGTTCCTTGGCAGGTTGCTAATTCAAACTGTTTATTCTAAACACAGTCCTAAAATTACCCAGAGCATAACAAATATGTGAATACCTAGGTGATTTGCTGAGCAGCCCAACAGTTAAATTATTTTACCACTTCCTATAATCATGGCCCCCCCAAAAGGTAGATGAACAGATTATTCCTGCATATTGAACCAAGTGAACCTTTTAAGACTATTTCCTAAAGCCACAGGATTGCAACACCCCTGCCTTAAAAGCAAGCTTTGTGTTTGATGTTAATAATGGGTTCTCTTCTTCTAATATGGGCCTTCCTCTACCCCTGGCCTTGATGTCCTTGTGGAAAGAGAGCATGTCCCTGGGCACAAGGCCTACAGCATGTGCTGTGCACCCAACAGCAATGACACTTGCAAGTTCAATTCTTCTCCTGGGCAGATGCATGATGGATGTGTGCTCTGAAAGCCCACCTTGACTGGCAAGACTGAGCAGGAACATGTCAAAGCTCAGTTGCATGGGTTCACCATGAAAAATGGGCCTCACCAAGCCCATCCAGAACTTGGATCCTGCAGATCTGCCTCAGTTCTCTGCAGTGAGCACATCTCGGGATGTCTACAGTGGGTGCTAGGTGGGGTGAGCAGGGGTGAGGCTTGCACTCACCTGTGACTGGCCTGTCACTGGGGTGCCGTTGTTCAGCTGTAGCAGCCCGTTCAGCCCATCTCTGTAAAGCATAACTGTGTGCCAGCCCCCCAATTTGATTTTGGTCTCACTTATGATTATGGCAACCCCAGTTCCACAATTAAACCTGTGGGAGAGGAAAAGAAAAGGAAGGTTCTTTGATCAATCAGCTCATTATGTTTTCAGATTCCATGGACATCACTTCCAGGGTGATGGCTCCTTTCAGAGTCAATCTGTTTAGAGTTACGTTTGCAAATATCAAGAGATGTTTAAATCTATACATGGAAGAACTAGATGCCTCTTCCCTGGGACGATCTCAGTCTAGTTATCTTTAATCTGCCCATAGGACCTTTCAATGTAGGGACTTCTTTAACCTGATTTTCTCTGCAGCTGAGAAAACGTCTGGCAGCTCAGGCCCAACTTCTCCTTTTCAGAGACTGCCGGATGTTAAAGTGGATTTGAAGTGCAGCAGATTGGAACATGAGTCACTCTGCTTCCTGGGATTTCTCTGGGGACTTTCCCAACTCTCAAATGACAGGCTCAGTGATATTAATAAAATGTAAAAATTCAAGTTTTCACACTTGTTTTGGCAAGCTGGCCAGCCCTGCCATGTGTGTTCAGCTTGTGCCCAAATATAGGGGAGGTTTCCATAGGAGGTTCAGGCTCTGGGGCGAGCTGTGGGACAACGGAGGAGCATCCTCAGATGGCTGCATTCCTCTTGTTTTCTCCCAACCTCCCTATGCCCAGGGGGCCACTGGTCACTATGCCTGAAAGGAAAAAGTTCAGTCCTTTCCAGTCAACTTCCAGCCACCATGCCACTTCCCCATGGAGCCTGAGATTGCCAGTGGGGAAGGCATCATGGCTGGCATTTTCCTTATTATGATTTGCATTATCTGCAGCCCACTTCTCAGGGCCTCTTACCATCTCATGATCCTCAGTGGAGTGGAATGGGGTGGAAAGGCATTGCTGGACAGCCTTAGCTAGAGGGGGACATCAGAACCACTCAGCAGGAGTTGCAGAGTTGGAGAGCTGCAACCAGCCAATAACTGCCAGTGCTACTGAGAGTCTACCTGATCCTCCAAGTGCTAGACTTGCACAAGGTTAGAACCACTGCCCCAGGTCCTAGTGGCTAACATCAAACTTCCATAAATCAGATCATTCACCAAAGGATGGGGCCCATTTTCTAGCCCAAGTGGGATGCTCCAAAGTCTTCTCCAACTTAAACAAAAGTATTTTTCATGCTAAAATAGTAATAAAAAAAGGCAATGATAGTTGGTGCTTATTGAGTTCTTGCTCTGGGGCAGGCACTGCTCTAAGCACTTTTCTGGATTAACTCATTTAACCCTCACAATGGCCCTATGAGGGAGCACAGGCTTAGAGAGGTTGCGTCATTTGTGGAAGGTCAGGTAACAGTGAAATGGTGTCATTAGTATCTTAGCCAGGGCACTATGGAGAAGGACAAGGCTGATGTGCATTGGCCATTCACAAATAGGTGATTGATTACATGAGGGTGATGTGTGATTAAAACACTCAACCCTCCATAAAACTCTGCCCCTCCTCTCTCAAGAGAGGCACACATAAGCTAAAGGTGACTTCCAAAGTGTGTTGGGGAAGAAATGATCGGGGTAGATGACGCAAGCCAAAGAGTTCACCACAGCTCCGGGGGAAGACCAGGACAGAGCCTCTGTGAACCCTCAGGTGGCTGCAGCATCCTCCCTCCCCTCCATGGCTGCCATCCATATTTGCCACAAGGAGAACAGGAGGAGATCCCAGCCTCCTTCCCATCACATTCCCTAGAGATCCAGAAGAGAAGGGACTCTTTGGCTCACTGCTGCATTCTCAGGATCTACAGCAGTGCCTGGTACATTGTGGGAGCTCTGGAACCACTTGCTGTTGAATGAGTGAATAATTATGAGGTTCCAAAACTCAAGTTTCAAAGGCTATCCTGAAACCCGGATACTCCAGTATTTAGTAAACTGGTCCATGCTCATTTTATACACTCCATTTCTTTATCTACTGGAATCCAGGCTGTATATAATTCATTCACACTATAAAAATGTAAATACAATGTAGGATAGTATAAATAAAAAATCCACAGGGCTTTTGGCAGGAGTTACCTGAACTGGAGAGAGCGCCGGATGATAGCCAGGGACATGAAGTCACCCCTCCCGTGTTCGTTCTCCCCGCAGTAGAGCAGTAAGCCATCCTCCGCCTCTGCCTGTGATTATACAAACAAAAGCCACACGAACAATGAGCACCTCTTTTCCACAAAAGTGCCATCTGGAAACATTCATGAATCCGAAACTTGACTGGTTCTCCTCTGCAATCCTATTTACAAACGGGCAAGCATGGGGACTCCAATTAATTCCCAGGCATCCAGTGCCAGTTCATTTTCAATAAACAAATGACTGCAATATAAACAGTGGGTGAGGAATGGCAGTGAGGTGAGAGGAAGGTGACCCTGTCTTTGACCTGCTTTTACTTGGCTTTGTGGATCCACCTTCAGAGCCCCGGGAAAACCATATGTGCAAAGACCATGCTCATAGAGAGAACACTGAGCATGCTCAACAAACTCTATTCTCACCAAAGAACATTCCATTTTGTTCTATATTCTTTTTTACTCCCCTCCCTCTAGGGAGGCATGCGAATTTGCTTCTTTCTTTCTATCAGGAGCACAGGACGTAAGTACAGCCCAGGCGACAGTCATGCTGGATGTCTTAGACAAAGACGAGTCATCTCTTGGACACTCAATAATGTGGCCATGACCTGAAGGGGGACTTGTTTCCAGACCTCCAAACCTTTTTGTGTCATTGGAGATACCCAAAAGAGCCACTTTAAGCTGAAGTCACTGATTGAATTCTGCAGCTGATTCAGATTGGAGAGCGTCCAACAGGCCCTCACAATATGCCAGGGTTACGTACAGTATACGTTTTCTGTTTGTTTGGCTACAGCAATGACAGTGAAGACAGATATTAGTGCTCCCTGTAAAAGGGATTTTGGAATGGTAAATGCAATATTTCTCCTGAAATCCTGGTCTGGGAGGAGTCACTACTGTGGACATCATCGCAAGGACCACAACATTTCCACTGAGAACCTTCAGACCAGCAGCTTCTGTAGTCTAGTAACATACAAAGCCCACCCTCCCCTCGCTGGCACACTTAAATGTTGTGAACGTGCCCATTGCTCCCACTATCCTGTGAACTGGTTTAGGACAGACTCTGTGTCATATTTACCTTTGATTGTCCCCTCCCCCTGCTTCTCTCTTCCTCTCCCCTTCCCTTTGGATATAGCACATTGCTGTGTTAAGATGCCCAATAAGCACTCATCAAATGACTAATCCTCTTACCCTAAATTCAAGAGTAATTTGAAATGACTGATAGGCGTTCTTCAGAGGTTCAAAGGTTACATAGGAGTGTCCAAAGAACTGAGGGTACTGTATAACAATATCTGAAAAGAAAAAAGACAACACAAAAGAATGCTGTTTCCTCATTTCTTCAAAAACAAAGATCAATACACACCACTGTCTGAATCCCATCAAGTGAAAACCCCCCACTAGTTTGTTAAATTTGGATAACTATCTTCTTTTCTCTATTTTTTACACTTACTGTTCTCATTCTTGGAGACTTTGAGCTTCTGAAATTCTTAGGCAACAACTGAATTTTTGGAGATTGGTGCTTGCTTCTCCAAACAGAGATCAATGGCTTTACGACCATCGTCACCTGCTTTGAGCTGTACATTGTGTAATATAACTTAGTCCAAGTATTATCCTTCTTAACCCTCATGCACATGTTTTAGGTGAATTTTTGGTAGAGATGTGATCCTAGTAAAGCCCACCTCCTCAAGGTGCCATCAGGACGATTTACTGATTGTTGTGAAAGCACTACACGTTTGTAGAAACACGGCTGCTGGCTAGTTAGGAACAGTGAGAGTTGCCTGGCACTTTGCCCTGCATGGCTGATTATTGACCAGTACATGGAAGAAGAGACTTATATTAGAATAGGGACTCGAAGGAACCATGTTTGGATGAGAAAACTGCCCTCCAGCTCCCAGTGGGCCCCCACCACCATGCCCCGACCCCGCCGAGGACCTACCTTCTGAGCAGCTCTCGCCACCTTTGCCCAGGTTGCAATGGCATCGCGAGCCCCCCCAGGTGTAGTCGTTGATACAGAAGCTGTCAGCAGAGCAGAGGGTTTCATCACAAGACAAGTCAAAGAGCCTTGATATCATGGCCACACCATTCTTCCCCTTCTTCTCTACCGGGGTGGGAGCCACCGTTGATACAGAAGCTGTCAGCAGAGCAGAGGGTTTCATCACAAGACAAGTCAAAGAGCCTTGACATCATGGCCACACCATTCTTCCCCTTCTTCTCTACCGGGGTGGGAGCCACCGCAGTTGTAGGGAGAGATGCTGAGGTAGGGGGGACAAGTCTGGAAACAGTCTTTGAGTGAGGCATAGATGTCATCTTCTTATTCCCTCCTTTGGTAACAGGAAGTGGTTTAATCTAAAACCAGAGAAGGAAAAGGTTCAGGATGAACACAGAGCATGGTAGTTAGACTGCCTTATTTGTGGTTGCTGCCTAATACTTGAAAATATGGTCACTGTTGATACTTCCAAAAACCCTGGGATGTAGATTGGGCAAATAGTATTGACCCCAATTTATGAATGAAGAACCCGAGGCTCAGAGATTTTAAGTACATTGCTCTGTGTTTCCCAGAAAATCAGTGGTAAAGCTGCAATTATATAATTTATTCTTATTATAACATTACAAAGATACGTTACTTTGCTGAGGAATTGTCATTTTCTTATAATAGGTACTGTTATAAAATTTCACTTAGTGGGAAATCTAAATATTTTTTTGCCAGACTGTGAAGTTGGCAGGCAGAGGCTGTCCACAGAATATCAGCATGCTTGGTACATTCCTGCTACTAACTCACGATCATGGGGAACCTAGTAATTAGAGGAAACAAATAAGTGTTAAAAGCAAATGGGCCAATTTAAGTTTTAAGTAAAATGTTTATGGTCAATTGGCTAAACTGCCTTGTTCATCCAGAAAATAAAGACAATCGGGGTTTTAAGAGCACGGATTATTGTTACCTCCTCAAAGGAAATATCCAAATCTAAGTCGTCTTCAAATCCCTCATCGTCCTCACTGGCTCCCATGTCAGTGATATAATGGGGTCCATAGCGGCCACTGCCTGCTTCCTCGGGGCCTTCACAAAGAAAAACAGCACACCTCTGTCAACACAGGCCTTTGCTCCACTTTCTATCCCCACTCAGAGCTGTGCTGAATGGATCAGGACGTACTGGAAACATACAAGGAATTCACCACAGAAGAGAAAGCATCAATGACCAAGAAATGTGAAAAATGTTTCCTTCCATAAGTAATCAAGGAAATGCCAATTAAAATCAGAAAGAGATGCCATTTTATACTTACGAGACTGGCAAAAATGTGAGTCAGGCAATGAAAAACATTGCCAAGGATACACTCATGTTAGATGTGTGAACTGGCACAAGCACTTTGCAAAGCACTTGGAAATATTTAATAAAGTAGAAAATGTTTATATCCAGCAATCCCACCCCAACTTACAAAACCTAGAGAAATGCTTCCTGCGTATGTGTGCCAAGAGGCATGTGCAAAAGAGGCTCGTAGCATCAGAACTTATAATAGTAAAAAATATCCCACATTTGCCTTTTATAAGAACAAGCAACTCTGCAAATGTCCATCAACAGAGAATGGATAAATGAATTACAGTACATCAATGGAATAGAGTACTACATAGCAGGGGAAATGAACGAATGAGTGTTTTTTTTGTTTTTTTTTTTTCAAAAGATGACCGGTAAGGGGATCTTAACCCTTGACTTGGTGTTGTCAGCACCATGCTCACCCAGTGAGCTAACCGGTCATCCCTATATGGGATCCGAACCCGTGGCCTTGGTGTTATCAGCACCGCACTCTCCCGAGTGAGCCACGGGCCGGCCCCGAATGAGTGTTTAATACATCAACGCGGCTTAATCTCACATGATTTCATGCAAAAAAAAAATGCAAGTTACAAAAGAATGCATCCAGCTTAATACCATCTATAAAAAGTCAACAGCAGGCAAACAATATATTATTTAGGGATATATATATACATGTACATACATATATATGTAATTTAGCCTCTTGAGAAAAGTAAGACAATGACAGTCACAAAAATATCCAAGGGAAGTTAGAAGAGGGATATGAATGAGGTATGATTTACAAGGGCCTTTGACAGTATCTGTAATATTATATATCTTAAGCTAGGTTCTGGGTACATGTGAGTGTTCATATTATCTTTTATATAATACTTTTGAAGTATGAAGTATTTCATTAAAAGTTCTTTAAAACAAGAAAGGGAGATTATAATAAACACTCCCAGACCCAGAAAAAAGAGGGGCCTTATATGATATCTTGGGGGCCAACCACTTCCACCTATTTTAGCAGGACAATAAGATCTTTCAGAACTGGAAGGTGGGCTGAGAAAAACTCTTAGACGACAATACAGGCCATTGTCCTTTGGGGGATAATCTGATTAACCCTTTTATTCAGTTGTCATCTACACAGTCCACTGATCCACAACAGATCTGATTTAGGCTCCACACAGGCACACTCCCTCAGGAGTGGCAGCCTTTCGTGTCCTCCCAGTGGGTTTGGGCTGGCACAGGTACTAGCTGCCTTCTCTAAAGTGCACATGCCAGGCACCAGCCTTTAGGGTAGCAATACCTTTGGCAACAGAAAATGACTTTGGTAGGTTTCTGATGCTTATTAGTTATTAGATGCCCACTGTATTTGGACGACTGGTGAAAAAGAAAAAAGAAAAATAATATAAAAAACATAAACTGAACTCAAAGACATTCTGCTTTCAGAGTAAGCTAAGCTAACACTTTTCTCACAAAAACAAACTCACCTTCCTTGTCTTAGTCTGTTTTGGCTGCCATAACAAAAATATCATAAGCCAAGAGGCTTATAAACAACAAACATTTATTTCTCACAGTTCTGGAGGCTGAGAAGTCCAAGATCAAAGTGCTGGTGGTATCTGGTAAGGGCTCACTTCTACATAGACTGTGCCTTCTAGCTGTGTCCTCACACAGTGAGAGGGGCAAACAAGCACCTTCAGGCCTCTTTAATAAGAACACTAATCCCATTCACGAGGGTTCCACCCTCATGATCTAATCATCTCCCAAAGGCTCCACCTCTCAAAACCATCACCTTAGGGATTAGAATTTCAACATGTGAAATTCAGGGGACATAAACATTCAGATCATAGCACTCCTCCAAGCAAAATAGCAAACAGATTGAAAATGGAGCTGAAGGAAATGGCCAAAAGTCGTTTCTGTCAGGGGGCACACTGTTGACATTTTTACTGGTCTCCTGGAAAAGGAAGAGAGAAACGCGTTCAGCAGGTGATACAGAAACAGGGTAGGATGAGCTGCTCTCGGGTGTTCAGGCACATCTGAACAGAGGTGGGATAACACCGGAGGTGCTGTTCTCATCCCCTCCACACCAACTCCCCACAGTTTTATTTAAAATAGCCCACCTGTCAGCTGAAAATCCAAGCCTTTTGATGACAGATTTATACCTGGATGCAGGTTCTTTTGAGCCACCTGCATGCAGCACAGCTGTGCACCACATGTCATCACTCAAAGAGCCAAAAGTCCCTGAGGACCACTCCTTCCTATTGTCTCTCTTCACCTCTGTGTCTTTCCATCTCTCTCCCTGCCTCTCTCTCCATTTCTATCTCTGCTTCTCTCATATATTCAGAATTGTTGGATTTCAGAGGAAGAAATCCATTCGGTAGTAAAAGGAGTATATGACACGTGCACGAAGAAACCTTCACTTTTATCTTCAGCAGGTTGGGCTCTCGGCCTCCAGAGTATTCTCCCTGGCCCTGTGCATTCTTGACATTCTTATGCATATTCTCATCAGTGTTAAGATTCTCTTCCTTATCTTATGTCTCCTTATCAGAAAGAACATCTTCAATGTCTCCCCACTGCCTACCACATAAATTCTAGCCTCCTATAGGTCAAGAATTTAAGGATCTCAATAACGACTCTTTTTCCTCCTTATTTTCCCTATTGCTATTATTACTGAAACCTATTCTCTCTCTCCTACTTACCAAGCACTGTTAGGTGCCATACATAATACATATTTTTTTCTTTTTTATGCCCTTTGTCCAATCTCTCCCCATCCCCCTTTCCCTCCTTCCTCCCCCCTCTAATTACCCTAGATTTCTTCTCTCCTTCTGAAAGAGTAATGGTTACTCTGTTGATTTGTAGCCTAGATGATCTGTCCAATGCTGAGAGGTGTGTTCAGGTCCCCCAATATTATTGTTGAGCAGATGCTTCTTCTGTCACTCTGGAATGAACTTTGTGGAGAGAGACATCCTCTTCTTTTCTCTGGTCTCTGCTGGTGACTCTCCTTTGTCAATGTACTCCGGTGGCTGGCAGACCATCTGTGTGGTGGTTGTGGCATCTAGCCACTTTTGTGGCAGCCATGGTTATTGTGGCAGCTGTGGTGGGCCACCCACATGGAGGTGATGTTTTTGGCATGCTCCATGGTGCTGGTGGTGTGCCTGGTTGTGGGAGTGGGGTCTGGTCCCCAATCCATGCCTCAGGACTCCGGGCAGGCCCTGAGGCGCTGTGGGAGGGGGGTCTGGTCCCCAGCTTCATACCTCAGGTCCCCAGATGGGCCCCAAGGCACTGGCAGTGTAACTGGTTGTGGTGGGAGTCCGGTCTCTGGATCCATGCCTTGGGTCCCTGGGTGGGCCTCAAGGTGTTAGCGGTGTGCTGGCTGCGGGAGGGGGGACTTGGTCCCGGATCCAGTGCTGGCAATGTGCCTGGTTGTGGGAGGGGGGATGGGGGCCTGGACACATACCTCAGGTCCCTGGGCAGCCCTGAGGCACTGGCAGTGTGCCTGGGCCGGAACTAATTTTTTATCCTTTGTTACTTCTAAAATGGGAGAACTTTCTGTGGGGGGCAGTACTTGAGCTGTGTGGTTGAGCTAAATTGCTGCTTTGCTGCTGATTCCCTAAGGAAGGCATTTTGTGCAGCTCAGGTTTTAATGGTTGACTTTACAGGTACTTCTGGCTCTCCAGAGACCCAGTGCACCTGGGTTGTCTAGAAACTCTGATCTGGGCCTGAGTCTTTTCATCAAACCGCACCCCATGCAATTCTGTATTCTTGACCGGTCTCCTCTGAGTGGTCCTGTGCTGATTGGGGTGCTGGGCAGCTGACTTTGCTGTGCCCCAGTGTTCCCCTGGTGGGCCCATCTCCCCCATCACCTGAGCTCCAAACTCTTCCCATGGGACAGGCCATGTGTCAGTCCATTGAGATGACTCACCTACCTCTGAGCGACTCCTTTTCTCAGTTGTTCTGGCTCCTCACTCCTATGTGGGTCCACGGAAACCATATTAGTGGTCTTGCTGGCCTGGGGGCCACCAAGGCCCTCTTCTCTCCTGCCACCTCCAAGCTACTCCATCCAAAGGTCAGAGCTGCGGCTTTTGCCAGCTCCTGCTCTGTGCACTCAGCAGCTCCAACCTTAAAGTGGCCACAGCATGAAATGGCCAGAGTGGTTTTTTCTTTCTCTCACCGTGGCTTCTCCCACCTTCATATACTCTGTAGGTCTCTTCTTCTCTTCCCCTGAACTACAGCAGCCCCAGCTTGGCCATCGTTGCTTTTTTATAGTTCCAAATTGGTTGATTTGTGGGAGAGAGTGATGCTGGGGACTGTCTATTCTGCCATCTTGACCACAAGTCCTTAATACATTTTTAAACCTTATAATAATCCTGCAAGCTAAGTACAATTACTCCCATGTAGATAAGTAAACTGAAGCTAAGGGAGGTTACATGATTTGCCTAAAGTAGAAGACTTTGTAACTGGACAAACCTAACTCCAATCCAAGGTCTGTCTGGTGGCTGCTCACCACCAATTGGTGTTAATACTCCTCCCATTTTGCCAACTGGAGATATAAACTCAAAGAGATTAAATAACTTGCTCAAAAGCATGCAGACTAACAATGGGGCTAGAATTTATCCTTGGTCTCTCTTTTGACTATATCATGCCACTTATAATCTGAATCCAAATTGTGTTTTCAACTTTTTTTTTTTTTCCTCTTCAAAAGCCATATTATGGACAAACTGATCTACCAGTTGTCTCCTAACTGCACCTTGCATTTCCTTGCCCCAAGACCTTGGTTAATGCTCTTCTCCACATTGGCAACTTACCCCCTCTCCTATCTGCTCATACATAGCCTGCCCATCCTTCCAGCTGGCATGCATTCTATGGGGACAGAGCTGAATGTATACCATCAAAAGACTAAAATCAAGTGATATTTTAAAAAGAGAACATCAGACTCTTCTGGGAAGAAATGGTGACTCAAAGTATGAAGCCATCAAGACATGTAGGACATTCCTTCATCTTCTGGATGGGGCTATCCACCTTTGGATATATGGTGAGCTCAGAACAAGCTTGCATAGCTTGATAAAATCAATGGATGTTTAGGATGGTATTTACATTCCAAGGGCCTTGGAATGCTGCCCTTGTGTTTACCAACTCAATTATGAACCCTTTGAGGGCAGGAGCCATATTAAAGATTTCTTGATATTCTTTCCTTTCCTTCATTTAACTACCACTTCACATCCTCACCAATGGCCAAACCCTCTACCAGGCAGAGGAGACCCTCCCACAGTGCTGCGCTATGGTGGGACTCCCTCTCGGTCCTGGACCAACTGGCCATGCCTACTTAAGTGGGGGAATAGCTGAAGAGGAATCATTACAGTTTTCCCAAATCCAAAGACATTTCTCCCAAACTGCCACCAATCCTGTCCCTTTCCCAAGTCAAAACTAGAAGTTTAGAGTTGAAGGAGACCTTGGACACCACCCCTTCCAACCTTAACATTTCACAAATGTGGAAATTGAGACCACGGAAGGGAAGCAACCTAAAACCAAGGTCATGCATCTCATCAGAGGAAGGTCTTGGACCAGAACCAGATCAAATGACCCTTAGTTCAATACCCATAATACTCTATCATACAGATTTTTTGGCACCAAGTATCTAAGATACTTTAGTAAGAACCTAAAACATGGAGAAGCTGGGGGATGGAGTACGGGCAGCTGAGGTCTCTTACTGCCCCTTCACCTGACTTGGGAAGTTCTCTATCTTGAAGGCAACTCCTTGGAGAAAAGGACCATGAATTCATTGCTCCAGGTATGAAATAATACCATGATGAGAATGGGAATGATTCCAGATTCTTTGCCCATTTGGACAAGTAAAATAATACATATAGTATTCAATGCATAAAATTGTTCAATGTTTGCAAAACTTGCTTATGTTTTGATACTTTATATAACATATTTCTTTGAAACTAGAGGTTGCTCAATTTGGGGAAATAAAGGATGTGGAATAAGAGTGAGGAAAGGAATATGGAATTGCAAGTACTTAGAGTCAAAGAAATTTTAATTTATGTAGAAAGATCTCAGTGATGAGCTAGCACAACCAATTCATCTTACAGAGGAGTAAACTGAGGCTCAGAGAGTCCACGTGACACACCCTGAGGCAGCTCATTCAGTGGCAGAGTTGATCTAGAATTCTGGACTCCTGAGGCTACACTCCATGCCCTCTGCAGCACTATCTATCTCCTATCTCTCAGAATAATCCAGGCTAATAATCATTTCCAATTTTCAATAGGAAGGAAACAGCACAAAGAAGACTGGGCACAGCACGACTCAAAAGAAACCTGGAATGAAAGCTCACTGCTCTTGTCTCCTGATGGCCCCACTACCTCAGGTCTCACATCGGCGGCTTACATGAAGTTTTTACCAACGCTGTTTCTAAGTGAGCACAGAATGTACAGTCCAAGCCAGTGATAAGAATTCTCCCAGTAGCCTGGGGTTATTGTAATTAAAGTGCATAACTTATCTCTTTCTACTTGGCACTTTGTTAATTAGAAAAAGAGAACATTAAAAAGGAGACATTTATTAGAACCAGAATAGTCAAACCACTGACTGAATGCAAAACAAGCTCAGGGGTTATTCCACTACTAGAAAAACTAATAAACAAAACACAAATTTTGGTTCATAGATAAAAGGATGACTCTCATTTTAGAAAATCCCATATTTTATTTTTTTAAAGGCATCAGAAATTTCCTGTAATAGTGAGTTTCTCTGATGTATCAACATGACGTAGTTGGAAATATCTCTGCTTATGGAATCCAAATAATTGGGAGAAGGACACAAACAGCTGTGTGACCCTGAACAAGTCACTTAATCCTTCTAGGTCCTGTGTTTTCCAATAAAATAAGAAACAGGATTAGATTTCATGATCTGTGAGGTTCTTTCCAGCACTAATATTGTGACCCTAAAATTCACATTTTTGATTTAGACATATTATGGGCATCTGTCACATCAAGCAACGCTTGAAACAGAAACAACTGGAGAATTTCACTTATGTGGATGAAAAAGAAAAAAGGAGTTAGTTCAGTATGGAAGTTACATGCTTTGGGGATTGTAGTGTTATGGTCAAAATTAAAAGCCTCCTAGAAGATGTGATCTATGGTCATTTGTCAGAATCCATCTTCATTCAAAAGGACTAGGTTGTATTTTGAATCCCCCTCTTACAGCTCTCGCAATGAGGAGGGGGAAGGCTTAATTCCCCACCTCCTGAAGTTCCAGTCATGAGAAGAGAGTTTCCCTAAACACTGTTGGATTCTTGCCCAACACATTTCGCTCCCTACAGAGGTGGGGACAGTGATTTAGCTGCTGGGTGGAAGTATTTTGGAACTGAGGGAAACTAACCTACCAAGGGGCCTTGGGGAGGGAAAAGGAATTTGGGGCCAATTTTGTCTCTCTCTCCTTTCCTTTCCATCTAGACTAGTGGGAAGCACTGACCTGGGCAGGTGTGACTCCTGTGCCAACCCAAACTTTCCCTCAAGTGGGCTGTCCCATAGTCTGGACCGTGCAGAAGGCAGTTTGCAAGCCTATTTTGGCTCTTGGAGTAAGCTGTGTCTTCTGACCCAGGCTTTATCAGAAACAAGGATGGCATTGATTCTTCATCTGCTGACTGTGTTGTCTTATTTTTCAACTAACTCCAAAAGTGGGCAAAGGGGAAAAGTGCTGTTCACTGGGTCTCCTCCAAACTCCAATACCCACCAGAATAAGACTGGTTGGAGAGAAAGGATTTCCCATAAAGCAATAAGTCAAGACAGAAACTGGGTCATCTCCTTCAGTGTTAACACTGAAAAATTGGTTGGTTAGATGGAGTAATGACAGGTCAGACATGTGGCTGAGTCCCTTCAAGGTATCCCCAAGACTTTGTATGACATGGCCCTGCCAGCTCAAGCCTCATCTCACACTAATTTATTCCTTTTCACCCTCTTCAGCCACATCAGTTCCTCTTTCAATTTTTTGGACATAGCACACATTCTTCTGCCTCAGGACCTTTGCATATGCTCTTCCCTATGCTTGGAAATCTTATCCCTCACTGCACATCCCTTTGCCTTTTTGATCCTTTTATATCTTTACTCAAAATCACTTTCTTAGAGATGTCTTCCCTGACTCCCAGATAAGGTCAGGTTCCTTTCTTGTATGTTCTCATAGTTCTCTCCTCTTTTATGTCTTTAAGAATTTGTAATTACATGTTTATTTGTGTGAAAATTTCATAACCCACCAGAGTATAAAATCCTTGAGGAAAGTAACACCATCTATTTTGGTTGCCATTGTACCACGAAAACTTCACCCACTCCTGGCACATTGTAGGAACTTAAAAAATGTACAGAGCATAGGAAGAGTAAACTTTTGGAACAGTTTAAGCATAATAAAGATATATGGGAGCAGCATTCATCTGGGTTCATAACAGCAAAAGCCCAGGCACAAGAAGAACCACACGAAGAAGGCTATTAATAATCCTTTCCAGGATTTTAAGAAAACCATTCTGCAGAGTTTTCCTGGAAAATAATCCATACTCAGAGCTTCCTCTAGAGTTAATGTTCCAAGTGGCTCTTCTTCATTAAGTCACTTCAGCTTGGGCTAAATGCTTTAAGTAAAGTCTGTCCTGCTACCCTGGACTAAAATGACAGAACCTGGATCTACGCCTGACTCTAAGAACCACATCCAGACCAATCACCTCTGAGGGGCCTTGGTGTAAAAATCTATGCTTCATATTGGAACAAAAGGCAGATATTCCAACTCCGATAACTCCTTCTTCTCTCGCATCCTTCTGCTGTGGACACTGTAAAAGCTCAACAGTGGATTTCTGAGCCTCCTCTGCATCCCGGAGGGTCACGAGAGTCTGGGTGAGAAGATGCAAGTGGACGTCTACAGGAGCTTCTCTTCTTTCTACATTCTCTTGGGCAGTGAGTGTGGCTGTGATGGCTGGAACTGCAGTGGCTAACACATTCCTAACTGAAAAGGGCGGCAAGCGAACAACTCGGTTAGACCCTCTCTTGGGCAACACTGCAGCTGGGTGCCTGCTGCGTGGGCAAGTCGCAAGAGCCAGCTGTGCCCCTGAAGACCAGGGTGAGCATCTGGTTCTGGGGAAGGAAGACCTGCTCCACACCAGCCTCACGGGGACTCGGGGAATCTGCGAGGATGCTGATGGTTTCCCTTCCTCCTCCTTTTCCCCCTAATAATCTGCCCAGATCATTTCCTCCTCCTAGTCCAGGAGCATGTTTCTATGGGGTGGGGGTGGGGAAGGCTGCCAGAGGAGAGCAGCACTAAGTGCAGCCATGGGCAGCTCTGTTTGTTATTTTCTGTTCCTCATGCTTCATGAAACTCATATTTGACCATGGCCCAGGAGTGGCATCCCAGGCACCAACTGACCTCCAGAGCCCTCACCTCAAAGCTTCTCTGACTTCTTTTTCTTTATGCACCTACACACAGAGGAAGCACTAATAGTGTGTGACCGCTGTGGGGTATTGCCTTTTGAAGAACATAAAGCAGCCAAACGAGCACAAGCCACTGGATCTTTCTCCCTCAGAGTCTCTCTTTCTAAAGATAATGGGGCTGTGGAAAGTTGAGCAGATGGCCAGAAACAAGGTGTTATGCACCTGCTTCTCTGCTACCTGCTGATGGGGAGATCCAGAGGCAAAGCATAATGAGAGAGGTGGCTGTGAACACAGCAGGAAAACCTGCAGCCACATTTCATCATGGTGTGCTGGAAAATTCAAGCGTGGAGTCTTTGTAAGTTTAGAGAATAATGAATAATAATTTACTGACAACCTTCTGTAGTAATACCTCAGGACTGGAGGTGGGGTGGGCAGTGTATAATTTATACAGGCATTTATAACATTTCTAAACAACTGAAATAGTGGCTGATGTTAGGAATTCAGTGTTACGTATACAGCAGGCATTCAATATGTATTTGTTAGATAAGTGAGTGAGTGAGTGAATGAATTTCTCTATAGGAGTCAAATCTTCTTTTACGGTGCTTTGCACATGGTAAATGCAAAATAAAAGTCTTCTGAAAGACTCCAGTCTTAATCTATTAGTTGTGCTAAGTATCTCATTAGTCATTTTCACTGGGAGTTTGGTAGCAATTGTCATCTGACTATTAGTGGCAGAAAGATATTGCCCATAGTATCAGGAAGGTATAGCTTTAAAAAAGGATCATTCTCTCCCTCATAATTTGGCAGTATATATCAAGTGTTTGAGTTATTTGATTATGTAATTCTATTATTAGAAATTTAACCAAAGAAAATTCTATTATTAGTCAGGCATATAAAAATGTTCATTATCATTTAAACATTTAAAAAAATATTTAATGGCATATGGTAGGTTCATGAGATAATTTTACGTTTGGAAAAAATGGAAGTCATTGGTGCTCTCCACATGAGTAGTGGGGGTGGAATCAGATTGGAGTAGGTCAAAGGGTAAATAAGAGGTTTTTAAAGAGTGGGTGCAGTGAATACAGACATCACAATAAATCTAGCAGAGAAACAAGATGGTAGGTGGAGCATTAGGGGTCAAGGGGAACCTCTTCTGTGAGTAGGGAATACATGTTTGTATGCTGATGGGAATGATCCAGTAGAAAAGCAGAAAGTGAAAGTCAAATAATGTAGGAGAGAGAGGGGTAAGTAATACAAAAATGAAAAATACAGTATGGTCTCCAGGTGGCTCACTGCAAGAGAGGGCCCAGTTCACACCCTGCATTTGGGAACTAGAAGCTAGAACAGGGAGACTGAGCTGGTAAAGAGAGGGGAGATGCAGCTTGTCAGTGGCTCACAATCCAGTGGGGAGGGAGACATGAGCACCTTTAGCTACACAGCAGGAGGACTGACGCTGTGATGTGAGTAAGCACCAGTGTTTCTGTGGGTTTTCTGTGGTTCTTGAAGTGGCTTCACATGTGGGCACCAATCATGGTTCAGTTCTCTTATAGGTATTCTGATGGGCAAAGTGGTCAAACTAGAGACGCTTACACCCTCTCATTCTTCCTCACTCCTTTGAGACAAAGTGCTGTAAGAAAATAATTGCTAACACAAATTTCTATATTCAATTAAATGATTGCTGAACAGTAAGTGAAACAGACATGATCACAATGCCTGAGAAAGTTTATCACTAACAGATCTTTAAGGGTTTATTAAAAAAAAAACCATATATATATATATATCCATATATATATATATATATAAAACCATATATATATATATATATATCTCAAGAAGATGAAGAAGGAAAGAGTAAGATGCAAAGAATGGTGGTCAAAGGAACTGTAAAGGTATGGATAAATCTGAAAAAGCATTACATATAAAAAAAACCTAAACATGTGGCTACCAAACAAGGTGGAAAAAAATACAGAGAAGTAACATATAAGACAAGAAATTGATTCGAATTAAAGCTGCTAATCCTTTTATTGTTTGAGATCAGGGTGATAGACACTAACTAACTTAAGTTTGAAAATTAACAATTTGTGCATAGTAAACAAAAGAATGTATAATTCTATCCCAGTAGAAGAAAAAAGGGGACTAAGAAAATATTGTCAATACTATGGAAAATAGGAAAAGAGTGGAAACAAAGATCTTCTCCCTCCAATAAAAAAAAAAACATGAAGAAAGAGTAAATAGAAACTGCAAAATTAAGATGGTAGAAATAAATAAAACTTGTCAACAATTATAATAACTGTAAATGTAGTAAATTTGTCATTTAAAAAGACAGTGCTTATCAAATTGGATTTTAAAATTTTGAGCTACATGCTATTTCCAGAAAGTACCTAAAACATAAAAAACAGAAAGATCAAAAGTATAAGAACATAATAGATATTCCAGGCAATAGATAACAGACAGCTAGTGTACCCATATTATTATTGGAAAACATAAATCTTATGGAAAAAAAATGAGAAGCATTATTAATAATAAAGATGGTTATTAAATAATAATAATAAAAGAACCACCAGGAATATAAAATGATTCTAAACTTGCATTTCTCCTAGTCATTGATAGATCAAGCTGTCAAAAAAATTAGTAAGGATATATAATATTTGAACAATAATATTAAAAACCTTGATCAAATAAATTTAAAAAGACTTCCACATATAAGAGACTTGGGAATAAATTTAACAAAAGTTATAAAAGACCTTTATGGAAAAAAATTATTAAAGTACACTAAAAGACTTTGAAGAAGTCACAAATGAGATATAACATGGTCATGAATTGGATGATTCTATATCATAAAGATGGCAATTCCTCCTAAATTAATTTATAAATTTAATATAATTCTAACTTTAAAAATTCAATGTAATTCTGGTTTTTAAAATCCCATTAGGCTTTACGTGGAATTGAAATACTCATTCTAAAATTTCTATTAGAGGGCCGGCCCGGTGGCGCACTGGATAGTGCGCCGCTTGGGAAGCGCGGCGGCGCTCCCGTCCGAGGGTTCGGATCCCACATACAGACCGGCTCCCGCTCACTGGCTGGGCGAGGCGCGGGAGCAACACCGAGGCTTGCGATCCCGTTGCCGGTCCCCGGTCCGGTACGGGGGCAACACTGAGGGTTGCGATCTGTTGCCGGACACGAAAAAAAAAAAAAAAAAAAAAAAAAAAAAAAAAAAAAAAAAAAAAATTTCTATTAGAGAAGATTAAAATGTCAAGAAAAGATAAGGCAATTTTGAGGAAGAGCAAGGTGGACTGGAATTATCTCTCAGATATCATGACTTTATAAAGTTTAGAAATTAATACTTTGTGATACTAAAGTATAAATAAAGAAACTGACAGAATATAGAACTCAGAAACAGATCCATGAATATATCAGAAAGATGTCATTACAAATCATTGGGGGAAAGGATGAACAATTCAATAACTGGTGCTGGGGAACCTGGTTATCTATATGGAAAAAAGTATTAAATTACATTCTCCAGACCTAAAAGTAAATCTTAGGTAGATTAATACCATAAATATGAAAAGCAAAATTTTAAATCTTTTAAAATAAAATATAAGATATCACCTAATGACCTGGCAAAAAGGAAGTAGTAAAACAAACAACAACAACAACAACAACAAAACAGAATACATAAATCATAAAGGAAAAAATTGAGATGTTTAACTACATTGAATTAAAATACTTCTATTCAGGGCCGGCCCCGTGGCGCACTCGGGAGAGTGCAGTGCTTGGGAGTGCAGTAGCGCTCCCGCCGCGGTTTCGGATCCTATATAGGGATGGCTGGTGTGCTCACTGGCTGAGCGCGATGTGGGCGACACCAAGCCAAGGGTTGCGATCCCCTTACCAGTCACAAAAAGGACAAAAAAAATAAAATAAAATAAAATACTTCTAGGGCCGGCCCGGTGGCACACTGCACTAGTGCGCCGCTTGGGAAGTGCGGCGGCGCTCCCGCCGAGGGTTCGAATCCCACATACAGACCGGTTCCCGCTCACTGGCTGAGCGAGGCGCGGGGGCAACACCGAGGGTTGCGATCCTGTTGCCGGTCCCGGTCTGGTGCGGGGGCGACACTGAGGGTTGCGATCCGTTGCCGGACACGGAAAAAGACAAAAAAAATAAAATAAAATAAAAATAAAATAAAATAAAAAAATAAAATAAAATAGAATACTTCTATTCAATAATAGATACCATAAGTGAAATGAAAGATAAGTCACTGACAAGCAGAGGATATTTGCAACACATATTATTAACTAAGGATTAGTATTAAAATAAATATATTTACTGTTTATTAAATAAGTATATATATATAACTATACACTACATATATAATTAATATATAGGTGTATATATAAACAAAAATGGATAGCGCATATAAATAATCAATTCATAGGATGACTAATAAAATTATAAAATTACACTTAACCTCATTAGAAATGGGGAAGTGCAGACTAAAACAATAATAGTATATTATTTTTCATTCATCATATTGATATTTCAAAGTCTGATAATACCAAGTGTTGGCAAAGATGAAGAGTAAGAACTGTCAATATACTGCCAGTGGGGGTGGAGATAGCTGCAAACACTCACAGGAACAATTTTGTAACAGGTGGTAGAACTAAAGATATGCAAGCACTACAACCCAGCAATTCCACTTCTAAGCACATGCTCAAGAAAAGCTCCTGTATACCTGCACAAGGAAACATATATAAGATTGTTCATTGCAACATTGTTTGTAACTGCAAAAAAATTGTAGTAGCTTAATTTGATGTCTAACATCAAATTAATAAAAGAATAAACTATGGTATATTCATACAATGGAACATGATACAGGAGTGAAAATGAATGATCTAGAACTTTATAATTTAACTTGCATAAATGCCAAAAACATATGGTTGTGAAGAAAAATTAGTTGTAAAAAGATACTTGACATGTCATAGCATTTGTAAGAAATGCTAAAACATTCAAAACAATACCACATAATCTACAAATAAACATCATCAAGTTTTAATGGATTAAAACTTGTAGGGGGAATCATAAATACCAAATGCAGGCACCTCTCAGAAGCAAGGAGGGTTGGGGAGGGGTACACGGGCTGCCCCTGTATCTGTAACGTTGCATTTCTGTAATAATGAAGAAAATGTGGATCCTGTTAAGATTTGACAAAGTTAATTTATGGATACGTAGGTGTTCCTGACATTTTTCACTATGCTTAAAATAATTCCTAATAAAAAGTAATGTAACAAAGCCCAAATTTTATTAAGAATAAAACACTCACAGCTAAGGTAATAAGGAACAAAACTGATACTGCAGAAATTTGAATCAATGATATGGAGAATGAATTTGAGATGTTCTTCCAGAGAGCTGAGAAAAATTTCAAAGAGATGAAAAATATGAAAGAAAACAAGATATGGATGTAGATATAGAGAACAAGATCCAAAGACATTATGGATGTTTCTTTGGTATTTACCAGAATGATGAAAACAGAAATATGAATCAAAACTACAAAAATAAAACACACCTGGAATATAAAACAAAATCTGAGGATAGTTTGAAAGGACTACTGTTTCAGCTAAAACTAAGGGATCTATACCTAGACATAAACTGACAAAATTTTTACAATAAAAAGAAAAACTTTAGCACTCAAGATGGTGATTTCTGTGTAGACAAGTTTTGGGCAAGTAAAGAAATACTCGATGTTGAAATATACAGTTCAGGAGGTGATTTATCTTGATTGCATCTGGCTGGGTATAGACAAGTCAGAAAGGCAGAGGCAGAGTTCACTTCAGAGAGAGCGTCTGAGCTAAAAAGAATTGAGATACTTTAGAAATACCACTTTGAACTACGGTTTAAAAGAAAACCCTCTGGTATTCAATAGCAGAATGTATATTAGGTAGTGTTCTCTAAAATATACACGGGCAATTTGCTGAATAATTCTAAAGAACATGTTAATCATTAATGTTTCTAATTTTCTAAGGTTTTCCTTCTGTCAAGTTAGATCATCCCTGCAGAAACACCATTAACAATTCAAATTGACAGTCTTCATTTTTAAGAATGATCTTTTCCCATTTTCAAACTAGGTATTGGATCAGTAAAAATCTAGCCACCCAAAAAATATTTCCTCATCTTCTATAAAACACTACAAAAGCCACTACTTATTATAATGCTCAATATTCTTTGTACAATGATTCATCTGGTCATTTCTTTCTATAACTGTATCCAGGAAAAAATTATTTTCACCAAAAAATGTTTGCATCCTTCAATCAGACATTAAGAGCTCTGCAAGGCCCTGATTTCTTTTTATCTTTGTTAATAGGAAGCTCAGAGTTTAGTAATATCCAGGGCTTAAGTGACTGACTCATCTCTAGCAAAAAATGTTTGCATCCTTCAATCAGACATTAAGAGCTCTGCAAGGCCCTGATTTCTTTTTTATCTTTGTTAATAGGAAGCTCAGAGTTTAGTAATATCCAGGGCTTAAGTGACTGACTCATCTCTAGCTTTGATACCATTATGTCTCCTACCTCTATTTGGTTCCTGATTATCTTATCATTCTCCTTTTTAATTAAGGGGGTGTGTGTATTTGTGTATGTGTGTAAGCTTTCTCAAATCACTTTCGCACATGGGTGAAATATCGATGATTTAAAAATACATTCAAATGTCTTGAGTAAACTCACATTCCAAAAGCCTGCGTGGCTCTAGTTGACCACAGCTTAGTTGCAGGCAGAGAAGATCGGTGGTGACTAATCTAGGTAGGGTCCCATCAGTGTCCCACAGTGAAGAAAACCCCTCTTACTTTGTGATAAGGCCATGCAAGTAGCGCCAGTCTTAAATCAGGGAAAGAAGCCTGGCTTAAGTCTTCACTCTGATCCATCATCATGTCCAACATTAATTGGAAACTCCATCGACAGTCTGTGACAGCAGCAAGCCAGCCTCTCTCTGGGTCATGAAATTAATTTGTGCCCAAGAAACCTTTCCAAAATAAATAAGAACAAGAGTGATCTTTTCTCATTTTCAAATAGGTATTGGCATATTGATTAAACCAAGATGGAGCCGGAGGAGAAACCAGGGGCGCAGCTGAGGGTTTCCAAGCATTGAAGCATCACAAAGCCATTCTCCATCAGAGAGAAAATCATGAAATGCTAAGACTGAGAATCACTGTCTGAATAACAAATGGAATTATGTGCCGGGCTCACCACGGGTTGCTTTCTAATGAAAGAATTTCTGCAGTGGTTTGAAACCTACACCTTGAGCAAATACCAGCTAGCTGCAATTTACTGAGCAGAGCAAGGTGGGCAGGGGCAGGGCACAAAAAGGCTCTGCAGACATTCCGGACAGCTGGTATACCACGTGCTGGGGTGGAGGGCTCATGCTACGAAGCCAGGAGCAATAGAACAAGAGGGGCTTGCTGGGGCTGGACAGTGGAGGATTTTAAATGTCACACTGAGGAGGAGACCTTATCCTGTGAGTAATGAGGGGCAGCAAGTGAGGGGAGGCGGGGTGCAGGCATGGGGGGCTTCTCCTTTCTGCCTCTGTAGGGTCCTCCAATTCTCCCCTTTCTTTCTGTGTCCTGACCAAAACTCACACAATGCCTTGACCCTGCTGTGACCCAGCCAGCTGCAGGTTCCCCCAGCAGGCTTAAACCCGGACCAGAGCCTTGAACGTTCCCAGGCACTGATAAAGGTATCAAGGTTGTTGCCCAAAAAACTGAAACTGGCCCCGGCCTTGAGCCGAATACCTTAAACCCTCATATAAATTCCATCCTCTGACCCTCGCTGTGGACATCCCTAGGCAAGACATCCCTTTTCTGCTGTCTGCCGTGAGGATGCGCT
>NW_007726192.1:899092-901494 GCF_000696425.1 Galeopterus variegatus | reverse complement strand
CTCGCTGTGGACATCCCTAGGCAAGACATCCCTTTTCTGCTGTCTGCCGTGAGGATGCGCTACAGCTCTCTTACGTTCCCCTAATCAATGCTTTGGCTTAATCCCCATGGCGTTTAGTGCTTCCTTCTTCGGAATCCCAACCGATCTGGGACGGTTGGTTTGGGCACTCCCTTGTGGAAACCCCCTGCCACTGCTTTGGGGGCACTCCAGTGGCCAGCTCGGGGGCACAACACAACCTCAGTGCCCCTGTTCCTTTTGCCTCTAGACAATGCCTGTGGATATCCTCTAAGACCTCCCTTAACACTCAACCCGGAAAACATTGTGCCTGGATTCTCTTGTTCCTCATCCCCTATCTCAAAGTGGGAAATCCCACTCAAACTTTACCGGCCATCCCGATGTCACCTTGCTGTGAAACCTTTGCCAAACCATCTCCCAGTCCCCAGACCCACAAAGTCAACCCCACCCCTCCTCTGGGCTGCAGAGCCCTTCCTTATACTGCACATCACTGTACAGGTAGTTGTACCCGTGTCTCTTCACTGGATGAATCATGACCTTTGGAGGACAAGGACCTTCAGTTCTCTTTGAAAAGGGTTTGGCAAAAATAAACATTTGCGGAATTAGTGGCTGAGCCTTTTGGTGACTTACATACCGAATACACCCTTACTTTATGCCTTTCATATAGCTTATATGAAACTATACTCAATTTCCTTACATACTTGATTCAGTATTATTCAAACTGTAGATTTCAAACCCATTAGTGGATTACAAAAATTATTCAATGGGCCATGACCACATCCTAAAAAAAGGAACTAAATGATATAAAAATATAAAGCTCTGCATTTAGCGAGGGTGAGTATATTTCTGTGGGACATTTGCACATACAAACATGTATTTCTGTATACTTTTGTGCATACTGGGCTACAGTGTAAATTGTATGTACTTATTGTGGGTTGTAGCCAAAAAAATTTGAGAAATACTTCACTTTAGTTGTTTTTGAATGCCAGCTTATTTTCCAACCTGATTGCCATTTTATTTTGAGTAGGGGTTAGATTTTTCTAATTTTGTTTCTGTCCTAGAGTAGAGTTTCTCAACCTCAGCACTGTTGACATTTTGGGCTGGATAACTCTTTGTTGTGGAGGACTGTCTTGTGCACTGTAAGTATTTAGCAGCTTTCCCAGTCTCTACCTACTAATTGCCAGTAGCACTTTCCCCCAGTTGTGAAAGCCAAAATGTCTCCAGACATTGCCAAATATTCTCCCAGGGGCAAAATCGCTCCTGGTTGGAAACTACTACCCTATTATGCCCAAAGTAATCTTAAGCATTCTGGCAACCTTTAAGAAATACACAAGACAGACCTGAAGCAAAGATTCTGTGGGAGCCTACTGCAATGGAATGATCTGGGGTTCCAATCCTCAAAGTTTCTTAACCCTCTATCAGGTTCACAATCAGGCCACTATGAGCTGCTTTGTAACTGCGCAGGATTTTCACAGCCTGGCTGGGGGTTGCAGCAGGACCCAGCAGGTATTCATGGGAATAAAATGTTCTTAATGAACCAGAGAAGGAATCCAGTACTTCTGGCTTAAAAGGTAGAGACTTGCAACTAGGGAAATATCTCAGGGAATTGGAATGGAAAGTCCCTACTTGGAACATTAGAAGCAACAGTCATACTGCTCTAAAAAGCAGCAAATGGGAGATGGGTGAGAAGTTAAGGGTCAGGTGGCGAGAAGTGACACTGCCGTTGCATGAAGGGGTCCAACCATGCATGCAAGTCTGGCCTCTGTAACAGACACAAGGTAGGAAATGCAGGGAACACTTGCCAGAGTCCTGTGGATCTAACACTCCTGGTGCCTTTGTGATGTAGAACTAGTCACATAGTCTGGAATCTCAGTTTCTTATCTGAAATCTGTGGAAGTCTGGCTAGGTCCTTAAACTATCCCCTAGTTCCAAAATGCTAGGATTTTGATTTGGCTCCCTACCTTCTCTTTTCATATCTGTTCTCCTTAAAACAATACAAAATCGCCTCCCTACTGGTCCCCATTCCTTTCTGTCGATTTCCACACTATAGCCACAGTGATTCCGTTTAAAATCATGTGAGTCAAGTCATGTCATTCTGCTACTCGAAATTTCAAAATCTTTGCCTTTGAAACTTAGAATAAAATACAAAGTCTTCACCAGGACCTGCAAGGTTTGGCATGATCTGGCCCCTGGCACCTGGCTAACTTCCTGACCTCATTACCTATCATTCTTCTCCTCACTTAGCATGTTCCTGCCACATAAGCCTCTTTACTGTTCCTAAAGTATCCCAACCCCGCCCTCACCCCAGGACCTTTGCACTTGCTGTGCTCTCCTCATGAAGTAATTCTGCTCAAATCTCTCTTTTTAAGAGAAGCTTCTTTGACAGC
>NW_007726192.1:897705-898833 GCF_000696425.1 Galeopterus variegatus | reverse complement strand
GCTCTCCTCATGAAGTAATTCTGCTCAAATCTCTCTTTTTAAGAGAAGCTTCTTTGACAGCCTATCCCAAACAGCAGCTCCTTCCATCTTCTATACCTTCTTCCCCTTCACTTTTCCTCTTATCATTACAGATATCATAGCATTTACATAATAGAATGTGATATATGCTTTTTTTATTATTTACTTAACAACTGAGACAGACTGTCCAACATATACACTAAATGAGGGCAGGGACACTGTCTATGTTGTTTACAGCATCCAGAAATTGCGTGGCATATACAGGCATTAAATACACATTTAAAAAGTTGTGTGAATGAGTGCTTAAATAAGTGAAATAATCACCGTAGACTCATAGACTGGACCATTTACTTTCCTGAGCATCAAGACCAAAACAGCTTTCAGATTAATTTAATCAGTGGTGACATACAAAGAAAAAAAAAGGGNGTTAGGACACAGCATTGATTATAAAAGTAAGATGTTATAAATGCCTCGCAATACTGAAGAACTATCAGTTTTTGTTTGTGAACTTATTTTTGGTTGCAAAAACTGAAATCTGAATTAGTTGTCCTCTCCCATTTGGTGGGGATTAGTTAACCATAGAAGTCCACCCTCTGACGCGACACAATGGAGCTTCTCTATTTCACTCCCATCGCAACCGTTTCAGGTGACTCCAGGCTGATTCTGAAGGACTCTTCCAGCTCTGAAAGTGTGTGGACTATCGCCATCTGCTGGATGACTTGTGAACTACTGGCTTCTGAGTTGCTGCAGCTGGTCATTCCTTAATGTTTGTGAACCTCAGAATCCTCTGTTGGCCTCTAGAATCCCTTTATGATCACGTACTCAAGACCAATGACAAGCAGCATTCCACTGGGCAAAAATGGAGACATGGTTACATTTTTAAATAATGGTGGATCTAGGGTTGGAGTTCAATGGCAGCACTGATCAATGTTCTAAGATAGGCCTCTGGCTTTCCATCCCATTGGGAATGAGAATCTGGAGCCACCAAAAAATTCCAACATAAGGCCAGACTCAAAGACAGATCCTTACAGCAGATAACTTTTCTTTTGAAAAAAAGATTTTTATATCTCAAAATGTATATGCAAATATCACATGTATATGCAAATATAT
>NW_007726192.1:833234-896967 GCF_000696425.1 Galeopterus variegatus | reverse complement strand
ATATATTCAATGTATATGCAAATATTATGCATTAGTAAGAGATTATTCAGCATGGGCTGATGGTTAAGACTTGGGTTTTGAACACCATCCATTTTGCTGATTGGTTGTGCACGTCAGTCAGTACATCTACACACATCAGGGAGAAATAACGGTGCTGGCCCACTCTGCTTCGAAGAGGTATCAGAAGGGCAAATGCAAACTTGGACAAACTAAAAGATAAGTAAGGTCACATCAAGAGGCCCAGCTTTGTTTATTACTAGTGAAACAATGTAAATGTCTTTCAATGAGGAATTAGTTAAATAGATGTGGCAGAGCTATACCATGGAATACAATGTCATAAAATTAATGATGTAGGTCTACATTTATTCAAATTTAAAGATGAATACAGTATTTTGTTGTACAGAAAAAGCATATGTACTATGATCTCATCATTGGATAAAAAAGATTCTGAAGATATTATATACCAAAATGTCCACACTGGTCATGTCTAGATGCTGAGATTAGAGATCATTTTCATTTTGATTTTTAAATATTTTTTAGGTCGCCTGATTTTTTTTTCTAATAATAAGCATTATTGAGCACAATAAACCTTTTCAATTTAGAGACAACAAATAATCTATTTCTGTTTTGGGATTATTGCAATAGTTTCCTTAGTTTCCCTGGTTTTGCCCTTGCCCTTAGTAAGAGTGATTTTGTTTAACCTAAGAGTCTTTTCACGCCTCTGGTCAAGTGTCCCCAACCCTCCCAGTCCTAACATCCTTCTCTGAGAAAAAGCCCAGTCCAATGGCTTCTAATGGCTTACAAGGCCCTACTCAGGCCGCACCAACTCTCTCTTTCTGACTTCCATTTTCTTTTTCACTCTTGTCCCCCAGAATCCCTTTCTCTACCCTTCTGAACACCATAGATTCTTTAGAAAAAGGGAATCCCACTAATTTAAGGAATCAAGTATGAAGAGTAATCATCAAACTGGGATCTTGTCCAGGATCTGCCACTAAGTGACTTTGAGAAGGCTGCTGAGCCTTTCTGGGCTTCAGTTTCCTCATGTGCAAAACAAGGAGGCAGATCCTTTCAATCTCGATGAGTTTACAAAGCTTAGTCAACAAAAATTTGGCTGTGAGGCCTCATTATCACCTGTGTTCAAGGCAACACACTAAATACACAAAGACGGATGAGATGTCTGTGCCCTAAATCTATAAGAGTGAAAGAACAAAAGGTAGTCCATATTTTTGGGCACCATTCTCTTATTCTGTGAGTTGACACTATTCCTCCTTGTGGTGGGTTCCTTCCTTCTGTTCCCCACACCCACCATTTGCCCTTCTCCACTCTGCCCAGTGCCCTGAGAGGCTCCCCTGCCTGGTTTCCAGCTGTGTTCTGCCCTTTGGGAGCGCCAGCAGGAGAGAGAAGGACAGAGGAAAAGGAATCAGAGTATTTATTCCTTCAGCTTCTACCCTATGAGATTGTCTCAGGACACACGTCTAAAGGTCACAGCTCTTGCCGATGGCCCTCCCTGTTGGTAAAGATGCTGGTTAATTGCTTGAATTCCTTATGCCTGTCAGAACTTTGGCAAACAGTCCCTTCATTAACTCAGTTCAAATCACCCAATAGTGTGTGCCTCTATTCCCTTTAGGAGCCTGATGACACTTAAGATCATTAGGGAAACTATGTTTTCTCCTGCATTTGCTTCTTACTTGCACATGTTTGTACATACCTGTTTCCTATCTGGTTGATAGGCAGATGAGATCCATCAGACTCAGCCAGCATACACCGTGTCCTTCCCATATGTCTGTCACTGTGGTAAGCTGGTTTGATATACCTCCTCTCTTTGGGCTAAACCACAATTGTGGCCCTACACCTTCATCAAAAAACCTAAGGGATTCAGGAACGCAGATGCTAAGAAACAATCCCAATGGAGAGTTGTGTCAAAGCGAGAAGTGCTCCAAAGGAAAGAACAGAAAAGATTAACCATGAAATTATGAGCATAAAGGAAAGAGAACAAAATGAATAATAAATAAGAAAATAAAGGAAAACTAGACATTTGTGTGTATATGTGTGTGTGTGTGTGTGTATCGCCTCAATAGATTAGTGTTTAAAAATCTGTTGAGTGGGATAAATAGTATACAGCTGTGCGTCCCGTTGCCACAAAACAACAGCCTATAGATGCTCTGGTGGAAACTGGAGCACCATAAGTTCCTTTTCTCTGGAAAATTATATTTTCTTATTGCTTTAGTCTTTCTTCTCTATTTAGCCAGAGGGGGAAAAATTATCGGTGTACTGATTATAACTAAACATATGGTAATGTAAGATGTACAAAGGCCTCTGAAGAGCAATTAAATAGGTAGCAGGTATTTAAACAGCAAAGTGAATCATTCCCTTTAGAGCCAATAAAGTTGTGTAAACGAAAGTTACTCAGATTTACATGCACCGAGGCATTAGCAAATCAATAGAGTGATTACTGTGGAGGGCACCCTGAATGTAAAATCACATTTGAAGTTATGTTTATGCACAAATACACACTTAAGATGCAGGTTTATCTAGGCTACGAGTGAAACAAATGATTTGTTCCTCTTTCCGTTCCCTTTTTCTTCTTACATTCTGAAGATTTACAAATCCGTGCAGCTCACCATTTTATGTGCATACCCCAAGCTCCTGGAGTTATGCCCAGCAAAGCAAACTCTTCCCCAGCTTTCTGCTTCTCTTTCTCTGTCTGTGAGAGCAGCACAAACCTGTTCCCATGCAGCTGGGAGGCAGGCTCTCCATGTCTCTTATTAAAGAACATGCACATGAAATTGAAATCACAGAGATCTCTATCAAGGGAACTATCCATTAGTATGTGTTAATTGATGCCTTCCAAGCTGGACAAAATTGCTACCAGAGAGGGGATTCCTCAAATTTCCTGGAGAATCCCTTAAAATTTGGGGGAAAAAATTCCCCGCAATACAGTACAGAGGTCAGCAAACTATGGCCCAGAGGCCAAATCCAGTCTGCCACCTGTTTTTGTACATGAGCTAACAATGGTTTTTATATTTTTAGATGGTTAGAAAAAAAGTTTTAAAAAGAATAATTTTTTCCTGACACATGAAAATTAAGAGAAATTCAAATTTCAGTGTACATAAATAAAATTTTATTGGAACACAGTTGCATATTTATTTATTGTCTATGGCTGCTTTCATGCTATGACAACAGAATTGGCCTGAAAGTCCTAAAATACTTACTATCTTGGCCTCCACAGAAAAATTTGCTGACCCCTAAGTAAATGGTTAACTTTGGGGGGATCAAAAACAAATTTAAATAACTAGAGGCACAATACCATAATTCTGTCCAGTTTTTCTTTTTTTTTTAAAATTTTTGCCTCAATCTAGTATGTGCTTAAGTGGCGAGAGATATGAAATTTTATTGTTACAAAAGTTCACTGTGCCTTGCAGTTTTAATTCTTTGATGTCTCATCACTGGAGTCTTTTAAAACTAACCAACCAACAGAAGGAGTTTAGAAAATGCCACCCCAAAATACGCCCTTTGGTATGCTGACTACTTCAAACTGAGGGCAATTGAAGCACAGCAAATGTAGGGAGGGGCTTTCTCTGAACTCCCCTTCTCTATCTGCCTAAAGACAGATCCTCCAAAAAGAACACAATTGTCATGAATTCTTTCACGGGAATCTCATCAACCCGGGAAGATTAACTCCTGTCACAGGAGAGGATATTGGAGGTCAACACCACACCCAGACAGACGTTGTCACAGGCTATCACCTATTCTTCTGAGACCCTTTCATCTTTCCCCCAAATCATTGACTCTCCCTAAGTTGCCTACACCCTCCTCCCCTCTCCCCTACAAAGAGGGTATGTAAGCTTCTACATCTCACTCCACTGGGTTGTCAGGTATTCACTTTTCTTTCATGTGATGCCCATGCATGCAATAAATTTGTATACCTTGTCTCCTGTTAATCTGCCGCCTGTCAGTTGATTTCATAGACTCTTACCAAACCCTCAGAGGGTAGACGGAAAGTCTTCTCTCTTCTACACAACCAAAACCCATCCTAACGATTGCATTCGACCTAACTTAGGGCTTCTCCCATTCCTCCACTCTCAGTCAGGAAAGTTTTTGCTCTTGGACTTCTGTTTCTGAATCCTGGCATTCCAACATCTTCAAGTGCCAAGAACATAGCTCAGGGCATGAAGTCATAAAGAAAAAGCTATAAACCCGCTGGTGGTCACCCATGTCAGTTACACCATCCGTCAGTAATTATACAGTAATTACTATTAATGTCTCCTTCATCTTGAAGAGTGAGCACATGCAACTCTGTCCACATGTGTTTCCTCAAAACACTCCTGAGAAGTAGAAAATATGACCTACCCCAGCCATATTGTATCCATTTCAGAGGTGAGGAATCTCAGGCCCAAAAAGACGAAGCGACTTTCCCGGGTAGTTCCCACCGCAAAGAAGAAAGAGAAGAGTTTTCCTAGCCCTCAGGCCAGGCCTTGCCTGCTGGATTCTGCTCTGTCTAAAGGTACAGCTGTTTGGGGACAGCGAAGAGATGATCAAGGGCTGGCGGGGACTTCACGTGTCACTGACTAAAAGAGGCAGTGGGCTGCATGGAAGCTGCAGGAGGGTGAAGATAAGTCAGGGGGGTTTTGGAGAACTTTCTGGTTGCTTCTACTGATCCCTAGAACATGCCACTAGCTTCCAGCTCCACTTGCTTCCACTCTGCTCACAGCTGCAGCCCACTCACGGGCACTGTTACTAGGCAGGAGCCCTCACTTGCGACTGGGGACGAAGGAAGTCTATTCTGTGGCTACATATGTGACAACATGACCCTAGCATACCAGAGCTGGTCTCTGGGGAGAGCAATTAAAAACAAGGGCCCAAATCTCAGAGGAAAACTGGGCAGAAGCCAGATTCACACATGGACAGTTGCGTGACAAAGGATATAAACAGATGCACAACCAACACCAGCTGGACAGAGCAGTGCCTGAGCCGCAGGAAGGTACAGAGGAGATAAGTGGGTGGGATGGGAGGGCACGTGGGAACATCACGGAATCAGATTTATGGTGGAAATTTAACTGATTTGAGCCAGGATGGGTTTGTCTCAGCTCAGTGGAAGAGGAAGTTTCTGAAACTGTAGAAGAAAATGAATTATAGGGATAAGAGTATGGCTAAAACCAAAACCTCTCTTGTATTTCCCTTTGCCATCCCTGAAGATCTGAGACCACACAATTAGACTTAATAGAACCAGGGGGGAAGGTAGTATAGTAATGTCATGGCTCATTCTAATGACCAAGAGAGAACACAGGAGTAAAATGAGGGCTTGGTTTGAAAGAGGGTTAGAAAATGTCTCTCCTTTGGTCATCCCCCTTATCAGCAAATTGTACTCCCCCAGGCCCCCTGAGGCTCCTTCCCAGCCTGGGCATCACTGAGTTCCAAAGCCTCGTATAGCTCTGGGAACACCTGGAAGTGTTCACACCCATGGATCTGAAGGGTGAAATATTCTCTACCCACTGGTTTCTTCTTTGGCTAAGGAGAGGAAATGGTGTTGGTGGCAGCTCGGGGCAAGGCTCCCCTTTCTTGCAGAAATTGTCTTCCTCTGTGCACCGGTCTCTCCTGGGACAGGCTCAAATGTGCACCTAACAGCTGCACCATCCCAGCAGGTCACCACTGGAGTCTTCCAGTTTGGTAATGGTGACGATGGGCCACCGGTTCACACTGCTGCGCAGGAGCCATTACATGTGCAGTTGTAGTGGATGGCGGTACAGTCAGAGCCGACCTCAGGCAGCTCACAGGGCACCACCACACTACACTGTGTTGAAGAGTTTCTGTCAACCAAACACTCCACACACAAATTTCCTTCCACTCAATGAGATGCCAAGGAGGGGCCAGACCACAGCGATCAGAACAGTGCTCGTGGTGTGGGCAGCACCTCACAACTTGTGTCACATGCTATGACTTCTTGTAGATGGCCATGGTGTGGACATGGGGCCCAGTGGTGGTGTGGAGTTGACCCAGAGCTGCACAAGACAGGTCTTTTCCAGGTGCCAAGCCATCTGTTTGAGGGCAGGGGAGTATGTGCAAGTGACAGACTTGGCTGTCCCTGAATGCAAGAAGTCCAGATGACAACCATAGTTACCATGGTAAGTCTTCTGGGAATAGACAGAGTATGATATGGGCGAAGAAGTGGCAGGGGTCGCTGGTGTGGGGGCAGCAGCTGGTGTGGGGGCAGCTGACATTCTGAGAGCTCCATCTGGATCTTCATTAAACCAGTTTGCAACTTCTTCTGGAGACAGTAGCAGATCACCCACTGGTGGGGACAGCGAGGTGCACAGAACATCGTTTTCAGGAAGTAATTTCCCTAAGTCTGAAGATGTCTCCTGACTTTGCGGAAGGGGGGAAGGTGGGGGACAGGGGGAGGAGTTTCGATGCTGAGATCTGAGTGCAGCTCCTCTATGGCAGAGCCAGGAAGGCAGGCTGGCTGCTCACTACTCAGCAAAACCACTTCTAGGTTGACTCCCTAGAAAAATGGTTGCACGTGGACAGCAGGAATCTTGCAAAAATAAAGTTCATGTCAGTGTTGTTCCTGATCATCAGGGGATCATGTCAACATCCTGTGATACGTGCTTCAAGGTGGATGCCCGGTGTCCCTGGAGCCCAGCAGCTACCTGCTCCCAGGATGCTGGCTCTGGACTTTTTCACATGTAAGTTATTTTTAATTGAATTTCCTTTGTCTTTGGGAAAAAGAAAGAAGGCATATCACTTTTTTACTCCTGCCATTTCTATCATTTACTGCTCATGTCCTTTATTACTTGCCTCCAACCTTCTTGATTAAGCTTGGAGTTCAGTGAGTGAGCACCAGATGGGGTGAATGTTGTCCCACAAAGCCCCTGATTCTGCACACCAACTGGCTGGTTTACAAGATCAAAGGCAAATCATAGTGTTGCTGCTGTTTATTTATTGTAGGAAAAAAATACAGCAGGTTGGGGGTAAGGAGTGAGAGATCATGACTTTGGTCATTTTTTTATTTCCTCAGAAAAACAAAACAGGCCCTGATTTGTGTGGAAAGTCTTCCATCAGAGGATGACAGTAAATACCGAGTAGCACTGATATTATTCAAAGTCACAAAATGATGTTATTTCTCCTTAGAGAACCTGGACACTAGCGTCTTGACTTCCTTCTTCCCATTCTACTTGTAACTTTGTGGAGCTGAGATAAGATGTGGACACTGCACACACCTCTCAACCTTGGTGAAACCACCAAAACCATCTTTCTCTCTCATTTCGGCTGCGCGACAGTTAACGAACACCCCGGGACCTGGCTCTCATTAACTAACTGCACAACAGGACCAAGATCTTCCAGTTACCCCATTAAGCAATTAAGTCGCTGACAGGATCTGGCATCAATAGGCCCAGGGGTTAGTAGCGCCGAAGTGTTTTCTTTCCTTACAAAAGACAGTGGGTTTAGGCCTAAGACTACAGAAGAGCCCAGGGGAATGGTGGCACTGTCAGACCAGGTGGGATCTAGGGGTTCCCACTCAGCACTCTGGGCCTGGGGGTCTCCTTGAACATTCTGTTCTGAAGCTGGCTATTCAGGCAGCAAAGTGGGCATCAAATCAGGCGCACACACACGTGGGTGGGGGGAGTGGGAGGAGTGAGAACGGGGAAAGCCCAAATATGGAAAAACACTGTACTGGCCTCACAAATTCTTTCAGCATGCTGTTCAAAATATTTAGCTGGCTTGGCTTGGGTGCAACCAATCTAATGCACTGCTGGCCGTAAACCACCCGGGCTATACCAATGGGTATGAGTTGACTTTCAGCCCACATACACGTTTTACTCACACTTCTGTATGTACAACAGACCCCACTAGTTTTAAAAGCAAAAAAAAAAAAAAAAAAAAAAAAAAAACTCTTAGAGGTTTTATTCTGTCCTGTAAAAGCCTCCTTAGTCCATATATCGTACACAGACTGTCCCCTGTCCTTTATCTAACTTTCAACCTTAACCATTCTCATGCTATAGGGTGAGCATCTCTAATCTGAAAATCCAAAATCCTAAATGCTCCAAAATCCAAACTTTTCTGAGTGCCAACATTACGCTCAAAGGAAATGCTCACTGGAGCATTTCAGATTTTGAATTTTTGGATTAGGGATGCTCAATCGATATGCATTCTACAAATATCCCAAAATCTGAAAACTGAAACACTTCTGGTCCCAAGCATTTTGGATAAAGGATACTCAACCTGTACTTTGCATCAGAAGATGAAAAGACCTTCTTAATTTCAATCTCACCGAGGGAAGTAGTTTTGCAGTGAGCCAAACCCAAGGTCAAATCCTGCCTCTACAATTACCAATCTTGGTAACCTTTTGAAGAGTTTTGTGAGGATTAAATGGATTTCATAGGGAAAGTGCTCCACATAATTCCTGGCTCATGGTAGCATTTCCCATTTCCCATGGCAGTTCTGATATTTGAAATTTATTATAATTAAGATAGTGCTATTTGGTAATTAGGTAATTTTATGTATGGAAAAGCTACATAGGGCTGGCCAGTTAGCTCACTTGGTTAGAACACAGCGTTATAACACCAAGGGTTCAGATCTGTGTACTGGTCAGCTGCCAAAAATGAAAGAAAAAGAAAAAAAAAATATGTTTTGGAAGCAAAATAATAGTCTAAACCAATACCAAAATAAGAAATATAAACATGTGCCAGAATAAAGGGTTTTCTAAAACATTAGAAGTGATCAAGAGAAAAACTGCAAATGGAATACTAATTAGCACATTCTTATGTATTCATGAAAAAGGTCATCTAATAAATTCTATTTCTGTTACTCTGAGTATCCATATAAATCTAAAAGCAGTAAAATTATATTTATTTAAGAATATGTCATAACTGAGAGTTTTCACTGAATTAGCATGGCTTTGTCCACCTCCCCTGTACACAATTACTTTGAAATTAAAAAATTTTACTTCACATAAGAGACCAGTTATAATAAAACGTTACCTGTAAAGCACTTTCACATACCTTATCCCCTTAATCCAGAAAACTGGGATCTAGCAATGGGGGTATAACGATCAGAAACTCCAAGACCAAATGAGTGTTTCAGTTAAAAAAGAAAAGTACAAGAGATGCCCAACCCACTGGTCCTTCCCCAACTCCAGTCTCCACACCCACACCCACGGTCCACATGAGTTGTTACATCTCATCTTTCTTCTACTTTCGTGACTCCTTGGAGAAGAGGATACTAAGGGATAAATGGAAAGAGGTGAGCATGGAGCAGCTCGCAAGCTGGGAGCAGAGGAGTTCAACGCAGGGGAAGGGGATAGGCACCCAACAGAGTGCTGCTCGGTTGTCAACCGAAAAGACAAACCAAGTGTTCAAAGCACAGCTAGCCCCCAGCTTGTTACTCAGATTTTTGGCTATACATCACAGAGTTTAGCCAAAGATTATAGGACAGATTTCATCCAGCAAGAATCAAAGGATGCCTGCCTTTGAAATAGGATTGTTAACGTTTCTTCTAGAAAGAAGAAGCTTCATCCCTTGGCATGTGCCTGGCAAGTCATAGCTTCTAAATTCTAAAGAAGAGTGAAACAATTGCTGGGTGGTCAAAGTTGTAGGTTGCATGTGTGTGCACATGTGTTTTGGAGGTGTGGCCTCACCATATACCCCAACAACCCAATTAGAAGGAGGGAGCCCTAACATTCAAGGATAGGGTAAGAGTTGTTTTCAAAAAGCCAAAATTCTTAGGACTTGGGGAACCTGGTGAATCTCTACCTTTGGAAACAGCAGTGGCCTTGAAGTTGGCTGTGTGGGTGTTTTGTGAGGAGAGGGGAAGATCTTATTCAGATCCACTAACCAATAAAAATAGGGCTTTGTGTTGGCCAATGCAAAGCCAGCTGCCAGTGCTAGGCTTCTGTCTGAGGGCTCCTTTCCTGGGTAAAGAGGCCCTGGAGTAGCAGCAGGGCTCTTCTAGAGGAATTTATTAGCAAAATTGAAAGGATTTGAATCTTCAAACAAAAAAGAGACAACATTTCAGTTCTGAGATCTCCCCACTACACAGGGTTTGGAGTTTATGAAAATGTACACACACACACACACACACACACACACACAAAATACAGAGATTTCTAAGCTGGGCTTGGCAAGGTGGTCTAAGTTCTTGCTAATTGAAGTATGGATGTTGACATCATGTGGGAGCTTGTTAAACCGCAGACCAAAATCAGAATCTGACTTTTAACAAAATCCCCAGGTAATTTGATAAACAACAGCCAACACTTCCCCTGCCCTGCAGAGGCACGATGAGAACATGTATCACCAGCTGGACCCCCAGCTATATGTCAGCTCTCCAATGACTTCTTTGATACTTCCTGACCATCATTCAGAGGGGTTGATGTTACTTAAATATACTTGATTTGCAGGTGAACAGTAACCCTGATGAGTCTGGGAGCCTTAATTTTTTCTCCTGTGGTTCTGAGATGAACTCGTTTTTTGAAAAGATGAAAAGGAGGGGGAGGGGGACAGGGAGGCTGCACATCACTTTGCTACCTGGTCTGTGATAGTGAAAGAACACTGACCATAAACTCCCCAAGGATGATGCAAAATAAATCTTCTGCTGGCCTCCTGGACATAGAAACAGCCTGTGTCCCTCTAACTTACAAAGGGCTGGGAAAAAAGCAGGAGGAAAGCCTGAGGATAGCCCCATTCCAGGAGGTGTTTCTGCAGGGTACCAAGAAACCCCAGCAAAGAGAGTCCTCATGAAGCAAGGCCAGCAATGCTGCTGCATCTGTCCTGCAGAAAGGCCACAGAGGTACTCACGGAGCGTTCGGATGGCGTCGCTGGGCCAGCTGCGGGGACTGGGGCCGTAGAGATTCACGGCCCTCACTGCAAACTGGTAGTTGGTATCTGGTTCAAGGCCCTTAATAACCATGGAGTCCATCTGGATCCGCTCTTGGATTAAGGTCCAACTCTTGTCAAAATCTGGCCTTTATTGATTAAAAAAAAAAAAGAAGTAGTTTCAGAAATACTGGAAGGAAGGGAAGCTGTGTAAACTAACATCATTTGAACTCTGGAAGCAATACTCATAAAAATGAGTTAACATTTCCTATCTGAAAGTGATCCTCATTTTAAATCATCATTTGTAAGTCCCCGCCAATAAAAGCAAGTAGATCATTTTTAGGGTCAGTTTTAAGCACTGTTTAAAGACCACTTGATTTTCCTCGCACAGCCTTGACTATAATGGAAAGATCCTCACATAGTTCATTTTCAAGGACTCTGCCTTCCAGATGTTTCGTAAACAAGCCTCTCTTTGGCAGTCCCATCCCCAGAGGTCAGGAGAGTACAGATTCCATCTATTCACAATCTGTTTGCAAAATAAACAAATATAAGTTTTATAGGGTGACTAATTGCATGAATTGCCATGGGAAAACCCAAGATGAATCTGTTCGTGGACAGTCTTACTCTTAAATTGTACAACTGTGCCAACTTGTTGAATTTTCGCATGTCTTTCTGAGGACCCTATGTAGTAGGCAGACCTTTGCTTAGAGCTCCCATCTGGGAAACAACATACAGAAGCTAAGAGTACGAGCCCCGGAGCTGGACAGCATCAAGTTCAAGTCTTGGGTCTTCTACTGACTAGCTGCTATTCAACTTCTTTAAGTCTCAGTTTTCCCATCTGTAAAATGGGAATAACAAAGTACCTACTTAAGAGTACTGTCATAAAGATTAAGTGAGTTATATTCTTAGCAGTATCCAGCATTACACTGTAAACACTCAGCATGTGCAAGCCATTATTTAGGAGACTTACCCACTCACAGAGCTAGTAGCCTTTGCTGCCTGTTCCCGCTATATCTGCAAGCACCAGTGTGGTACCACTAGCCCATCTGCCTAGTCAGCACCCAAAATGTGGCTAGTCTGAATTCAGATGTTGCTGTAAGTGTAAAATGTGCACTGGATTTTAAAGAAAAAAATGTAAAACATCTCATTAATAATTTTTATATTGGTTATATGTTGAAATGGTAGTATTTTGGGTACAGAAGGTTAAAATGTATTATTAAAATTAATTTTACTTGTTTCTTATTACCTTTTTAATGCCACTATTAGAAAACGTGAACTTTCACATAAAGCTCATGCTGCATATTGGATAGTGCTGCTATGTATGGCCATCCTAGTTGTAGAGGAGAAAGAAGAGCATTCTGTGTAATAAGAACTGTAAGATAAAAGTTGGGAGTGATTGTGCATGGGGACAGTGCGAGTGGCCTCACTGGAGTGGATGTTTTGTGTTAATAGCAAATGATAGCTACCACTTACCACGTGCTTTCAAAGTACCAAGCATCGTCCTAATTCCTTAAGTCATTTACTTCTCACTACTCCCTATGCAGTAGGTACTAATAGTAAACACTCGCCCCTTTTTTATACACACGGGGAAACTTAGGCACTGAAAAGGTAAGTAACTTGCCCAAGGTCTCACAGCTGATAAATGGTAAGGCCAACCTGCGTTGACGGAATGAGGTTAGATTGAACAGATCCTTGATATTGGATGAAAAATTGGGGTGATGGTGGGTGGGGAGCTATTCTCTATCCTTCAGTTTGCCCCATGGCCACTTCTCAGTTGTTCTTTCATTACATGATCTGCTCATAGAATTTAAAGGAAGGGCAGGAAGCAAAGAAGTTTGATGTTTGTCCTTGATGGACAACTTACCAGGTGAGGAAACAAACTCATTTTGCTAAAAGGAGGTGCCTGGATGAACCACAGATTTCTTTAATATGTGCTCACCTGGTTTTTCATTAGGAGGAATTGTTGAAAGCCAAACAGACTTAAGCCCAGTAAATAATTGCTGCCTTAGGCTCCCCTGCTGAGGAAGAGTGTGTGGGGCCCAAATCTAAGAATGCACGTGTTTGGAAAAGCAGAGTTCACAGGGCATGCCCACTAGTGAAGCAGGGCTGGCTTCTCTTTCCTGATGTTCTTTGCCTGAAGATGGACTGTTCGTGTAAACCAACTTTATCATCAAAGAGAAAACCTCATGAGTAGAAGGAAACACATTTACAAACTCAAATTAGAACAAAATCACTTCACAGAGGAAAGCCACAGGGGATACCTAAAAGTAAAGTGAGAAAAGATGTGATCTTTAGATAAAACTCTACTGTTATCTTTTGCTAAGCTTCCCTTGTGATATTTACAGAGGAAGTAACCCGTATCTGTTCTCAGAATGGGCTGTTGTTCACCCCGGGCTACCTGCAAGTATCGGCAACAATCTTCATGTAAAAATTACAGAAAAAAAGGAGATGATTTTATATTTGTTGTTCATTCAATGCAGGAAAGAAAACTCTGCTTTCAGCAAATAAGAGACTGAAATCATTAACATTTAATTTCATTATATAGGGTGAGAGAGGAAATCTCATACAGACTGAACAACAGTTCAAAACCTTTAACATTTTGTCTCTGATTTTGTCATGTGTTTTTCATTTGAAGGTTTTTTAGAGTCTCTCCAGGTAAAAAAGTGCAAAGGTGAGGTTGAGAGAGAGCGATAACCAGGCAAAGGTATTGTCTTAAGTCCTCCTCAACAATAGCTTTATCGTTTTTGACTACAGAAAATCACTTTATCCTAACTACAAAGTTGCTGGTCAAATCACCATAGCAACACTATCCTGGCAGTTTCCCCAACAACGAAAAGGAAAGAGGGAGAGAAGGTGACTGACAATGAGCTGCCATCCCAGGTAAAGATGGACAGCCACCAGCAAGGCGTGCACTTCTCCAAGTGGTGGGATTGGGTTGGGTCAGGCACCCCTCAGGAGATCAGTGGCTCACAACTTTGGAAGGCGTTGGGCAGGGGCCTTCCAGAGAGGCATATATAATGCGGTCAGCAGTGGCTACTCAAAACCCAATTAGTCAGTTCAAGTAATCAAGACTCACTCCCTGGTTTATTGGGGTGGAAGAAGAACTTACCATTGGCAGTGTTAGAATCCAGCCTGGTTAGCAGGGCTGCATGGAACCTTAGAGATCATTTGGCCAAAGTGTCTGAAGACTCAGAAATTATATGCAAGATTTTATATGTGAGCACATTTCATTTTTCTAAGAAAAGGGCCCTTAGCTTTTATCAGATTCTCAAAGATAATCATGATCCCCAAAGCATTAAGAGTCAGTGAGCTAGTCTAGTCTCTCCTTTTACCCATGTGGACACTGAAGGAAAATAATTTACCCAAAGTCACAGAACCACAGGGTGGTATATCTTTGTTTTATTCCCTTCCTTATGGTATTTTGATCATCTTGCCCATTGCCAATCTCAGCCTTCATGGACAATAATTTTTCCTGGTACCATCAAATCCCACAGGTGGCTGTCTTGAGCTAGTCAAGTGGCAAGGGATTAATGATCATCAACCAGGCACCACAGAAGTTACATTTTGGGAGGCACTAAGGCACTATAAACACAGCTCCACTCTCAGGGAGTTTAAAATCTCAATGGGGAGATGATACATCTAAGGATCTGTACAAAAGTTGTACATCTAAGGATCAGTAGGAAGCTAGTGCAAAGCAGCATATTTTAAGAGATGTATTTAAATGGGTCAATGTAAACTGGAATTCTGATGACAATTCCATGAGGACCAGAAAGAACTTAAGTTAGATTTTTAATGTATTTGGGTGTGGATAACTGAAAAAGAACACAGAATCCTTGGGAGGAGGAGGAGACCAGAGTAACATCAGCTCTGTGTGTGGTGTGAATATACTAAGCGCTAAGTATATGCAAAATATCAAGTGAGATATCTAAAAAGAGTAAATAATGGGGGTCCCTGATATGAATGACCATTTAATCTATACAAAAGATGGGTATGACATGTGAAAACACCACCACAAACCTGGACTTTAAAAATTGATCACAAGCTCAACATGAATTCTCTGGACCACCTGCTGTTGAAAAGGCCTGGTGCCCATATCATGGGGAGAAGTGGTTTCCCAAACAGGGTAGGAGGCTGGACTTAGTTCAATGTCTCTGCCCTTGACCCACAGTAAGAAATATATTTTCATGCAATATACCTATGCATACAAATATGTATACTATGGGTATGACTTACATACGAGTACAAGGCTGCAGGAGATGTTTCAAGAAAAAAAGTACTTATCCTTACTGCCTTATTCACATTGCTCTTTTCTTTCTCTCCTTTTCCTTTTTTTAAAAATGCTGCCCACCAAATCAATTTTACCACTCACCTAAGGGCTGGGGCCCATAACCTGAAATACACTGACCTAGAAGTTTTTTCCCCTAGAATATCATAGATAGCATTTTCAGCTCTAAAATCCCAAGAATGAAGAAAACAGGTTTCATTAGCCATTGAGAGGAATCTATTACTTGTGCCTGAATCAAATGTCCAGAAAGTGACAAATGAAGCCTGTTAAACTTCAAATATGCTCTAGATAACATCATGTTCCAGAGCAGTGTTTTTGAACAATCCACAATATAACATACATTGGACACTGTGACCCTGTAAATGCCATACACACAACTGAAACACAAGTCTCACAAAATAATTATTTTTACTATGTGTGACACCCCCTGGTATTTTCTTTCCTGTTCTGTTGTATTTTACTTTTGAAAAACTGTTGACCGGGAGCCTCTCAACTGATTTCACTACCTTCTTCTGATGAGCCAACACTCACAGTTTGAGAACCCCGTTCTAGAAAAGTTGGAGCCAAGGTGAAGAGAGAAGCTCAAGCTGGTTACAGACATTAACTAGGAAGCTGAGCTAAAAGTGGTTACATTCTGCTGGGAAAGACTTTTGAGAGTGGAATTTGTTGGAGCTGAAAACTGTCCTCTAGGGAATATACCAGAACATCCAGAATGACCTTGACAGTGGCGGTCACTCTATTGGCCTGAAGAGTAGACCAAAAGCCTAATTATAGCACAACCAGATACGTGTGGCCTCTTTCTCTCAACATCTAACCTACCATTCCACAATTTAATGTTTTCTGGAGGACCTTGGATTATTTCATGGCTCCTTTCCTAAATATTTTCTGTCATGTTGTTCCTTCTAAGCGTCATCTCAGGAACAGAATTAATTAGACTTTCCTCTGGACTATCCCACGCCTTGAATCTGATTCTACTACCACACTGATTGTAACCCCTTCTAATGTAATTTTATATTTCTGTCTTCTGACCCGGGCATGAGCTCATTAAGCATGGCAACTTTGTGTTAGTCTTCTCCATGTTCCTTGAGGTGTCTGCATGATATTTCCAAAATGCAAATACTACCAGTCCCTTTCCTGCTTAAAACTTTCCACAGTTCCCTACACCCTTCAGAATAAGACTGAGCTCTTTTCTAATGCCTTTCTAGGTCTGATCCTTGCTTACCCATCTCTCACCACACAGAGGTCCAGGCTCTCTAAGTAATTCCAAGAACATTTTCTTCTTGCCTACCAGCCATCACTTAATTGGCTTCCTCTGGCCTAAGCCTTTCAGGTTGCTTCCTCCCTCCTCTTTTGCCTGGTTATCTGTGATGTGTTCTTCTTAGCTCCTGTAAAAAGCCTTCCCAGACTCCTTCAAAACTGGGTCAGAGGTCAAGCTTGTGTCCCTCTAGGCCCCTGGTCCTCACCCCTACCTGCAACCCTCACTTCTGTGAACTACACTTACCTGCGTTCCCCAGTAGACTGTCCAAGGGTGGGGGCCACAGCTTATTCACCCCTCAATCTCTTGCACACTCTTTGCACATATAAAATACTCAATATACACATGCATGTATGAATATATGCTCATAGGAGGTATCCAATAAAGGATAGTTGAGCTGAATTAAAATTATCTCCAGAATTCAATCTTAGGAATAACACTATTCCCTAAAGCAGTGGTTGCAAATTTCAGCCAGCTGCCAGTTTTTGTGAATAAAGTTTTATTGGAACACAACCATGCCCATTTGTTTAGGTATTATCTATGGCTGCTTTCCTACTATAATGGCAGTGCTGAGTAGTTGGGACAGAATTCACATGGTTGGCAAAGCACAAATATTTACTATCAGATTCTTTGAGAAAAAGTTTGCCAACCCCGGACCTAAGACAACAGTCTTTAATCTTGCTTGTGCCACATTCTGACATTCTGATAAAGTCTATGAACCTCTTCTCAGAATAGTCTTTTTAAATGCATAAAATAAAATACATAGGATCACAAAGGAAACCAATTATATTGGAAACACTTATCAAAATAATAAAACATTATAATACATTAATATATATACTTCTTTATTGATACATTAAATAGCAAAACCTAGCAATGGATTTGATAACTATAATAATTCAAAGTAGTAACAAATATAATTGGAATTTTGGGATATGTACAACAATTGTAATGTGATAAAAAAATTTTAAAAAATAATGGTGACAGAGTGACAGGAATTGCTACTACCATCATGGTTTGTTGTCTACATTCATTTTGGAAGAAAATGATACATTTTCAGTTGGTTAAACTAAGGATGTAATTTTTTTCCAACCGAAGTTCAGGGACCCCTTGAATTCTATCCAGGGAGCCCTCGGAGATCTACAAACTGCAGGTTAAGCAAGCTGCTCTAAGAGAAGAGACACAATCCCATAGATTATTCAGGGTGAACACAACAGGGGTAAGAGAAAACCTCATGCTCAGAAGAATATCTGATTATCTGTCAATTTTACAGTTTGGTTTTATGCAGGCTTTGCCAACACCACAATGAATTGAAGAGAAATGTTCAAAACCACTCAGTAGTCATAGTTTTAAAAAATAAAAAAGGGATGTATTATTTGACATTCAGCTTTCAGCCTTCTTTCTTTATTTATGAATTGGTCTAAACCAACTGAATGACAAACAGATGAATTCAAAGGGGCAATGATAAGCTCAGCTGGCTTTGTCCCAGTGGGGGCGCAATCGGAGAGTACATTTTTCACTTACAGTTTGCAAATGGCTCACAAAGATGTTACGCAATAATTCAATTTATGTCAACTCCCATCAGTCTGGCCAAGAATTGCATAAGAAATGCTCATGGTATAAGGGATTGAAGCTTTAAGGGATCAATTTGTAGAACTGTAGGTCAGATTTCTGCAAAAACATTCAGAATAGCCCTTCCATGTGAGCCTGAGTGGAGCAACCTGATGGGTACCTCAAGTAACCGGGACGAGGCACCAGTCTGGAAGGTGGTTGTAAGATTTTCAATTTTGAAACCAAAGGAAAGAAAAAGGAATTTTTCGTGAAGCATCACTTGTTCCTATGAAATCTCAGCTAACATCCAAGCAAGCCCATTCTTGCTTATATCTAATTCTATTGCTAGTGCTATGAAAGGTTTGTCCTTAAATAGCACCACTTCCCAAACACGTTCTGGAAAAGAAAGGGAGGTTTCTTTTTGTTTTTGTTTTCATACCCCCTAAAATTAAGTAATTGCACAGCAACAATTCTTAAAATATTTTCAATTCTAATTTTGGGGGGCTAGAAAACCAAGGCAAGGCTTTGTCGCTCTTAAATAGTGCAGTCATTTGCCCAATTATTGCTATATATTGAAGGAAAATGTTATGAAGAAAGTTGGCAATTCACTAACTTCTTATGAAGAGCTCTAAAACACAAGTTTGCATTCCATATGAAATAAAATCACACTGGGAACTTTTAAGTTAGTGATATATGCTTGAGTATTATTTGCAGCTTTGCCACATACTGATCGTCCTTCTGTGATGAAAACACAGTAGGAATAAGTAACTTTCATCTGGGGGAGGCGGTGGTGGGGGTGGGGATGTGTGTGCAGATTCATGGATTTTGTCTGGCTTTTATTTCTGCAGTTGGTAGGGTAGGTTGTTGGCTACTGTTGTGGCCTCTGATATTAGTGGTAAGGGATTCACTGAACCACTTGTGCCTAGCATTTCTTCAATTATTCACTAAAAAACAAATAACTGCTACAGTGGCAATACATTTCCCTGTGCTCAGGGTAAAAGAACCAACATAAAAAAGTCCTTCATGAGCCACCCTTCTGAGTGCTGTGTAGACACGTGTTTTCACCTTCACAACCCTTCTGACACAGCCACTGTTATCATCCATATTTTATAGCTGAGCAAAGGCTTAGAGAGCTCAGGCAGCTCGTGCAAAGTTCCAGCTGGTTGTTGGCATGCTCTAGATCCAGTCCCATGATTACAGTGTCCAGATGTTCACCAGCACCTATTTGACACACGTGTGTTTACTTGGTGGTAGGTGCTGTATTGTACAGAGGGCAGCAAGTCAGGTGTTGCTCCTGTTCCAAGAGGAAGACAGATCTTGAACAAATAGTTAACTATAAGTATGCTGAGTCCTGCAGGTAAATGTTGCAGGTACTTGTATACCTATCCCAGTCTGGGAGTGGAAGAAGGTAGTCAGGCAAGGCTTCCTAAAGGAAGTGACATTTAAGGAGGAGTCCTGAAGGATGAACAAGAGCTAGATAAGTAATGAGACAGAAGAACTATCCTGGCAGAGAAAGGAAAGCATAAAGACGTGTAGCCAGGAAACAGCTTGGCTATAGAGGAAAGCAGGAAAGACCCATCATGAAAGCCATAATGCACTAGTTTGCACTGATTGAGCCTTTATTATGGGCCAGGCAGTGTTCTAAGCATTTCATGTGTGTCAACTCATTTAAGTCTACAATAACCCTATAAGGTAAGTAAATTATTATCCCCATTCTGCTGTCTGAAGCACAGAGAAGTTAAATAACCCACCTGAGATCACACAGCTTAAAAGTGATGGGGGCAAGGTTTGCCTCAGGGAGTGCAGCCCAGAGCCTGCGTGTTAAACCACCAGTCTATAGTGCCTCACCTATGTCACGATGATAGACAATCAGAGTCACAGGATTTTAGGTGTCACACAGTCCAGCCTTACTTTACACATAAGGAAACAGGATTGGAATCAAGCACCTTCACTAGGATCAGAGCCAGCTCAGAGCTAGACAAACTTAAAACTCAGAGATGACACCATGGAATCAGGCTGTAAGTCTTGATTCTGAATGAGACACTCCTGTTACCTTCATAGCTTTTGACCTTGACCATGAGTCAAATCACATCATCCCTTAGAACTATTCAAAGAAAATCCACGATCTGTTCAGCTTCCATTCTGAATCCCAGACTTGACCTTCGTTTCAATAACAGCCTTTGCAGGGTCACTTTTGTGAAGAAACTGATTAGGATCTTTTGTTGCTTGCAGATTAAATAACTTGATGATGGGACAGAAGGACAGATGACTTTTGACAAAAATATCAATTTATGAATAATAATTTCTAAAACCCACCCAGGTTGCGTGACCTTGAGATTCTCAAGTGAAACCAATATGTAGGCATTGCAATCAGCCTAGAAGCAGCTCTGCATGAAGATGAATTTTCCAAGTCTTATTATGGAACGCATCTGTGCAAGGGACCAGAGAATTATTTAGGCAGAAAAGTGTGAAAGAAAGAAGAGGGGAAGCATTGCTCCTTCTCATTTATTACTATAATTGACTTGTGCTGAGATTTAGAGATCAACATTTTTTGACCTGCATTCTTACACAGAAATATTTTGAACTTTCACATGTACTCGAAATAAGCCAGTAGTGGATTTTTTATTGAAAACAGTCATTGAAAGCTTTGGTTTGCCCTTTCCAGGAGCTGACGATGCAAAGCTCTGAAGCAATTTTAACCAATCAGGTGACACCTATGTTGGACTGAGCAGGACTGAAGCCATGTTGGGACCTAGAACCATCTGGGCTATAGGCAAATTTTTAAAAGACAGTTTTTTCCTTGGCATGCATTTCTCTGAGTTCCCTCTTTTCCCATGGTTATTTGATATTTTGAACCTTGGTTATAGGGCAAGATGACATTATTTACATAAATGTAAAGTTGTTTTTCAGCCAGCCAGAAGCTGCAAACTTGCAGATTTGCACATACTATCCAGACTCTGAGATAACAGCAAAGATGGGAACAGAAGCCAGATGGAGTCTTGGCAAGACCTTGCACCTGGCTCCTTGCATAGAGCCCCCGTGGCTCACATCTTACTCCCTCCTGCTTTTCATTTCCCTCATTCCATTCCCTCAATTGCCTCTTTAAAAACCCCTGAGTAAACATGAATCTTGGAGACGGCTTTAGTCTGCCCTTTCCTTCAGGTTTACCAGAGAGACGGGTTAGTCTAACATCTCTCCTCAAGTCTCCTGAATAAAAGCTGACTTCCATTTTCACCAACATTTGATTTTTGAATGGTTTGTTTTCAAAGGCAGGCAGTCAGACCTGTGCCTAATAATACCTACAGAATAAATGTAGGTAAGTTAAATGAAAACTATTTTTTATTTTTTATTTTTTTGTCCTTTTTTGAGACCGGCCGCACCGCGCTCAGCCAGTGAGCGCCGTGAGCGCACCGGTCATCCCTATATAGGATCCGAACCCGCGGCCGGAGCGCCGCCCTCTCCCGAGTGCGCCACGGGCTCGGCCCGAAAACTATTTTTTATATTTAACCAACCTGATAGCGTATGAGAGGCACGGCACCCCAGTTAGAACATCAGTGATAAGAAACATTTCTCCAAGTCTTTGGTTTTCATTGCCACCATAGTATATATTTTTTGCTTATGAGAAAGGCATTTACCCTGGGGAAATTCTTAGGCAGAAGGAGGAAGGTTTCTCAGATATTTATAGCCAAAATATTTCAAAACATAGGTAGCTATATTTATGCTTGGTTCTTATTTTAATAAACACTAAGCATGCTGCCCACAGAGAAATTTCCAGCATCACTTTAGAAAAGAAAGATCCTTCACCTCAAATGCATGGCTTTTCTCTTTCAAAAAAGCAGGTAAAAGTTTTTAAAATATTGCAAAATATGTTATAGCCTGGAGACTTACTTAGAATTTGCCTCTTCACATCTTCTCTACACTGCTTAAAAATTAAAAATGTACTGTGAGCATGGAAGTTAATGATAGCCCCCAGGCCAACTCAGGGGGAGATTACGAAGATTACTCTGGTCTAAAAGCTTTCAGCCTGCCTCAGCCAGAAACCAAGCTCCTCTCTGATGGGTCACTGGCAGCACACCTTCAGGTGCTCCCACCAGACATGTCCTCTGTTTTGGGGGAGGTAGAAGCTGACTGAAGAATAAAAATTTGCTTTTCCTAAGCCTGTGACTCAAGAGACCATTATAAATACATAAAGTCTACTAAAATATCATCAAAATTAACAAATAAGCAGTGAGAACCCTCATACCCAGGTCTAGTGTAATTTCTCAGGTTAATCTTTTATTAGCTAGTTAAGTTTTATTTACTTAATTTTTTTTTCTTCATAACATTTATTTTAACATTATTTAAAAATTTCTAAAAATATGGTCCAGTAATTCCATTTCTGGGTATATAACCAAGAGAATTAAAAGGAGTCAAACAGATATTTGTACACCAATATTCATGGCAGCATTATTCACAATAGCTAAAAGGTGGAAACAACCCACGTGTTGTATAATACATATAAATATATTATATGTATAATATGCCCATTCAATGGAAAATTATTCTGATGTACAGCCTTAAAAAGGAAGGAAATTCTATCACATGCTACAAATGAACCTTGAAGACATTATGCTGAGTGAAATAAGCCAGACACAAAAGGACACACATTGTATGAGCCCACTTATATGAAGTATCCAGAATAGTCAAATTTACAGAGACAAACAGTAGAATGGTGATTGCCAGTGGCTGCAGGAGGGAGAGATAGGGCCTTACTGTTTAATGGATACAGAGTTTCGATTTTGCAAAATGAAGAGGGTCCTGGAGATGGATGGTGGGATGTTTTACAACAGTGTGAATGTACTTAACTGTACATTTTAAAAGATTAAAACCTTTATGTTTTATATATTTTACCACAATTTAAAAAATCTCATTTTCTTCAACGAAAATGGACACAATCTTAGTCACAAACAGGTCTCTGTGTTACTTTTTTTTTTTTTTTTTTAAACATAATGGTAGCACATGCTGCATTTAAAAGAGAACTCTTCAGGAGGCATTTTCTAAATATTTTCTGTGTCAGCCTACCTTTTCTCCATTCCTACTGTTGTTATTCAATCCACCGTTGAAGAGTACAGGGATGTTACTTTGTAGACTGTCACTCGATTGGGGTTTGTTTTGTGCTTCCTCATTATTAATACTACAGAAGAGATACTGTGTCCTTCTTAGTGAACCTTATCAGGAGGCACCTCGCTTTGGTTTGTGCCATTACAGGGGAAGTAAATTTCAGCCACTTGGTTAACATAGAGTCCAGGTTTCTCTACTGCAAAATTACCAATTTTTCTTTTGTGATTAATAAGTATGTGTAAGGAGATTCTCTGAGAAGATATATATATATATATCTTCTTCTTCTTCTTCAGACTTTTACCTTAACATTTTAACATCAAGTGATGATTTTTGCCTGGATGACTATTACTGTGATGATTAAAAAATTATTATTACTAAGTTTACTTTCATCATCTTGAGGTCTGCTGAACTAAGGAACTGGGCTGGGTCAGCAGGACTGTGTGGTGCCTCTTGTACCAGTCTCTGCCTCCTGAAGTCCTGCTTACCATCTCCAGAAAACTTAGCTTGCAGTCTTGGCAGAAGGGTAGATTCCCAAGAAGACTGTGAGAGAGATTTGGTGCCCAGGTTGATGATATCAAATACATTGAATTTGTCTCTGTGTCCACCATGTTCTGGCTCCAGAGAAATAAGAAAGTTGCTTTCTGTACTTTCTATACCTTAAACTCTATTTCAGATATCTTATCCCTGGACATGTTCAAAGGACTCCTCGGGTTTTCTTTTTCACTGCACACGTAATATAGATATACTATTTTATATACTAAAACCAAATTTGGACTCTCAACTCTGGAACTCCAATTTCTTTGGCAACTTGTTCTCTGAAATCAGTCCCAAGGTAAGGGTTATTCATAAATGCCTTGATGAGGGTGTGTGATTGAGAGGGGCTGTAGTTGGTATGACACTGTCTGGCTCTTCTACTTTGAGTCTGTTCTTCAAAGTGGTCTTTCTCATGGCCTTGGCTTGAGTCTAAAGTCTCCCTAAGGTTTGGTCTTCTCTGAAGCATGTGTCTTGCTCTCCAATTCTGAAACCAAATCCGGATTCTTGATTCTTTAGTGTTGATTTTCAAAGCAAGCTTTTGTTTGGTAGCATAACCTGGGTAAGGTTTTTGGTTGAAGACATTGAATGAGAATTTTCAATTGATCTTCTATGACTTTTGTGCAACTGCACTTGCCATTTGTTGATATGGTCTTGTTTAGAGAGGTTTCCTGAGCCATGTTGGAAAAGAATCCTGGTGTCTAAGCATTCATTGAGGACACCAAGTATTTTTCTGAGTTTATATTAGACCATCTCCTAACAATGCCTTTGATATCATTATCCCCGTTGAATAGCAAGCAAAAAGAGCAACTGATGTATAAGAACCTATCAAGACAAACAGAGGACTGGAGCCTAATAATCCAGTGATGGAATTTAGGCAAGAGCTTCACATTAAGATGTTGAAATCTGTGGATAACCTCTGGAGATGAACTGATTTCTACAACTTCCTAACCTTGGCCTGCCAAAGGCTTGCCTCTTTGATGTAACAAGAAACTTTTGGCTCATATAGAGACCTGTCACATGTGTTTCTGTGCACAGGAGGTATCCAGGCAAAGAGAATTCAATATTCAATATTAAAAAAAGCTCTTGGGGGAAAATAGAATAACAGAAGACCCCAAAAAGCCTTTCATATCTCTTAGTCCATTTGGGTTGCTATAACAAAATACTGTAAACTGAGTAGCTTATAGACAACAGAAATTTATTTCTTATAGTTCTGGAGTCTGGGAAGTTCAAGATCAAGGTACCAGCAGATTTCGGTATCTAGTGAAGGCCTGTTTTCTGGTTCATAGATGGTGCCTTCTTGCCACATGGTCACATGGTGGAAGGGGTAAGGGGTCTCTTTCATGCCTCTTTTATAAGGGCACTAATCCCATTGAGGAGGGCTTTGCCCACATTACCTAATCACCTCCTAAAGGTCTCACTGCCTAATACCATCACATTGGGGGTTAGGATTTCAAAATATGAATTTTGGAGGGACACAAACATTCAGACCGTAGCACACACTAATTGCAGTTTCTGATTTAGAGCCCACGAAAGCTCTCTCTAAACATGTACCCTCAGGCACTCACCTGTTATAAGATGTTTGCAAAAGGACTTATTTTGCAGCCAAACACTAAAAGCCACAATAAACTGTAAAGACTTTCTTTCAGGAACAACAACAAACAGCAGCCTGAGACGAGGCTTCCTATTTCCTCAGCCAGCAGAGCTCAGGGCAGGCTGAGTCCACACTGTCATTCCTGAAGGTGGGGCATGAACACAAGGGACATGGGATTTTTTTTTTTTAAAGGATTGGGCTAAAAGTCAAAAGAATTCAGTTCTAATTTCAATTCTGTCCCAACCAGTCGTTCACCTTGGCAAAGCAATGTAAGCAACTGAGTCTCAACTTCTTCTTTTGTAAAATGGAAATAGTGGTATGGCGGGAAGGAAACAAATACAAATTGATGTCAACTATGTCTACTATGTATAAACACTTTACAAAGACTATGAGTAATAACCCTACAATAAGGGTCACATTCACTTGATATTATGGATGAGGAAATGGACGTTCTGAGATAGAATAACTTGATCAAAGTCACATATTATGGAAGAGATAGAGGCAAAATTCCTAGTATGGGGGCTATAACCAAGGGCTGGCTTTTCTCATCCTACCATGTTATATTTGGAACTCCAAGGTGTCTAAGAATTATAAATTTAAAGCTTGCCTTCCAGGACATTGTGAAAGTATTTTGTTAAGGTAAACAGATAGATAAATACACACACACACACACACATATATGTGTGAGTGTGTGTGTGTATTTATATATTAACGGTTATGTTAGGGACAGTTTTGAGTGTTAAAATTCATTTTTGTTGGAAAGGAATTATAATTATTAAATATAGTTGCATAACACCCATATACACCTTACACTTTTGTAGGTTCTTAATGTCTACAAAGCTCTTTCTCGTATGTGATTTCACTTGATCCTCCTAACTACACACTATAAGGTCAGAAAGAGTTATTGCCCACGTTTTGCAGATAAGGAGTTTGTAATCAACACATCAGGGGCCCGTGTCGCCTCCCCTTGTCCTGCTTCTGATTTCAGCAGGAGCTGTGATGTGGACAGTTTCATGTGAGCTCAGACTCACCTCCTACAACCGTGCTCCTGTCACTGTCCTTGTATCCCAGGATCCCTGTTCTTGATCCACATGCCAGCAGAGCCTAGAGTGCAGGGAGGTTAGACCCTAGGGGTAACCCTCAGACAAGAGAGGAGGACAAAATCCAGTGGGCAAATGTCTTCTGTCTTTTGAATAAGCAGATATGAGAGGAATTCTGCAGGCTTCAGAAAGATCTCGATGGAATCAAGGCCCATTCAAGACCCTACTGCCTGTAGCAGTGACTTTGGTAACACGCCCTTGTATATTTTCATTCTCCCCACTCTCTCATTCCTGCTTCCAAATAAACCACCTGCACCCAAGTCCTTGTCTCAGGCTCTGCTATGGGGGGACTAAAGGCCTGGAGGCTCAGGAGCGGATGTGACTTGCACAGGGTCACACAGCTGGCAAGTAGAGGGGGCAGTGCTCCTTCCCGGACCTTCTGAATCTGAATCCAATGATTCTCTCATCTTCTACTTTTGGTTGTGCACACCAGGTTAAAAAACTGCAATTTCTACCTTTTATCAGTGTACTAGACATAGAGCAAGTTTTAAAAAATCCATGTTTGAGCACACGGGATAACTATCATTGCTGCTAGGTGTTACACAGACGAACTACTAGGCTACCCTAAAAATGTTGCATTTTTCAAAATTTTAAAGTATGACATTTTGCTTTGCTGGTATTGGCTAATTTATCTGTGTAAGTTTTGCCACAAGTTTTACAGATGAGAAATCTGCAGTTTTTGGAGTTTCAGTGTTGCACATGTAACCGGTATTAGAATTAGAATTCCAGGATTAGAATTTTTTCTATTCTAGGCATATCCCAGGCTTTGCCTACCAAATATGTTCAACAGCAGGTTTGTGGATTATCCTTAGTGAAGAGCATTGGTCTGGGGATTTGCAGTGGACATCTTTTTTTTTTTTTTTTTTCCTTAGCATCTGTTCTCCCCTTTTCTAGTAATTGCATCACAGTTTTCCTTTGAGGATCCAACCTTCTTGAACATTCACTCCATGTCCTCCAGGTCTGAATGTCTGCATGACTCACCAGTGGTTCCAGAGTTTGGAATACAACGAGTACTGACCAATCAGTGTATTCTTCCCTCCCCCATATCTCCCTCCTGCCATGTGATTGGTTCAGAGAATGGAATGGGACCCAAGCCTGGCCAATTAGAGTGAATATCAAGACTTTGCTGTGACCCTGGAGAAACAGCCACTCTCTTTCCAGTGGGTCACTAAGCTAGTAGACTGAAGGTCTTGAGTGCCTGGTGGACATTTTGCCACCATATAGGAAAAGCGTGCCAGAAAATGAAGCCAATAAAGCAGAGAGATAGATGGAGACAGAACGCTGATGTGACACAGATCTAGTCTCCCCTCAATTTAGACTCGCCACTGGACTTTGCAATCACAGGAGCCACGTTACTGCCCTGTCTTCTTTCAAACTTCTGCCACTTGCAATTCAACAAGTCCAGCCTGAAACACGCTCTGTACTCAAGCATGAAAGAGACTCAGTGCAGTATTTCCCCTCTGCAGAAACAAATGTTTCCACTACCCAAGGAATAGGCTAGGAAGTCAGGAAAAAGAAGCAGAGCTAATCAAATCTTGGCAGAATCCTTTGTCCCAGCCTCAGAGAGCCTCAGGAATGAGGTGCTCGACCAGCCTCTTTAAGAATCCATGAAGCAGCAGCCCTGAGACAAGCCCAGTCACCTGTAATGGCGAGAATACCAACTCCAGACACTGTTTCCAGATTCCTTCATCAGCCGTCACTTAAGTTCAAAATCACACTGCAGCCAGAGCTCAGAGGAAACACCTTAGACTGGCAATTCCTCTTCTTTGCCTTTGTTTTCTTTACTTTCTTTTCTTAAAATTAAACAGTAACACTGAGAACCAATGTTTTTACATCTGTAAGCTCCATAAGAACTTTTAACCATTCTTTATCCTCTGATAAGCTGAATAACAAGAACTTGAGAGGTAGATAAGAGAAAAAAGTTGAAACCAAACCAAGATGCTTGTCCCAAGGCAATATAGATGTGATGGAAACAATGGGCTGTACTTGTTTTTAAAGGGTTTTTCCCTCCCCTGAGAAAATTCATCATCAAATATTAACCCAGATATAATGTTCCAAAGCAGGAGGGCAATTTTCAAGCTTGAATTGCAGGCAGGCTTGTTGTTAATGGTGCCTCAAGGTTTTCAGAACCGAAAAGAGTGTCTGGTTGTGGGATGAAAATGGGGAAGAGATAGGTGGGGGTGGGGGTGGGGTGGACAGGTTTACCAGATGACCTACCACCAAAGTGGTGTGGGGACAGGTGCTGGCCTGAGTATAAATAGGGGCCTCCAAGCCTCTGTCTTCTCTTAAACACACATGTAGTAGAGACGACTCTCACTCCAGCCTTACATCCTGTTCAGAATATCAGAGGTCTACATATTTGGCTTTTAAATGTGACACACAAGCTTACCTGATGAATTCCACAGAATAGTACTGAATTGGGGGGCTTCCTCCACTCTCTCCAGGTTTCCAAGAGAGGGCCACCTCAGAATCAGAAACCACAATGACATGTGGCTGCTGGGGTGCTGCTGGAGGCAGGCAGGAATCTGGGTGGGACAGCAAACACAACTAGACTTGGCTGGTGGTCTCAGCTGCTGGAGAGTTTTCATACATAAAAACACATGTGCTTCCTATAACCAAAACATCTCTGCTCAAAACAGCCTCAACACCCAAACCAAACAAACACAAAAAAATAACCACAACTGGATTCACCATGTAAGGTTTGAGTGAATGAGGGTCAGTCCTCCCTTCTTCCCCCAGGACCCCTGGCTGGAAATCCACTAAATTGGGTCCTGGCCACTGACCCTGGAACAGACAATGGTGTGTACCCTTTAAAACCTCCAACCACACTCCCACTTCCTAATAACCTTTCCCCTCTGTTAGCATGTCGGAGATGACATTTACCTATAGGGAAAAATACATGCTTATTAGCATCACGGCCACTTACTCTCTTTTGTGTGTGTTTTGCCCTTTGATAATCAGAATACGAGGGTACTCCAAAGAGTTCATGGAAAGATTTGTATTATCTTTCAGTTCTATTTTTCCATGAACTGGTTTAAGCACCCTCACATGTAGCAATGGTAGGACATTTGGGAAACACACTCATGTGTAAACAAGTAGGGGTCACCCACGATCCCATCACCTCAAGTACCCACCGTTACTCTCGCTGCACCTCCCAGTCTTTGTGTATGCTGTTGCTTCTGCCTGGAAGACTTTTTCTGCTTTTTCTTCCTAGCAAAACCTTATGCATATTTTGTCATTCAGGCCAAAGACATGACTTTCTGAAACCTCCCTGAGCCTCAGGGCAGAGGAAGTGCCACAGTCCTGTGTGCTCCACAGCCCCATGCAACCGCGATGCACTGCTGTCACTCGCTTACCATTGCTCCTTCCTTCACAAAGAGTGTCTGCAAGCTGTGACCACGATCCACCCACCTTCATGCACCAGGGTCCAGCCTGCTGCCCCCTCATGAGCATTTGCTGGGTGCCCTTCGCCTATAATCTCTCCTTCCGCTCCCCCTCCTCACCTTCTTAATTCCTGCTCACCCGTCAGACCTCCACTTGGTTGTCTTCTCCTCAGGGACTACTTTCCTCATCCCTGTCTTAAGTTCCCACAGTGCTGTGAGTGGCACTTATCACAGTCTGTGATGACACACTAATTAGATAGTCTCTTAACCCTCCCGGCTAAGTTCTGAGAGGGCAGGGTCTGCACTTGCTGTGGCTCACCACTGAATCCCCACAGTCTTTACTGATGTCTGCTGAATGACAGAATGAATGCAAAACAGCCCATCACTTTACTATTATTAGTGAATTCAAACCTATTTTACCTTGGGACAGAGTGGTAACATGCCGAGGAGAGCTGAGCCGCCCTTTGCCGATCTGGCTGTAAGCTGCTACGCTCACTCGATATTCAGTGCCTGGTTTCAAATCTCTGATCACTTCCTCCTGTCAATGACCAAACAGGAAAGTGCCAACGATCAGAAGTTCTGTCTGGGCAAACCATACCATTTCCATGAAGTTTACATCTTGAGGACCCTGTGAAATTGCTTGGGACACAGATTGTTTTGCTTTGTCTGGAACTGGCCCTGTTTTAAAATTTGCTAAGAGGAAAAACACCACAACATATTTCCTAAGATTGGAGGATCCCCTTTATTGGAATCTATACGCTGCCTCAGAACTGGGACTCATTCGTACTATCAAATGTTGCTCTTAACATCTGAATTCTTTAATCAGAGTACAAGGCTGCTAAAATGCAGGCAGTGATCTGTCCCAGGGTTGGTATTCCCCAGTTCTTTCATCTGCAGATTGCAGATGCTGAGGGACTAGGTCTTGATTTGTACCCATAAAGTAGGGACTCGAATTATGGTTGCCAGATTTTAAACAACATCAGAATCACCAGAAAGGCTTCCTTAAAACAAATTGCTGAGCCTGGCCCCTAGAGTTTCTGATTTAACAGGTCTAGGGAAGGGCCTGAGAATCTGCATTTCTAAAATGTTCCTAAGTGATCCTATTGCTGCTACTGATCCAGAAACCCACTGAGAGCCACTAGGGTTGATGATGAATGTGTGTGTGAACTTCTCCTGCACAAACAGCCGTGATCAAAAAGGCCCAGCTGAAGAGGACTTGCTCCGCCTTGGGCTTTAGCAAAAGGGGTGTGTCCCCGAGGCTGCAGTGCTAACAGTAAGTGGGAGTCTGGGTCCCCTGGGTGAGAAGCAGCAGCACATTGCAGGGGAAAGGACACTGGCATCAGAGTCAACCAGTCCAATCTTGATTCTGCCACTTATTACCAGCTGTTGCCTTGAAACTGAATTCCCCACTTTTCTTCCTCTGTAAAATGGGCATGACATATAACTGTCTTGCATGATCATGTCTGTGCCATTTCATCCTTACAGCTGTCTAAGTCCAAGTCCTCGTAATTATGGCAATGGGCTCTGATGCCCCCTGCCACCAGTGCTGCCTGTACCTGCGATCTAGACTCCACGCTGCTGTGCTACAGTTACCTTCCGAAATCCCAAAGCTGAGCATATCACTTTCCACTTTAAAATCCCCTTCGAATAGCATCTTTGTGTCCCCCTCCATATCCTCCTAGCATCACCCTGTGCCACCTCTCCTCCACGCATTCCACATTCCAGTCATACTTAGGAACTTGGCAGGGCTCGAATTTCTGCCACTCAATTCCTTGCCTCTGGGCCTTTGAACCTGCCGCACCCTCTATGGGAAATGCCCTTCTCCCTGCTCTTGCCTGCTCACCCCTGCCCATCCTTCATGACTCAGTTCAGCTGAGACGTTACCTCATTCCCCTGAGCCCAGCCCCCAGTCTGGTTAGTGCCCCTCCTCTCTGCTTCCCTGGAGTCCTCGGTGCACCTCTGTCTTAGGCCACTCACTTTATCTTGTAAGTGCCTGTTTATATGTCATCTTCTCCCCACCCACCTGAGGGCAGGAAGCGAGTTCTCATCCTCTAATGTCCCCAAAGCTTAGCACAGTATTAGCAGACATATGGCAAATGCTCATGCAATGCTTTTTGATGAATGAATAAACGATCTAGTGAATGAACGAAGGGGAGAAATCAAGCCATGTCCCATATTAACAGATGATCTCATCAGGAAACCAGCTTCTACTACTGACCCGTCCACCCTGATTAACAGCATTGGTATCCCTGTCCCAAGCCCTGCAGTTAGGAACTGCAGGGACAGGGCTGGCTTCCTCATGCCACCTCCCTCCAGCCACCGCCACCACGCCTTTCAGACCTGTTCCCTCCTTCCATTCCCACTTCAGTGTCCTAGCTTAGGCCCCTATGACTCCTTACCTAGGCTACTTCTAATGCCTCCTGGAGGGTGTCTGTCTCCAATCTGCCCCTCTCTCCCTCTCACCACCCCTGCATCCTACATGCGGCTTCACAAGGCGTCTCTGCTGAACACTTGCACCTGTTTTAACGCCCCCCCCTCCTGCTTTACTTCCCTGCATCCCCGCATCCTAGTTCTGTCTGCCATCCCTGGGTCTCACGTCAAGCTGGGTGCTTAAGAGACTGGAGGCAGCAGGTGGACCCAAGACCAGTGTTCTCACTCCTGGCCCCACTGCCTCTCCAGGCCTTTCCCAGGAAGCAGAAACACACCTTCAGACCAACTGAATGCTCTCACAGCCTTTTGCTTTAGGCTCCTTTTCTCCTGGGGAGTCATTATGCTGTATGCAGTATGGGGTGGTGATGTGGTTTCATACATAGATTATTGTATCTATTAACTATGAGCCAATACCAAATCCAGCTACCATTAACTACCACTTAAGGCGTGTTTTCTCTGCTCCAGGAACAATGGATCCTTGCACACAAAGCACTATCTAATTCTTCCTTCAGCTCTGTGGGGTAGATACTACTCTTACTTTCATTCACAGAGAAGAAAACTGATAATCTGAAAAGTTCACGAGTTCCTCAAGGACATATATTTCGTAAAAGGCAAAGTGGAGACGTGAACCCTGCTCAGTTTGATTCCAAGGCCCGAGTTCTAATGAATAATACATGTGTGAAAAATATTAAGTAATGTTTAAATCAACAAAAAAATACTTATCGTAAGCATCAAACACCAGCTTATTATTACTTTACCTATGAACATGGAAGTTAATGTATCAGAAATTTAAATGTTACCACTAAAAACCAAGAAAAATTATCTTTGTAGAAGTTCCATGTATCAATTAAAAACTACTTAAATTCTTTATTAGATATGGAAGATAAGTTCTACCTTTAGCCTGGGTGCTTCTGAGAGATAGAGGGTGACCCTCTCAGAGCCAACTGTTTCCAGTCTGTGTTTTTTCATGTGCTGACATGCTGGCAAGTTGGCATAAGAGTGTGAGGGTCAGCTGGCGGGTCAGCTCAATCGGTTAGAGCACGGTGTTATAACAACAAAGTAAAGGGTTCGGATCCCTGTACCAGCCAGCCGCCAAAAACCAAAAACCAAAACAAAACAACGTGAGGGGTCATGGGGACTGAGTGGTTGGGGCCATGAAAAGAGGGGCTGGATTCAGTGATTAAACCTTCACTTCCTCCTCTGACATCTCTCTTTCCAAATGGAATCCCTCCTATCCTGACTTACAATAACCCTTGCAATTCATAGTAAAGTAGCACACAGTTCCACAAATCTTCGTATTTCTGTCCTTAAATGTCTTATGACCACCACCTCAGCCTTGTATCAAACTAGAAAAGATGATGAATATACTCTTTCAGAAGTAGAAAAAAATAGTGTTTTGCTTTATTTGGTTGCCTTGTGAAAGTTTGAAAACAAGTCAAGATGTTTGTCTCTTGGGCTTTATTTCTATACAGATGGTGAGAAACAGTGAGAGAGATTGCTTTCTTGGAGTAGAGGCCAGAGTGAATTCAGCAGCCTCCCCCGGGCCCCTCTCCCACCTTTTTGGAGGGGGGGGGGAAAGTTGGGCACTTTGCTGCCCTGCTTTGTGTCTGTCTAGCCCTTTCTGAAAGGCAAAACCCTTTCTAAACGTTGCCTCTGTTGTCTTCTCAACAGCACTGGTGCTGTCATGCGATCAGCGAATTTACATCTGTAGAAGAGGAAAGCAAGCCTGGTCATTTCACTGAGCCCAGAGAAAGCTCGAGCAAGTGTGAACCAAGTGAGCTATTCCCCAGGACTCTTGCCTTCTACACAGACCACCAGGAACAACAAACTTTCATCTCATGATTGGTGTAATCATAATAGTTTGCACTTGTAGAGCATTTTGAAATGTGTAAAATCTTTGTACACCGTTGCCTAATTTCATCTTCAAACAGCCCTAAGAGGTTGATCCTATTATCCACATTTTACAGATGGTGAAAGTAGATCCAGAGAGTTTATATAACTGTCCTGGGGGGCAACAGCGGGTCCGATTTCCCTGATGAAACATGCCTCAACTTATGTTTCCAGTCGCCCGACTCCCAGATGGAGCACATCTAATTCTCAGGCTAGTACCTTGTTTTCAGATGTCCAGCTGCCTTTCCCATGTCTCCTGCACCAGTCCCATTCCTACCATTCACAGTCTGTGACCTGGATGATGTCCCCTAGTATCCACTCTCTCCTTTCTCATAACAGAATCCTCACATTTCAGTTGGGCAATGGCCACTCGAAGACTACATTTCCCAGCCTCCCTTCCAAGTAGGTGTGGCACGTGACTAGATTCTGTCCAATAGGATGTGAGTGAAACTGCTGAGGCCAATTTCTGAGTTATCTCTTAAAAGCAAGGAGTGTGCTCCCTCCCCTTGTCCTAAAATGTGGATGTGGCAGTGAGCCATTTTGGACCATGGGGAGTAGGGTGCAAGGAGTTGACAGAATGGCGGGATGGATGGAGCCTGGGTCTCTGACTGGAGGAAACCACCAGTAACATGAGGGAAACCTAAATGCACATCTTGTTAGAATCACTGTTATTTTGGGTTTCTGGACTGCTAGGCTTATGTGCTAATACATGACTATATGCAATGTACAAAAACAACCTGGGTAGCCACGTTAGAGAAGCCCCGGAAAAGATGGGCCTATTCTTTACTAAATATCTTTCACTTTGCATTGATGAAACCACGTTGAATGGCTCTGAAACTAAGTCTCTGCCCTGATTTCAGACCTTATCTTTACTCTCTTACATACTGCTCTTTTCTTCTACTGCTAGAAATCCAGATCGCTGTTTCCAGAAATGAAGCTAGAGATTGTCTTATTCCCTAGTCCAGACAACCACAGCTGAGAGGAAGCATGAAGCAGGTGTAGCACTGGACTAGGAGCCAAGAGACCCAATTTCTGCTACCAAACTAGCATCACTGGATGGAAGGCACCAGAAAGATAGAAAAGTGCCTTCTCTCAAGCATCCTTTCTCCGATGGCCCTTAAGAAGGCTGTGCAGAGCAGAGTGGAGGGAGGAGGTGTAGAGATTCCTATTCCAAGTGGTCACAAAACGTCAGAGAGCATTTCCACGGGCTGCAGCAGGGCCAGCATGGGCAGCACAGGCTCTGGGGACTGGACAAATCTTCCTCGTGTGGATCTGTTCTGTGTATTGCAGGAAAGTCAGCATCCCCGATGCTTGTTAAACACTTGATTAAAATGCCCACACATACCTCCAAATGCCCCCTAGGGGACAAAGGTGCCCCCACTTGGGAACCATAGCTAGTCCATGGCTTCATTTTAGAGTCAAAAAGAGATTCAGGGAAGCACAGTAACTTTGCCCAAGGTCACCTTTGCTCTGATGACAGAGCAGGGACTAGATGTAAATCTTCTGATTCCTGGCTAAGTTTTCTCTCTCTAACCTTGGATAAGACCCAAATAGAATCACTGTTCTGAGTCAACCAGATCAGTGGACTCCTAAGCAGGGTGGTGGTGCATCTCTGGGGAGAGCAAGACAACCTACGGAGATGCCAAGAACTTCCTATTTCTGTTTTATCTCCTCCTTTAAATTCCTGCAGGGTTGTATAGTGTACATAATATATTACTGCAGTAGCATATGTATAATTTATAAATACATAAATATACATATATTGGTGCATGTTCAAATATTTGTTAACTGATGGTATGCATGGTCAAAAAGTGTGGAGAGCGCCAGTCTAAGCATCCTTTCCTAACTCTAAAAAACTACGAAATTGCCCTGATTTGTTTCACTATTTTGTTTTCTAGGATGTTCTTTTGCAGTATGTTCTTCTAAGAAAAAGATAAGGTGGGTATGAAATGCTAACCAAATCGGAAGCCTCTAGAAGGCAGATTATCAAACAAAACATCAGAATTCCACATTAACGGTCAGATTATTTTGGTTATTTTATCATTTAAATCAGACTAACCATTTGTCAACCCATTCCCCTGCCTGGCATTTAATCCAGAAAATCAAATCAAATCTTTTTAGATAATCAGTCCTGTCTTATTGAAAAGACAATCCAGAATCATTAGAGTAAGGTGGGGGTGGGGGTGGGGATGGGGGACTACCCCAGAGTGCTGCTCACTAGTTTAAATACATTCTCTCCTTTCCAATCTGTTTTACCTAGTCTTAGAACAGAGCTTAAATTACTTCAGCCTTTAAAGATGTTCCCCTTAATCTTTCTCTGCCATGTGAGAGGAAGCAGCACACACAAGGATCAAAGCAGCTTCTTTCTAAATGATTAAAATTTCACCTTGTATGCTGGGCAGTCCCCGCTTACAACAGAACTAAGCACTCTCCACTGGGCCTTAATCAATACAAGGGAGATGCAGGAAAATCAATATCGTAATGAAAAGAGACCCCTCCTGAATCCTGGGCTGGAGATTAAGCAGTTATATCCAGACAACTTGGTAGTAGTAGGTCACACAGACATCACTGTTTTCCTCGAAAATGTGAAATATTCCACTGTGCCCCTGTGAGCTTGCTGCAGAGCCCTGGAGCACCCTGGCACTCAGTTTGGGAACCACGGATACAGATTATTAGAATCCCCGTTTTGTTGATGAGGAAACCAAGACCCAGTAAAGTTGCCTGGTGGGATTGCTGAAATGCAGGAATCTGAATGCATCTGAAAAGTTGTTTAACTTTTCTAAGACATACTTACAAAAATCGCCTGATGATCAGGTTGTCCCTGGAGAGGAGAAAAAACAGAAGCAACATGAAGGTAAAAGAAAATTTGCAGGACTGAAATAAAGTCATAGAGCAGCTGCCTCTTCTGCTATGTACAGCCAAGGCAGCAACACACATCTTTGCAACATGAATGGTTCTGACCACTTACTAAATCGTCCTCTGTGCCAGGTATCATTCATGCTGAGGGCTCTACAACAATCACCCCATTAAATACTCACAACATCCTTACCCTGTGGGATGAAATGATATGGTACAGAGTTGCCCAGCTGGTTTGTTGAAATGCAGGAATCTGGATCCAGCACGTTTCAATTCTGCTATACCAGACTCCCCCCATCTGTTGCTGACTCTGCCTTTATGTCTAGTCATTACTCCCTCTCTCCATCCCATATAGTCCCCAGCTCTCCCTGCCCAAACAAGCACACACAGCCATGCATGCACACACAGCCATGCATGCACACACAGCCATGCATGCACACATGCGTACTCATTCCTTGGGTGCAAGCCACTCCCTCCAGCTGGGACACCTCTCCTCAAGTCTACCTTTCCAGACAGTTCCATGCTTCAATCCCTAGCTTCAATCCCACGTTTTACACCTCCTGACCACATCTTCCACTCGTTTTTCACCCTCCTCAAACCCCATCCATCAATTAAAAGGTGTGTTAATGATATCCAGTCTTATGTTGCTGTCTCATTGATTGGTGTGAATGTGGTTTTCCCAACAAGAATGAATGCTGCCCAAACAGGGACTGTGTGTTTTCTTGCGCTGGTCATATAGAGTAGCCACTATGCAAGTTTGTTGAAATCAGCAAGATGATCAAAAGCTAAAATCTAGATGTAGATAATGGAGAGAGAATTTTTAACATAAAAGTCATCAGGAATGATAACCAGCAACTACATAGCTTTTTACATTTTATCAGAGGCTTTTACACATACGATTCCATTTGGACCTCACAATGGTATAATTATTATTCCTCTCTCATGGAAAAAAGGTGAGGCTTAGACAAATTAAGTGACTTTGGCCAAAGTTACCCAACCTGTAAATGGAGGCAGCAGGGGGTACTAAGCCAGAGGCCCAGGATATTGGTCTCCCTCCCAGCCCTCTGTTTTATGTTTGGACTGCAGTGACCTTCACAAGGATGCCAGTTTTCAGCCAGGTTCCATGTGATAGGCAGGATCTCAATTTCAGAGGCACTGTCCTCTCTCCAAGGCATCACCAGCACATCAATAACTGGACTGTGTTCCCGGCAGAGCCCTGAGCCCTGAAGGAGACAAGGCTGGGATGGCTGGGGACACTGCTAGGAATGATGTGGCCCCTTGGTGGAGTCAATGGGATTGTTTAAAGTTCCAGGGCTGTCAAAGGGAAAGAAAATCTCAACTCGTGGTTTCCTAGATAGGGGCAACCCAGTCTCCCCCTCTTATGATAGAGTAAACCGCAGAGACTGGGGCTGAGGGCTTCTGAGGCTAATAAGGGGTGCTTAAGCAAAAGTCTATTTTGAGATTAAAAGCATGTCATGCAACATAAAAGCAAGCTGAACACGTGCTTCTCTTCTTTTTGATTCATGAGAGCTTTGGTGGAACCAGCAAGGGCAGGGACTCAGATGTCAGGGAGCCCTGGGTTTACAGCTGATGTTGTTACTAATGTATGATTCAGGGAAAGTCACTTCACCTCTCTGAGTCCTGGCATCCTCATCAATACAATGAGGTCATAGGACAGTTGTGAAGATGAAATGGAAAAACAAATGTGACGCATGAGGGTCAGTGCTTGGCAGGTAACAGACACCCAGTAAGCAATAGCTGCTTATATTGGATGACAAGTAGGTTTCAAATTATGTGTTGCCCCTAGCGGGCACTTATTAAATATGAGTTACAAACATTACCACCACTACCAGCAGCACCACTATAACAGTATTATGGGCACTGGTGCCAACTCCATGTGGAGCAATTCAAAAGGCTCCAGCCTGGAGAAAACAGTAGTAAGTGGGGAAGGATGAGGAGAGTGAACGAAGAGGAAACAGAAGATGTCTGAGGCAGAAAATTCACTCAGAGAGACCTTGACAGAAATTCACGAGGAGCCAACAGCTGGCCAGTAGCAGGACACGGTGCTGGGCTTCCAAAAAAATAAACAACTTGGACTGTTTAAACACACATTTCAAATTACATCATTTTCTTCTGCATTGTGTCTCCAGGCAGTTGGGAAGATACAAGAGTGTCATATGTATTTATAAAGCTTTATTGAGATTTCAAAAAAAAATCAGAACTGAACTTCATGAGGAAAAGAAGGGGTAGAAAAGGTGGCTGTAAGGTGGCTGTTTTCTTGCATGATAAAATAGGGCTGAGTCCAGGATGGGCTGTTTTCAGCAGGAGTTGTCAGATGCCTGCCTTTCCAGAGGGATAGCGGGCATGTTACAGAGGTAATGTGACATGCAAGACACTTGGAAACTCTAAAGGACAACACAAGCCCTAGTTATTATTACACAGACAACAGCACACACACCAAATTAGCAATCTGCCCGAATATCCCTGAAATCCCAAGCACCGTGTGCTTCTGGTGACTGCTGGTAGGGGCCACTGACCATGGCTGGGGCGTCCTGGCTGAGAGGCACACTATGCGACCGCTCCTGCAGTGCTTTATCCACGCCCACCTCAGAGTAAAAGACCTTGAAAAGAAGCAGACATCGGGTGAGAGCAGATCGTACTTGTCCTCTGCAATCAAACGTTCTGATCGCACTGACACCAGCAGTGGGTTCTGAGGTGCGTCACCTCACCTCACACACACCAGTTCTGTGGGAGCAAACATCGGAGTACCTGGCGGGGTTGCAAACTCAGAAGCCTGCAGAGGCCAGGAGGAAGACGCCTATCAGTGCGGTGGGATGACAGGGCTCCTCCCGGCTCCTCCTGTTTCTCCCCGAATCTTGACCCTCCCAGGTAGTCTTTCATCTTCCATTTTTGATACCACATAAGTCTAGAAATATATTTCTCTACTTTAAGAAGACAACAAGACAAGGGCCATGATCCATGGCTACTGTCCCTTGGTGACACGGAGACAGTAGTGAGTGGTGGGATTGGGGTGTTATGGAGGGGCTTATGCCCCACCTAAAATGGGCAGCTCAGCCCACTGGGCTTGGTGCCCCAGAGGAATGTGGACCCAGTGTGGCCAGCTCTCCCAGCAGCCCAGACATTTCAGAACTCCAAATGTTTACCTGAAATGCCCTGGCTTCTGAAAATTGATTCATTTCTAAAAACACAGTTCAAAGAAACTATTTTAGTAAACTCAAATTAGCCCAGTTTGTAGCCTCTGATAGGTAAGAGCACATTCTCTGTGCCTTCCTCACTTTGCCTGTCCACCCCTCTACACTAATTCAGATTTCACATTATTTTGTAGCTGTTGACAACATTTCACAGTGATTCCCTATCATTTCCCATATTTCTGCTTTATTCTCCAAATTTGACTACAGGCAATTGGATAGCAGGAACCATGTCTTCTACTTGGTTTATGTTTTTCCATTGCTGAACAGAGAAAGGACTGGATAGATCCTAATTCAGATAGGATGCTTGGGGCACTTAAAAATACCCTTAAAGGGAAACATTTCTTCTAGTTTTACGGAAGGAGAATAGGGCAGTTATTAATATGGGAGGGCTGATATAAGAAGGCCATATACAGATAAAGCAAGGATGGGAAGGATGCACAGGCACCCACACACCCGCTGCAGAAATCCCGAGCCCACGTACTCACAGTGTACCCCATGATGGGGCTCCCAGGATGCCTTGGCATTTTCCACCGGATACTGAAAGCTGTACAGTTCAATGCGCCCAGCATGATGTGAAGAGGAGGCCCTACCCTGCCTGCCCCCAAACAAAAGAGATGGCGTTAGAAGCTCCACGCGTCCAACCTTGAATATACTTACACAAGATCTTAGAGCATGTCCTTACAGAATTACTGAAAAATAAATCTGCGGGCCAGAAATGCAGCCTGATATGCCACACCTGTCTCAGCTGACCTCACCAGAACTTTGCTATCCTCTCCCAGCCTGGCACTGCTAGAGAAATCAGCCCAACCGTTGCCCTCTGCTCTTTCTCTAACTTCTCATAGGTCAGGGGCCAGCAAAAGGAGCCTCAGGGTAGCACAGACCGAGCACTTAGGACTCCACTCGAGGAGTCGGGAATGTATTAAAGCAAGGTGATGAATGTTTATTTACTCAGTAAGGTCTATGTTTTATATATGTTATATAGATATGTTTGCTTATATAGGCAGTATATTCTTATCAGGGAACTTTTTGAAAATATGGTTAAGGATAAAATGGGGTTTACAATTTTCAAATGTTTTACTATCTACTTATCTTAAATAATTTTATGATTATAAATAATAAATTTAGTAATTATAAAGCAACATACATAGATTGCCAACATTTAGAAAATACCAAAAAAATATATATATATATAATTCTACCATTCAGAAATGAGTCCTATCGGCATTTTGGTATATACCTCCTTTTGGTCACATGCAATTTTTTTTAAAAAGGTTGTTTCATTCAGTCTGTGTGTTTGTGTGCAAAATTTGTATTCTTTATTATCGTTATGTCTATACTATATAATGATTATGTGTCTATACTCACGTATATTCATAATTTTAAATTGTTATTTTACTTAATAGTATATAGATATTTATAGTATATACAGCATATTTAACTGTCATTGAAATCATTATTTTTAATGGCTATAAATGCTTCCATATAACATATATGCCATAAAAAACAGTGTTTGTCAGTCCACTAATTGTTATGCACTTAATTCGTGGCCAATATTTTGCTATTTTAAATAATGATCCATGAGGCCATGAACCAGGTCTGTCCCGCTCAAAGTACAGAGACTAGTAAACAATAAGAGTTGAACAAACATTCCTTAAGTGAATGAATGTTCTGCAATTTGATTTTACACTTTCTAATATGTCCTGATGAGCTTTTTTTTTAACTACTGAATATAATTCTCCAGCATATCAGTTAGGATAGTTTGCAATTCACAAAGATCTAATGTTTCTATTTGTTGGACTGCTGCTGGGGCCTCTCATCAATGTTTTTGCCAACAAACCCAACGTCTTTCTGACGGACCAAGTAATACAGGCTCAATGCTGTCACGTAGCGAGAACTGTGAGGCCAGGAAGCAGCTCCCACGTGCTCCACAGGCACCTACAACTGTCACCACTCAGGGATTTAATGTTCAGTGATCTTTCTAGCTCTGCCTTGGTTCAAGATTTAAAGTTCCGTCTGATTGGCCAAACTTAGGCCACGTGACTTACTCTTGGCTCAACCAAGGGGCAGGAGAGGAAAGGTCAATTCTTTCTGGTTTCCAAACTAGGAAATGACGTGATAAGGGGATTCCTGGAAGCTGTTCTTCTTCCAAGCCTATCCACAGTAAAGAAGGCACCCAAGAGGAGGATAGGATCAGAGGCAAAGGGTAGTGAGAAGTCAGATAGCCAAAAACTCTGCCGTACAGAGTATGCATGTACATTAACCATCCCTCCACTGATTGACATTTATGTTGTTTCCAAAATCTCACTGTTAAAAATGCTGAAAGAACATCTGTTTATGTGCCTTTTTGTGTACGTGTGCAGGTATTTCTAGGATGGATACCTATAAAAATTATGGGATCTATACAAGGGTACTTCAAAAAGTTCATGGAAAAATAGAATTAAAAGGTAATACTAATCTTTTCATGAACTTTTTGAAGTACCCTCATACGTTTTAATTTTTACCAGCTACTAGCTCCCAAAAAGATTAAAAGAATGAATCTTTAAGAACATTCAATTATTTGGGGGAAGGTAAAGTCCTAAAGCAGAATTCCTGTATTAAGACAGTTCCTCAGACTTGGCACTACTGATATTTTGGGCTGGATAGTTTTTAGCAGGTGCTGTCCTTCTGAGCAGCATCCCTGGTCTCTACCCACTAGATGACAGTAGCACTCCCCAACCCAGCTGTGAAAAATAAGATCTGCAGACATTGCCAAATGTGCCCCCAGTTGAAAACCATTAACTTAAGAGAATGAATATTTTAAAGGCTTCTCATAAATATAATCAAACTTACATCTAGAAAATTAACCAATTTAGAAGCTTATGGTGGTGTACGAGAATGTCAGGTAAGAGTAACACAACCTCACCAGCTCTGCGTATTACCACTTAAAAATTTCTGCTCTGCAAAAGACACTGTCAAGAGAGTAAAAAGAAAAGCCACAGGCTTTGGAGAAAATACTTGCAAAAGATATATCTCATAAAAAGCTATTATCCAAGATACATAAATGTTATAGACTGAATGTTTGTGTCCCCCTAAAATTCATATGTTGAAATCTTATCCCCAGTGAAATGGCATTTGGAGATGGGGTCTTTGGAAGGTGATTAAGTTATAATCTAGGTGGCATCTTCATGAATGGGATTAGTGTCCATATAAAAAAGACCACAGAGAGCTCTCCCTTCCCTTCTGCTATATGAGGACACAGTGAGAAGATGGCCATCTACAAACCAGGAAGTGGGCCTTCACCAGACACCAAATCTGTCAGTGCCTTGGTTTTGGACTTCTCAGCCTCCAGAACTGTGACAAATAAATTTCTGTTGTTCATAAGCCACCTAGTTTACAGTATTTTGCTACAGCAGTTCAACAAACTGAGACCAAAAAAAATCTTAAAATTCATCAATAAGGAAAAAAAAAAAACTGATTAAAAAATGGCCAAAGAACTTATCAGACACCTCACCAAAGAAAATATACAGATGGCAAGTAATCACATGAAATGATGCTCCACATCATATGTCATCAGGGGAATGCAAATTAAAACAACAATGAGAGATCAGCACACACCTATTAGAATGGACAAAGTCTACAACACTGCTCACACCAAATGCTGACAAGGATGTGCAGCAACGAAACTGTCATACATCACTGGTGGGAATGCAACATGGTACAGCCACTTTGAAAGAGAGTTTGGCAGTTTCTTACTAACTAAAATTCTTACCATATGATCCAGCATTTGTACCCTTGGTATTTACCAAAAGATGTCAAAAACTTATGTCTACTCAAAAACCAGCACGTAGATATTCAAAACAGTTTTATTTATAATTGTCCAAACTTGGGAGTAACCACGAAGTCCCCCAGTAGGTGAATGGATACATAAACTCTGGTACATCCAGACAATGGAATATTATTCAGCACTAAAAAAGGATGAGCTATCAAGCTATAAAAAGATATGGAAGAAATTTAAATGTTTATTATTAAATGAAAAAAAGACAATCTGAAAAGGATACAAACTGTATGATTCCAACTGTATGACATTCTGGAAAAGGCAAAACTATGGAGAACAGTAAAAATATCAGTGGTGGCCGTGGATTAGGGGGTAGAGAAGGATGAACAAACAGAGCTCAGAAGATTTTCAGGGCAGTGAAACTATGGTGTATGTTACTATAATGGTGGACACATGTCATTATACATTTGTACAAACCCATAGAATGCACAACACCAAGAACAAACCCTAATGTAAACTGTGGACTCTGGGATAATGATGTGTCAAGGTAGATTCTCAATTGTAACAAATGTACCACTCTGGTTGGGGATGTTGATAAAGGGGGAGGCTATGTATGTGTGCAGAGAGGGGGTACCTGGGAAATCTTTGTACCTTCTTCTCAATTTTGTTACGAATCTAAAACAGCTTTTAAAAAAAGAGTCTTTTAAAAACTTCACAAATTTGCTAAGAAAAAAGTTGAATATTTTAATTTTTTTGGCTACTTCCTCTATTCATGGGTTTTGCACATTTTTCAATTAGATTGTTAATTTTTTTCTCATTGATTTATAAAAACTCTTGAAATGTTAAGGATCTGCATCATTCACTTATATTTTTTCCATGTAGTTTCATGTTTGGCTTCTCCTATATAACTGCATGCTACTGATCGGCTTTATTACTAAGTTAGGAGGTCTATGCTAACACAACCTCAAAGGTGACCGGAAAGTGGGAAGAAAGGGAGTGGAAATGATTTATCAGTCCTTCTCAGAACCATAAAATAACTAGTCAGCACAACTTCATCCTTAGTCTTAGGAATATTTCTTGCTCCCTGTGCTCTGGGGAAAATTACAACTGATGCAGGCACGCTACTTGAGTCAATAAGAGGAGAACCTTATTACATATACAGTCCTTGTTTCTCTTGCATGTCTGCAATGGTTCAGTTCAAAGAATACAAAACACTCTAGGTATTTTAAGCAGAAAGGTGGCCATGGAGATTGGTAGAAAGCCTAGAGAAATGGATTTCAGGAGTCTTCATTGGCTCTATTTTATAGATAGATAAACAGAGAGAGGAGGAGAGTGCACATTATGGTGGTGACTTAGCATCAGGTGGCCTCTGCCTTCACCCTCCCCACTGCCATTACTGCTGCCACAACTGCCTCCAGACACCCACAAAGCTAATGCTGGACCCTGGAATGATGAGTTCTCGTTTTCATTGCTTGGTTGGAGAAATAGCAGCAGGAAAGTGCCCTCTACCCTGCTCCTGCCTTCCATATCTCCCAAGAGTACATCTAATTGGTGGGACCTAATTTCCATCCCGAATATGGGCTACAAGAGAGTCTGGGAAGTGTAGTTTTTATTTTTCCAGTCTTCACATTAAAGTAATGACACCTAGAAGGAGGGCAAAATGGATGTTGAACAAGCCAATGTACAGTACCCATGACATCTTGGTACCATAAAAAGCATGAATTCCAATACGCTATCTCTTTTACTTTCATATTCTCTAGGAGAATATTTAAATCAAGCCCTGCTGGGACACAGTTAGCTGTGACTCCTATTTTATTGGCACTTCCACTCATTTATTTGCTCTTTCACACACCTAACAAATACGTTCTGAGCTTCCTCTATGTACCAGGTACTGGGTCAGCGAATGCGGCCACATTAATGATAAAGACAGACATGGGGTCACAAACAAGTTAGGAGGACATTACAATCAGGTGTGAGGAGCATTAGAGTTGGGAAGCACGGGGCACTTTGGTAGCACATAGCAAGGACACACTTGGCTGTGCCTGACAGACAAGTAGGAATGACACAAAGGGGAGATGGGAGCGGTATATACTGTTCCCCCAAAAGATGGGGGAAGAACCACACACAGAGAACCACCAGGCTCTGGGGTTGAGTGGATGTGGGTGATGAGGACAGGAGAAGTCAGGATGTCTCCAAGGATTCTGGCTTGGGCAATGGGGGGGGGGCATTCCCTCAGCTGGGAACATGCAGATGGCTTTGACTGTCCATGAAGTAGGAGGTGCATCACCTGCAGCTGGTGAGTGAGAGGTGGCCAGGTCAGACATTTGGACCAAAGACCAAAAATATTCCAGATGAATCAGTTAAATATGGGAAATCAAATTATAAAATATAATTAAATTTTAAAATCAAAATTTTTGAGTAAGAACTTCTTAGCTTAAAAGAGGTTAAAAATAAATAAATCAAGAGAAAGGTGATGGATTCTACATCATAAAACTTTCATCATGCTCTTCAAAAATTACAAGCGAAAAATTCAAAACAACAGATCGAGGGGTAAGTAATTGCAGCAAAATGACAGGCCAAGAGATATTGTTATTATAAAACTCATGCATATTGATTAAAAAAGTATTCAGACCCTAATAAATAAAATATGAAGAGACAACCAAAGAAGACGTATAGCTAGTAGTCACACATGGGGAAATATTCAGATTAGCTAGTTACCAAAGAAATACAATTTTAAAAATTGAGATGTTGTTTCCACCTACTAAGTTAGCCAAAATATTTAAGTGAAAGTAACACATGCTGACAAGAATACATGAATTTGCTTCCTTAAAAACATACTTATGGCTGTGTAAGTGAGCACATACACAGGCATTCTGGAAGACAATTTGGCAATGTGCACTGATAGCTAGAGCCATAAGTCTGTTCCTATCTTGGGGTTCCCAGAAGTGTCATCACGGTCTGCTGGGAGGAAAGGATCTGAAAGGAAGAGAAGGCTACCCGCATGAAGATGTTCTTCATGGCACCACTTATGATACACAAACCATGAACAATCCAAATATTTAGAAACAGGGTAGTAGGTCAGTTATGGTGCATCGTCTGGATGGACTGGTGGACAAATACTAAAAATGAGATTTAACTAAATGCAATGTAGTATATTGGACTGGATACTGGAGCAGAAAGAAGACATTAGTGAGAAAACCAGTAAAATCCAAACAAAGTCCGTGGTTTAGTTGATAATATTGTACTATGACTAGTGAGTACCATCACTAGTTAATTTTTCAGATTTGGCAAATGCATAGTGGTTATGTAAGATGTTACATGAGGAGAAACTGGGTGAAAGGCGTAGAGGAATTCTCTCTACCACCTTTGCAACTCTCCTATCAATCTAAACTTATTTCAAAATAAAAAGTTTATTTAAAAAACAAATAGCAAAATTATGGTGTAGTGTTAAACAACAACAACAACAACAAAAAAAAAATATATATATATATACTCAATTGCCATCAATACTATTATTACAGTCATAATATATTCATTTGACAAATAACATGAAGGAAAGAGGAAAAGGCTACTTATTACATTAGGATGGCTGAGAGTAAGGAGTATTTTCCCCCCTTTTTTTCTTCTATTTGGCAAGCTTTTTAAATTGTTTATATTGTTTTATACAATTTTAAAAAGTTATCTTTAAAAATATTTTTATATCCAAAAATTTGCATGGGTGTGGGTAGAACCACACTCCTTGGTTACTAAAGAAAAAATCCTCGAAATAATGCTTCATGAAGTTGGCACTAGTCGACAGTCCGAGCAAACGGTGCAGTCTCATGTTTGCAGTCTGTTTCTCTCCATTAAGGACAAGGCTAAAAATAGTTGGCAATTAATGAAGCAGATCTATTAGCTCTCAACAACAGAAGGTAACATACCTGCATTAAACAATACACTGTATCACAAGTCCTCTGTCATAGCAAAATGAAGGCACCCAGGAAGGAGGTTGTTAGTGCCATAAACAAAGCCGCACAGAACTGTCAGTTGATAGTGACTGCAGCATCATCAGGGGAGGACCTGATACTGTAAAGACACAGAAAATGCAGCCCCCTTGCTCCTCCCTGCTTTGGTGGCTGGTCTTAATCTAGAACAGGATGTTCCAAACTTTTTTGCTCTTTGTCAGGAAAATAGAATAGTTCAGTCAGAGCCCTCACCTCGGGTTCAGTTGGGTGTGGTTCGGCATCCTCTGTAAGCAAATTGTGTGTGTGTGTGTGTGTAGTGAGTGTGCATGTGCGCCAGTGTATCTTTTTTAGTTTTGTTGCTATTCTTGTGTTCTTCAGAGAGAGAGAGAGAGAGACAAAGAGAGACAAATAGAGAGATAGAGATAAAGATAGAGATAGAGAGAGAGAGAGAGAGTTTGTGAAGCAGGCAGGTGGGTGTCAGCCTCAGGTGTTTGCCTGCACAGCCATGCTTCCCAACCTATGGCTCCAAGGACCTTTTGGCCAGTTACCTAGCTCATAGACCTGCGTGAAGGGGTCTGGTGACCCGGCATGGCGTGGTGGGGTCTGGTGACCCAGCCTGGCGTATGAAGGGTTTGTGACCCAGTCTGTGAATGGGCTTGAGGGGTCTAGGAGCTCCAGACCCAGCCCTAGCTCAACAATCAGCCGAGTCGGTGCAGGATTACCAGCAGGTAAAAGAGCCCGACAACTGGTGTGGTCGTGTAGCTAGACAATTGGTGTCACAAACAGGATTAAGAGCTAGACAATTGGCTGCGGCTCATAATGCTGACATTAGCCCCTGGCTCCACATTGGCGATGTCAACAGGGTTAAAGGCACTGTATCAAATGGGTTACACTGTATCCACCCTCTCCTCCTCCTGGAAGCCTCAGAATCCTCCTCAGCCCTGTGCCTGGAGCAGCACTACTAGCTGTTCAGAGCTGTGCATGCACTGGAAACTATCTGCCATCTCAGATCCTAAGGGATACACGTTTCCTCTCCACAACTTCCACAGCCTTCCCATTTGCATATAGGGGGGCAGGCTAAAGGCAGGAGTAAGCCACCTAGTGGCACCACCCCTGGACTAGAGATAAAGTCCAGGCAGGAAAGGGTGGTGGAACTGACAAGGCTAGAGAAACGACCAGGCAAAGTCAGGACACATGGCCTGGTATCAGCATCAGAGATGGGAGACATTGGAGTGTGGTCTTAACTGTGATGAGTGGATCAAAGAAATCCTCCAGATCTCTTCCAGCTACCAGAGTGAAAGATAAGAGGGAAACCACCCTAGATCTTCCTCTCATCTCTGCAATCTCTGAGTCATCAGGAGAGAGTCAATTCTTTGGATAGGGCAGGTAAAGCCCAAACTGCACTCTCCAAAAACCAAGGACACAAAAAGTTTTTGATAATGGTTGTAACTCCAAAGTCTTCTGGGATCTTGTCTGTTATGGTATATATACCAGCACTTCATCGATATTAAAAAAAATCCAAGTCGTAAGCCATTTGCATGTGGGACAAAGAAGATTTAAGCACTTAAATACAAAAATAACACTCATATTTCACCAACCATAGTTACAAATGACAGAAAAAAACATTACAAATAGAAAACTAGTTTTATAGAAACATGGCTTTTGAAATTAGTATAATACGTTTATACAGTATACCCTAAAACTATGATCTTATAAGCTAAAAACTGTACTTCTTAAGAGATAGATCAATAAAAAGTGTGTTTCTTTGCCATGAGGAAGCTGTGTTCTTGAGTTCTCTTCTTTGGAGGGCTTTCAAAACTGTATTAGGCTTTTGCATCAGAAACTTCTGAATAATTAGGTCAATTTCCTATGGTAATTTTATTTCATAAAATACTTCAACTTCCTGAGCAAAATTCATCTCTGATTCAATTAGTTTTGTAATCCAATTCATAAAAACACATCAAAATGCAAACAAAAATATCGTCTGTGACAGAAATACATTGCTAGCTTTTGAGTTATTTGATTTTCATGGAAAGAACCAGGTTATATTCACTGATGCGATGGAAAGTGCCCAGATCACTCAAAACAGGCAGAAAATTCTGAATAGGAAAACAAAAACCATATTTCCATCTTTTTGAAGCTTGCTCCAACTATTATTACCAAAGCAGCACTATGAACATGTAACCCCAAAAATGTGCCCATAGAGCCACTTCCAAGGAGGCGCCTTCAAGGAGGCAGTGAAAATGTGGGTTGAAGATACAGAACATTATTTGTTCTAGTTACCCAGGGATTGAAGTTCTCACGCACTGAGGAGCAGTGGGAAGTGAGTCCCAGAGCCCTGCCAGCTTATCTTTGTGGGGCAGTTACCACTCACATCACAATCATGCTTCTCTTTGAAAACCAGCATTCCAGAAAGTAATCCACCACTCCAGAGTGCCTTAGTGTGGAGCTATTTAACCTGCCCGTAATCCTGCCGACTGGGCCAATTGTTGACCTAGGGCTGGGTCTGGAGCTCACAGACCCCTCAAGCCCGTTCACAGACTAGGTCACAAACCCTTCACACGCCAGGCTGGGCCACCAGACCCCTCACACACAGGTCTATGAGCTAGGTAACCAGCATAAAGGTCCTTGGAAGCTGCAGGTTGGGGAGTATGGCTGCACTTCAGCCACCTGAGACAGATGCCAGCCAAGTCGCGGCTTGACACACACAATTTGCTTACAAATAATGCGCCACACCTCCCCCAACTGTCCATAAGGTGAGGGGACCTGATTAAATTATTCTATTTTCCCAACACTCAGTTTCCTTATTTCCTAACCCATGGACTGGATTAGACATCACTAAGTTAGAGTCCCTCCTACTCTGACATTCTGTGATACTCTCCCTAAATACCACACAAGCGAGTATCTGAAGAATACTAAAGGTGGGAGGGAAGACTGTCACTCAGAACAGTCTCAAGAATGGAGCATGGAGTCCCAGGCCAAGAGGACAGGCCACTTGTAGCCACTTCCTGAGTACTTGAGCCTCCAAATTCCCTATGCAGAGTCCCGAGCCTGTTTCCTGGTCCTCAGTGGCTTCATCCCTGGGTCTGTCCTTCTGAGAATGAACTGTGCTGCAGTGTGTGTGCCCTCATGTGAGAGGGTGGCCAATGGATTGCTGTTCACCAGGATGGGCAGTGGACAGAGCTAGCACCTGGGCTAAGGTGCCCACACGTGTGCATATGAGTACCCTTCAGGGAGGGACAGGGCGAGGGGAGGGAAGACCAGAGCTCAGCGGGTAGTTCTCTCCACGTTGCCTCTTCTCAAAGTGGAAATTCAAGGAATCTGAGAAATCTAAATGTGAACCTGGTTTTTCAGGTCATTGTGAAAGTATATTGTATATTTGTCATGGTAGAAGGAGAGAAAACATTGTATCTAATAGTTTGCTAGCTTGGTTAATGAATTGTAAGTTTTTATGCAAATAGTATGCGGCGTCCATTTGAACTCTTGTGCTGGATGCAGACGCGTTAGTGAGTGGCAGGTCTTCCTCTGAGGGTCGCGCTGCTTCATAAATTGGGCTCAGCTGGGTTGTGAGGGAATCTCACAGAGGACATTTCTGGCCCAGAAGGTGACTTCTGGCAGAAGGGATCAGGCTGAGAGCCTCTAGCAGTGGTTCCTGTTGAGAAGTAGACAGCAAGCTCAAGGGAAGACAGATGTTGGAAACCGAGAGATGCCGGAAAGACTGATGGCACCAAGGACTTGGCAACCCAGTAAAGTGCCAACAAAGTCTATGCCAAATTAGACTACCAACTTCTAGACCCAGCTCTGCCCCTAATTCCAGTTAAGCTAGGGAAAGTTAAAAGTGCCTACTCTGTGCAGGAGCCTGAACAGTGTGGTCTCTCGCTTTCACTGAGTAAAGCTCACTTCTCATCACATCATCCCAGAGAGCCAACAGGAAGGCTGGAAATCTCTACTCACCATCTTTCTGTTAGCACACACGCACATATGTGCACATACACATAAGTACCTGCACCCACACGCATGCACACATATGCGTACACACATGCATGCGCATTTCCCTCAGAGGAAATGGACTTAATTAAGATCATTTAACAATTGGGGGAGGAGGCATAGACTATGAAAGAGGCATAGACTATGAAACCTGCAAAAGCGTCTGAACAAGAAAACAATGCAGAAGCTTTAAAGCTAGAAGGGAGTTTCGAATTCGTCAGAGCCAGTGGTTCTCAAACTTAGGGAGCATCAGAATCACCTGAAAGATTTTTAATGTCAGACTGCTGTGCCCCATCACGAGTGTCTAATTCAATAAGTCAGGAATGGGGACCAAGAATTTGCATTTCTAAGTTCTCAAGAGATGCTGATGCTACTGGTTTCTGAACCACTGGTCTAGTCTAACCTCTGATTTTAATGACGAGGAAATTAGAACTCAAGAGAAAATAAATATCTTGTGGGAGGTCACAGTAGTTAGTAAAGAAGCAAAACTAAGACCATGATTGATTGTGTCCATAGCCAGCATGCACCACCTGGCATGCACTTCCAAATTTCAGGAAGCCGAAGTGGCTTTCAGTTTTACCCTGGGCCTCTTCTCCAGCTGCACAGTGACTTCCAACTCTTTTCGTTGCTTCCACACACATCACATTCCTTTCAGTGAACATCTCAATGGCAGTGGTTCCCAACTGGGGAGGATGCCTCTGTGGAGTATTTTAAAAATTTCTAAATGTCTGGGTTAAGAACAGTGTCGCCTTAAGTTTGAAGAAGCTCGCCAGGTAGTCCTGATGTGCACCTGCTCCTGACTGAGTCCCACTGTGAGTCCCATTCTTATAGGTGATCTCATCCATTCCAGATATGACTCCAGACACAGTCCAGACTCTCCATGCCACTCCCAATAGCCCATCGAATGTAAGCTCCATGAGGGCAGGGACTTTTGTGTTTCCCTTTATCCTTGGTACATACAACAGCCTCTGGCACATAGTAGTCATTCCATAAGCATTTGCAGCCTGATTGACTAAATGACTAACTGAACAAATCCGTGTCCTCCTCCTAGCCCGACTGCTGTGACCTTACCCAGCCTCCTATCAATCTGTGCTGACATTCCTGAATTAGCCACAAACTTGAATTTGCTCTTCCAGGTGTCTGTGGTGTCACAAAGACCACTAGGGAAAAGAAATCATGGTGGCAAGCATGGGTCATCTCTCCATCACCAGAACAGTCTTGATTGGGACTGGAGGCCATTTGCTCCAGACCAGAGACCTGCTGAGACTGGGCTCAGGGGTCCAGTCATCCCATCTGGGGGTCTAAAGAGAATGCCTCACTCCAGAGACTCCTGGGAGTTAGGAATCTGCTGAAGGAAACAGGATTCTGAACAGGTCACATTCCCAAAGAAGGCAAGGAAGAGCACGGAAGAAGGGCTAAAGTGATATTTACCCCTAATATGAATTCTCACACCCCATGGGCCTGTAGCCATGACCACATAGGAGCTCCCTGCAGGGATCAGAAATCATAATGTCCACAACAAGCCTTCTATAAAGTTATCTCTAATAACCCAAGGAAGACGGCCTGTTCTCACAGAAGGTGGCCCTCTCTAGAATTCCTCTGGCTCACCACTAGATGAGTGACCTTTTGGGGTTATTATAACTACACTGAAGGTCCTTACAAGGAAAGAGAGAATCACCATTAGAATACCAGGTCATTGCTGTAGACAAAATCCGTGGGCGAACCCTTGCATTAGTGGGGAAAGCTGTGAGAAGGAGGATGTTTGCATAGTCTCAAAGTATCTCACCAAAAATATTCATTATTTACTGTGGTGGTTTTAATGTGTCTGTAAATTCTTTGACATATTTTTCCCTCCAGTGGGTGAAGCTCCTCTTAGTCCATTAGGGCTACTATAACAAAATACCATAAACTGGGTAATTTTAAAACAACAGAAATGTACTTCTTATGGTTCTGGAGGCTGGGATGTACAAGATCAAGGTGCTGGCAGATTCAGTGTCTGGTGAGGGCCAGCTTTCTGGCTCATAGATGGCACCTTCTTGCTGTATCCTTACATGGAGAAGTGGAGAACTCTGGTCTCTTCAGCTCCTTATAAGAGCACTAAACTCATTTATGAGGGCTCCACCCTCATGATCTAATTATCTCCCAAAGGCTCACCTCCAAATACCTTCACACTGGAGTTTGGCTTTCAACATATGAATTTGGGGAGGGACGTAAATATTAGTCCACAACAGAGTTTAATTCCTCTCCCCTGGAGTGTGGGCTAAATTTAGTGATTTGCTTCCAACAAGAGGTATGAAAAGGGAGAAACAGTAACTTTACAGTGGAGAAACTAGCAGGTTCCACTTTAACCAACTGGTCAAGCTTACCACCACCAGTGACAAGCCAAGTTGGTATCTTGTATCTCCCAATACGATCAGTTGAGAAGGGCACATCACCTCTGTGGTATTCCTGTCAAAAATGCACAGCCCGAGTCTAATCACAAGAAAGTGTTACACAAACCTAAATTGAGTGACATTCAACCAAATAACTGACCAACACTCTTTGAACATGTCAAGGTCATGAAAGACGAAGAAATACTTAAAACCTGCCACAGATTAGATGAGACTGAGAATATATGACAACAAAATACAATGTGGTCTAGGTAATTTGGGAGATTTAAAAAAAAACCCACAATATGGTACCCTAGAATGGATGCTGGAATAGAGAAAAGGATATGAGTGGGGAAACCGGCAGAATCTGAATAAGAACTATATATTTTTTTTTTTAAAGAAAATACGTCAGTCCCCTTTATTATAAACTAGTGTTAGGGGAATATAATCAACCTTAGTACATAAGTTTTATAATATGTTCTACCTTTTTTTTTTGAAACATAATTGATCATGTGTATCTGTGGGGTACAGTGTTGAGTATCAGTACCTGTGTGCAATATGTGATGCTCAAATCAGGAAAATTAGTATATTCAACATAACACAATGTAATCATTTTTTGTGGCCCTTTACCAATTCTTGATTACCCCCCCCACCACGCCCCCCAACTTTCCCACCTCTGGTCACCTCAGTTCTAAGAACTATACTTTTAATAGTATTGTACAATGTTAATTTCTTAGTTTTGATAAATGTATCACAGTAATGTAATATGTCTATCTTGGAGGAGGTTGAATGAAGGATATATGGAAGCACTATATGATAACCATAACTCTTCCATAAATCTAAAGTTAATCCAAAATAAAACAACTAAAGAAAAAAAAGAGGGTCTTTCCTTTCATCATCATAATCCCAGCAGGAGACTCTCCTCCCACAGGAAGGATCCTTTTCACCAGGCAAGGCTGTCTCCCTCCTGAAGCAGAATTGTCCCAAGCCCTGAAAATCGAAGCAGAAAGCTGGTATCTTCCCTGAGTGCCCATTTGCAGTGACTGAACAAGCCGCTAACTCATTGATGACAGCAGCTTTGGTTCTTTCTCCTGTTCCCGGGATCGTGTTTCTCTCCTGTTTCTATCTGCCAACCCTGGCCTCCGGCAGCATATGGCTGCACATCTGGTGTCTGGTCTACACCTGCCTTAGGAAGCAGCTTCCCCCTTTCCCTTGTGCTGGCCAGAATCTGGCCTCTGCAATATTTGTGATGGCAGCAAGAAACGTTTTGCCTCTGTCTCCCTCCTGGTAAAGCCACTGCGTTTGAACATGAAGCTCAGTAATTAATAAGCCACATACATTTGTTTGTAACCACAAAAGACTTAAAATTTTCTGTCTCTCAGGGAATAGAGATTAAGCATCATTTAAAAATGGAAAAGAAACCAACCACCTCCCTTTTCAGAAAAAGCTGGATACTTTATTTTTATTTTTTATTTATTTTTGTCCTTTTCGTGACCAGTAAGGGGATCGCAACCCCTGGTGTGGTGTTGCCCACACCGTGCTCAGCCAGTGAGCACACCAGTCATCCCTATATAGGATCCGAACCTGCGGCGGGAGCGTCGCTGCGCTCCCAGTGCCGCACTCTCCCTAGTGTGCCACGGGGTCGGCCCAAAAGCTGGATACTTTAAAGACAGTAGGTTCTGCATATGAACTTTCTAAGGATGATAACAGCTATAATTTATTGGCACTATCTCTAAGCTTGATACTGTTTGGCATTTTACAAAGAGAGTCCACTATCCCCCAGAGCCCATAGGGCATGTTTGGGCAAAAAGAAAAAAGATTCCCCTTCTTAACAGACACAGACCCCCAGGTCAGGCACAAGACTTGTTGAAAGGACGTAACTCCCTCCCAGCTCCCCCCACCTCCATCCTCTCCTTGCCTACCCTCGCCTGGTCAGTTTGGGCCTCAATAACTCATGGCTTAACAGATGATACCCAGCTGGACTGCAGAGCTCTGCCCTCTCAACTGCATACAACAAATGTAAGTTACTCTTCTCAATTCTTTCAACAGCTCTGCAAGGCTGGTGTCATTACACCCACTTTTCAAATGAGGAAACTGAAGACAAACATTTTTTGATATGTTCAAGATCATGGAAAGTGGAGAAGTCAGGATTTGACTACAGGCCTCTCAACTCCAAAATGGATGTTTGCAATTACTTCCAGGATCACGTGATGGAATAACCACTGGAATGTGTCAGGGAACAAACATTTACTCCACGGGACAGTAACTGCTGGGACAAGTCATATCAACCGCAAACCCTGCTCATTCTGTCCTTTGACCAAAGCAGCAAGTCTTCCCCTGCCTTCCGCCCTTTCTTAGTAACAGCTTAAAAGGTGAGAGGTGGAGGGGCAAATGGACCTGGCCAGGTTATTCTCCAGAAGACAGAAGTGGGAGGAGCTGAATCGGACCTTGTGCCTCAAGAGTGTTCAGGGGGCAGTGGGGGACACACTGTGAGAACATGGGCATTGGAAGGCAGCAGAACATGATGGAATCGAGCCTGCAATATGGAGGGGACGTCAAATCTCCAATCAAAATTGTCAAAATCACAAAAATGAGGAAATGAAGAATAGTAATAGCCAAAATTTATTGGCTGCTGATTATTTGTCTGCTACAGATCTATGGGCCTTGATTGTGTTAACTCGTCAGTCTTCACAACAGCTATGAGGTAGGCACTATTACTGTCCTATCAGAGGGGTGAGGAGTCTGAGAAACAGAGAAGTTTAGTAGCTATTCCAAGGTGATCGAGACAGACCATGAACCGAGGACAGCTCCAGAGCCTGGGCCCTGGGGCAGCGACGCACGGAGCTTAGCGTTTGAGTTTGACAAGGGATGGAAACTAGTCAGCCACAAAGACTCAGAACTCAGAAAGAAGTAAAAGGCTACATGTCAGAAATCTTCAAGAGAACTCTGAATTGCTCTACACCCTGAAATTAGGGTTCAAGCCAAATTTCATCAACCAAGCAAGGAACAGGGCCTCCACAGACTATACTAGTATTAAAAATAAATAAAAATAACCATAATTGCTTTAAGGACCAGATTCTGTGCTTGGGCACTTTATGCTTATTTTCTCATCTAATTTTTACAGGAATCCCACTTGCAGATGAGGAAACTAAGGCTGAGGGAGGTGTGTGCCCCAATCACACACCTCACAGGTGGCAGCCAAGAATCCAGGTGGGTTGGACTCAGAAACCAGCCTCTCAATCACTAGGCTCTACAGTACTCCCTCTGGTTGGGGAGGACACCAATTTCTTCTAACGTTTCTGGTTTCAGATCATCTGTGTCAGGCCTATTCATTGCAATAAGATTTGTTATGATTAATTAAGTATAATGGGGAAACTCACGCATATACTTTTGCAACACAAAATGCATTTTATGTACTGGTGAAATGAATGGTGTCACAGCCTGTGAAGGGACAGAAATTGCATAAGCATGGGCCATGCATATCAGGACTCATGATCTCACTGAAGAGGGCCAATAAGCATAACTGAACAGTAAGATAGGAAGAAGCTGTCTGTTTTCTGGCACATGCCAATCATGCCATCAGCAACAGAGAAGACAGGAAGCACAGTGGCTGCAATCACTAAGGACTATAAAACCTAAGCTAGAGAAGCAATACCCAGTAGATGAGATTTAAGATATGCAAAGTCGCCTTAAAGAGAAGGGATGATAGGACTTGGTACAAGGCACCCCCATGGTATCCTGTCCAGTATCTGTTTTAATAGATGTTTATGTTATACCAATTGTTAAATATTTTGACTAGCCTCCTGCTGTCAGTCAGAATAGGCTAGGTTGTGCTACTGTAACAAATGACCCTAAACACAGTGGTTTACAACAAGGATTTATTTATCACACATTCTACAAAATCACTGAGGGTGGGCTGCTGCTCTTCTCCATACTGTCCCCACCATGGGTCCCAGACTAAGAGTAGCTTCTAGCTGAAGCATGGTGAACCATGGGTTCACTCTTCAAGCTTCCTCCCAGTAGAGGCACAGTCACTACCAGTCACCTTTCATTGATCAGAACTAGTTACACAACTCCACCTGAGCTCAACAGGTCACCATTATGAATTAATAATAACATTTTGCCAAGGTCTGAAGAAAAAACCATGTCCTTTGGTGGGCAGTGAGGTTTCATATGGAACACAGAAATCTAGAGTCAGAGAGGAAAACAAGGGTGGTGCCCACCTTGGCCCTGTCCAGGGGACCCAATACCTTGGAGACCTTAAAGGAACACATCTACCTCTCTGAGTATCTCCTTTCAACTCATAGTAATCACTCTGTGGCCCATTCAGGGCTCGAAGACAGGAAAGGGGAGCAAAACTATTAGGCATTGGTAAGTATCCATCATCCACATCCTCACATTCACATAATTGTTCTGGCTCTGCTGGGCTTTCTCTTGAAATAGTGGACTTCAATACCCTTCAACTATAATTAAAACACCATGGCATTGGCACAGGAATGGACATGTAGACCAACAGAACAGAACAGATAGCCCTAGAATGTGTAAGAACCTAATTTATGATAAGACAGAATGGATCAATGGGGAATGGAAGAATTATTCAATGAATAACAATAGGACAGTTGGTTAGCAAATTAGAAGAGAAAATCAATTTCTAGCCTTTAATTCATACAGCACACCAATATAACTTTAACTCCAGATGGACTGAAGAATTAGAGAAATATACATAGGTAAAGCCATAAAACAAAAAGATTGTCCCCAATCACCACCATCCACCCAAGCATAATTACTTTTAAGTTTTCCTTAATAAAAGAAATCATACACAAACTAAACAGGTTACAGAACAATTTTCTTTTGGGCCAGCTCACTCCACCTGGAAACAGGGAAGGAGCACACCAGAACCATCATTTCCTTGTGGTTGGCCCACCACAGCTACCGCCACAGCCACAGCTGCCTCAAAAGCAGCTCGACACGACAGCAGTAGTCACAGCGACCGTACAGGTGGCTTGCCAGAAACCCAACTGCAGTGACAAAAGGAGAGTCACCAGTGGCAACTGGAAAAAGAAGAGGACATCTCTCTCCTCAAAGCCCACTCCAGTGTAACAGAAGAAGCAACTGCTCTACCATGCCCCCGCTTTATTTCTGATTTTAGTAATTTCTGTCTTCTCTCTTTTTTCTTGGTCAATCTAGATAAAAGTTTACAAATTTTGTTGATATTTTTAAAGAATCAAAAGAAGAAAAGACTATTGAGCAGTCTACAAAGCACCACTGATGTAAATATTTTAATAAAACATTAACTTTACATAATTCTTTTAGGGTATAATCTTTATATGTATTGTGTAACTTGTTAAATATGTAACTTTCATTCATTTTCTTTGACCAACTTTGTTATGGGAGATTGAACCCAACCTCAAAACTCATTTCTCAAAAAGAAAGGAAGAGAGAGAGAGAGAGAGAGAGAGAGAGAGAGAGAGAGAGAGAGAGAGAAAGACAGAAAGAGAAAGAGAGAGAGAAAGAAAGAAACAAAGAAAAAGAATCCTGCCAATTCATAACCCTTGTGGTTGCCTCAGAGACTGCAAACAATTTGTGAACAGGGGCCAAGAAAATTAATCTATGAATCCCACGATTGAATATGCACCCATCAATAAGCTTTAGTCAAGATCTCACTAACATGAAAAAAAAATTCCTTTCTGTCAAAACCACAACCAAAGTTAAACTACCTGGGGACAAACATTTATAGACAAAAGATTAATAACATTTAACATATGAAGAACCCATACAAAATAGAAATATTTTATGGTACGTAGAGCAAAATGGCCAATAGGCATAAATAGACAAGTTACTGGAAAAGACAAAATTTTAAAATACACACAGAAAAATATTCAAAACACATGAGTAATTAAAGAATGACCCTGACAGTCATGGCTTACTTGTAAAACTAAATTCTTTAAAGGGAGAGATTTTATACATTTTGATTGGTGGTTTTACTTGGTATAATTCTTTTGGAAAATAATTGGCCAATGTACAATGACTCTTAAGTATATACTAATATGCCCTAGTATTTGTATTTCTCACATTCTACCCTAAAGAAATAATCCCAAATATGAAAAAATAAGTTTTATGCACAAGCATATTCATCTTAATATAATTATAATACTTAAAAAATTAAAAACAGCATAAATTCAGGAAAGAATGTTTAAGTGAATTATGATAACATATACAAGGGGACTTCAAAAAGCCCATAGAAATTAGAATTAATAGATGATACAAATCTTTCCACAAACTATTTGAAGTACCCTCATATGTATTTGATGACCTATCACTGAAGAGATGCTTGCCAAAAATTTGTAATAACACATGGAATGTTTCTGTTAAACAAGGCAGTCTGAAATGAATGCACGTACAATACAAAAGCATGCAAAACAATACCCTGAGAAAAAATCAAAAGTTGCATTGTTGCTGGCGCAAAGTAATTCATTTCTCTTTCCACTTCTCTGTATATTTTAATTTTTCTTTAAAGAGCATGTATTACTTTTATGAGAGAAAAATAAGCACCTTAATAATTGATAATAATAACCAAGTATTGACTGTGTCAGGTGACATGCTGGACACTTTACAAAATCAAGGCACGTGTACCTACAACTAAGAACAGAAGAATAACATCTAACATGTATTAGACATCAGATATATTCTTACTGATCCCATATATTAATCCCATTATTAGGTGTTATTATCATCATCTCTATTTTACAGATAAAAATCTGAGGTGCAAAGAGACTGAGTGGCTTTTCCAAAATCACACAGCAGGTGAGTATGGGATAAAGGATTTGAACCAGGACAGACCAGCTCCAAAGCCAGCACTTGTAACCACACTGTACAGAGATTATGGCATTTCATCATTGCAACAACCAATACAACTTTATGCATTGTATGAATAAAGTTACCATTATTATTGCCATTTTATAAATGAGAAAACTGAGGCTTTGAGCCATTAAGTGACCACAGTCACAGAGCTTGCTCGAATGGAGCTTGGACGTGGACTCAGACATTCTGACTCTAGAAGACTCCTTCCCTTCCCAATCACTAATCACTGAATTAAATCACCTCATTAAATAAGTAGTACATATAGGTCCCATATTCTTCTTCATTTTCCCTCTACTGCCCCCTTTTCCATGGTTAAGGATGTAGAGTCTACTCTCAGTTGCTCAGTTCCTCAATGCCCAGCACTTTTTGTACACATCCCTTTCTTTTCCTTCTCCGCCTTTTTTATATTCCTTTCTCAGCATTAGCAATTCTCGCATTGCCAACTGTGCTCCAAGTTTGTGATTTGGTAAAGATCTTGGAAGGGAGGGAGTGCAAGGGCTTTTCAATGTTTTGTAGATGTCTTTATTTCATTCTTGCTGCTGCTACTGCCAATAACAGAAAAAACAAAAAAATACAAAAGCCAGACAGGTTTGTCCATCAATGCATGAATGGATAAAGGAAATGTGGTATATATAAAAAATGGGATACTATTCAGCCTTAAAAAAGAAGGAACTCCTGTCATTTGTGACAATGTGGATGAACTTGGACGCCATTACATTAAGTGAAATAAGCCAGGCACAGAAAGACAAATACCACAGGATCTCATTTATATGTGGAATCTAAAAAAGTTGAACTTACAGAGCAGAAAGTGGAATGCTGGTTGCCAGGGGATGGAGAGAAGTTGGTTAAAGGTTACAAAATTTCATTTAGACAGGAGGAATAAGTTCAAGAGAGATATTATACATCACGGTGACTATAGTTCATGGGTTATATACTCACAAACTGCTGAGAGAGTAGATCTAAGTTTTCTCACCACAAATATTTAAGTATTTGAGGACATGTTAATTAGCTTGATATAGTCATTTCACAAAAACATCATGTTCAACAGCATAAATACATACAATTTTTAATTGTCATTTAAAAAAATTAATTAAAAAAAAAAAAGTGGCTGCTGAATATGAAATGTGACCAACCCATGGTTCCAAGTGGCAGAGAGAAAGGCAAGGGGCCAGACAGTGAGGGTGGGAGGGCAGCAGGAGACTAAGGACGGGGAGGGTAGATGCTCACCCCTGCACCCAGCACCTCCAGAAAGTCTCCCCAGGGCTGGCCCCGTCACAAGGCTTACGATCCCTCTTCAGTGGTTCTCACACACGGACAGTTCTTATGAGAAGGAAAGAGTTTATTGGCTGAATTGGTTTAAATAGTGTCATATCAGATAAAATGCCTGCAAGACTGAAATCTTAAGGAAGGCCCATGTCACTGTATGTGCAACTCAGTGCCATGTGGGAAAATCCTCTGCAAATTCAAGCCAGAAGGGTTTGTGCTAAGGCGTTAGGAAAAGTTGATACTTTTTTGGTTGTTAAATTATAACACTCAAACAAAAATAATCCTAGAGAAGGAAGTAAAAAGCTGAAGAAGGCAGGAAGGAGGAAAGGAAATTGTACGAAAGTCAGGGGAGGAACAGCTTCATATGGAAATAACTAAAGAAAATTATAACAGACATTTTTTGAACGCTTATGGGCTCAGATACAGGGTCTCAGTGATTTAACTCAGTACGTGATATGTATAACTCATTTCATCCTCACAATAACCCCATATAACAGACATTTTTTGAACGCTTATGGGCTCAGATACAGGTTCTCAGTGATTTAACTCAGTACGTGATATGTATAACTCATTTCATCCTCACAATAACCCCATGAAGTAGCCATTGTGATTTCCATTCCCAGGCTACAGATGAAGAAACTACGGCACCAGGTGGCACAGCCCGTAAGTGACAGAGTAGGGATCTGGACACCAATTCCCTGGCCCCAGAGCCCATTGCTCTTAACCACTTTGCTAATTGAAGAAAGCAACCTCAGAGCAAAACAGTGGCTTACAATCAAAAATGGAGAGAAGGAAAAATTACAGTTTGGGGATATGGAGAAATAAGAGTGAGAAAAGCATGTGTGAAAGGTCATTCAAATCTGTTCAACCACTTTAAAAAATTAAAATCAACTTTTGTCCTGGGGAGGAAGTGCCATCCAGTGTCAGTGCTTTGTGTGTTCCTCAAGCACTTGGCAACCCTTGAGGCTCTGAACAGTATTAGCAACTTGGAATTCCCCACTGTGACATATTTGAGCCATCTCTGTCCCAGTCAATGCTGCAGTCTGGCATTATGCCCTGTGGTGACATTTGGTGTTACTGTGTAATGTTGGTTTATTGTCATTCATTAAGGTGTAGGCAGGTTGGACTTTACCTGCCCCGCAAAGAATTGTATTTACCTTCCCGAAGTGGACCGTCTGCCTCTTTTGATGTTGTACCAGTGAAATGACAAGTACGACTAAATAGAAGCAGCAAGTGCAAGGCTGAAATATGAGCATCCTCAGACCCTGGCCACACAGGCTGGGCTGCAACCGTCACTCGTGCTTTATGGTACAAACACGGTGTTCTCAACTCAAGGCTTTAGGTCATGTTTTCCAAGTGGTTCCTTAGCTTCCAAGAGTATACACAGCCAAAGGCTGTGGGCCTGTCAGTTTGCGGGTACACGGGGCTCAAACAAACCCAGAAAGGGAGGGAGGGGGCAGAGCAGTCCACACCTCAGGCTACTGGGGATGAGGCAAAATCTCACTCAGTTTCTTTTCCATATTAGTGCCAGTGATGGGCTTAAATATATTCAACACA
>NW_007726192.1:829879-832364 GCF_000696425.1 Galeopterus variegatus | reverse complement strand
ACTGAGGGTTGCGATCCGTTGCCGGACACAAAAAAAGACAAAAAGAAAAAAAAAAAAAAAAGCCCCAATTTCTAGTGCTTGCCAATTTCTTTGGTGTAAATATTCACACCATGGCCAATTTTAAGTTACTGTTGTATTATCATTGAACACGAAGCTGGGAAGAGATGTGCAGTAGCACATTATTATGCAGTACATATTTGTACGGTACAAATACTAAATGCAAATCATCCCAAGAACAGAGACACCACAAAAATGTAGTAAATGATCAGTAAGGGATGAGTTTTGAGCACTGGGTCATGTTTATATAATTTAACTTTTGGTAAATTATGTTTAACAGCTGGCTCACAAAATCCCTGAAAATTTAACAATTGGCTCTTGTGAGTAGGTGTGAGCTGGCTCTAGCACAATCCTGTGCAGCAACCACCAGCACATTTCGAATCCCTGGGTGGTCAGGGACACCACGCACTGTTGTACAGTCGGGCCATGCAGAGCACAACCTGCTCAACCCAGCACAGCAACCCTGCAGATGACATGCAAACCAGGGCATATCTTGGTTCTTCATTCCAGATTCTTTCTTCTCCCCAAGTCCTCTTCTGTCTGTCCATCTGGGTGAGGTAGGCCTGATAGAGGGAAGCACTGAGGAACTCTCTGACCCCTATTCCTTCCCTTACAGTCAATCATCATCATCTTCTTCCTTTTGGCTACCTTTGTTTTGAGCATCTACTCTACGTTCTGGGTTCCTAATACAATTTGCTTTTAAGCTTCACAGCAACCCTATGAAGTAAGCATTAAATATCCTAGTTTGGGGATGAGGAAATCTAAGCGAGTGTAAATAACTTGTCTAAGGTCACATAGATAGAAAAATGCCAGAGCCAGGATTCTGATCCTGGTCTGTCTGGTTCCAAAACTGGTGCCCTTTCCGCCACACCCAGTTGCCAGGTCTCATGAGCAGAAGACACCCGGCCAGAGCTTTACCAAGAAAAAAGAGAGAGAGTAGCAAGGGTGCTCACAGGTGGGCCCACTGGGGGGCGGGGCTGCCTGTCCCTAAGAAGAAGGAATAAAAGGGACAAACATGGGGCTGGCTGATTTTAAAATGTCCCCAGGAGCTTTTTGGCTGTGCCATTTCTGTATCGTAGAGACTGTCCTTTTTGTCTTTTATTTAGCAGTGGGGAGAGGGGAAAGGTTTTAAAAGGGACTACTTGAAGAGAAGAGGAAGAAGTCAATTTATTCCTAAGGGGACGTCCATTAGCAACATTTTTTTCTGGGAAACTATTTCTTCCCACACAAAACTATGGGGATGGAATAACCAGGCCTTCTCACGAAGCTGAAAACAGACTGAGAACCAAGAGTCAGAGCAGATGAGATAAGCATCAGACAGCAGTCAAGGTCGAGGGGGGCCGTGCCCAGCCCTCAGGCCGGCTGGGCAGCAAGGCCAGAGGCTATGTAACCCTGGGGCCAAATATATTAGAAAGTCCTGACAAGTGAATTGGTAGACTCTTAGGCATAGGGTCCCCTGAATACCTAAGCAGTTTAAATTATTTTTTCATTGGACAGCTATGGAAAGAGAAAGGTCACTGCCAAGAGAATTACGCATAATGATGTTTTGGTCAATGACAAATGGTGATCCCATAAGATTATAATGGCGATGCCGTTTAGCCTCGGTGTGTAGTAGGCTACACCATCCAGGCTCCCAAGTGCACTCCTGTGAAACTGTCACTTCCTCGTGGTATGTCAGCACTCTGCAGGACACTGCTCAGCTGCCTCTCCCCTCAGTCCTTCACAGACTGAGTACTAATGAGAACACTATGGTATTGTTGGGAGACGAGAAGAAAAGTTAGACTTGGGAAATATTTTTCTCTTTAATAAAGTCCCTTAAAGGGGTGTGCTGGGTAAATCCCAGGGATACGGGGTCTATACTCTGCTCTTCCACAATTAGTTATTGCTTTCCTTACCTCCTCTGTGAACTGGAGATGACAACCCTCCCCTGATCGTGCCTCACGAGCAGCTGGGTAGACTGAGTTTGTGACTCCCGCTAAATCCTGGGATCCTGAGTCTCTGTAGAATCTAGGCTATTAGGGCATAAGGATGGCCAGGGAGTAGTCAGACTGAGTTATGTGACTCCAGCTAAATTCTGGGATCCTGAGTCTCTGTAGAATCTAGGCTATTAGGGCATAAGGATGGCCAGGGAGTAGTAAGAGTGCAGATTACTCGTGAAATCCTCACACAGGCGCTGACAGCCTGTTCAGAAAATTATATTGGAGCTGAAATAACTAAGGCTTTGTCTCCTACCAGGTGTGAGGGAAGCTTTAGAAAAATCTATATTGTCCATTTTACAGTTATTTGAACCTGCAGAGGAAAGGCTTGTTTTCCAGATGTTCTTTTTTTGATTCTCAGACATCTTAAAAACAAATCTCTTAAAGAAATGAAGTCTGAAACTTCAAAAGTCTGAGTTAAGAAGTGCTTCTGAACTGTTGGGAAAAAACGA
>NW_007726192.1:825153-829095 GCF_000696425.1 Galeopterus variegatus | reverse complement strand
TATTGGAGCTGAAATAACTAAGGCTTTGTCTCCTACCAGGTGTGAGGGAAGCTTTAGAAAAATCTATATTGTCCATTTTACAGTTATTTGAACCTGCAGAGGAAAGGCTTGTTTTCCAGATGTTCTTTTTTTGATTCTCAGACATCTTAAAAACAAATCTCTTAAAGAAATGAAGTCTGAAACTTCAAAAGTCTGAGTTAAGAAGTGCTTCTGAACTGTTGGGAAAAAACGAACTCAAGGAATGGAAATAAAGTCGATTTCTATTTTGGAAAGGAGCAGGGAACTAATTTACTGATTCCTTGTTTTGTGCCAACGTTTATGTTTATATTTAGTTTTTCATTGAATTCTTCTAACAACCTTCTCAGTTAGCCATTGCAATTGTTCCCATATTGTTAAGAAAATGGAGGGTCAGAGACTTGCCCAAGGTCACAGAGCAGGAGAGTGGTCAAGCTGAGATTTGAATTAAGCTTGCCAGACTCTTAAGTCTATGCCACGTCCATCACTATTATCTCGGAGAAATCCTCACTTTAGAGCTGCAGTCTATGGCATGAGGTCTATATATCTACTTGAGACTGGTCCCTTCCTGTCACAAACTTAAGCTGGACTTTTAGGGAGGTTAGGGGAGAGGGAGATTAATGCCAAGTATATACCAGGTATATTCAGGACACTGTGGCAAGACAAGTGAGCCTTGGCTATGACATGCAAATTCTGACAGCCAGACTCCTAAAAAGGTGTTAGACAGGATTCACTCTGTGAATCCTNATGCAAATTCTGACAGCCAGACTCCTAAAAAGGTGTTAGACAGGATTCACTCTGTGAATCCTGGGGCATGGGGCAATGAACTTGCCTGGCATAAGACACTGGGTTGACACATGGCTGGTTCTCCCCAAATTCATAGAACTTAACAAGTATCACTCTTCAAATATCTCTTTTCTTTTCCACTATCATTTTTATCTTGTTTCCATGCTACCCCACATCCAAGCGCCACATGACCTAAGCAGCAATATTTTATTAGGTTTTCTCTGATAACCCTAGCACTGCAAGATGTCATATTGCTATTTAAAGGACCTGAGCTATGAATCATTTAAACCTATTGTTATTCCTCCCATCTTAAAACAAATTCTCCTGGCCCCTTTCCTCCCGGCAACTACCATTCATTTCTTCTCTCCCCTTTCCAGCAATGCTCCCCAAAAGAGTCATCTATACCCACGCTCTCCAATTCCTCCCCTCCCAGTTTCCCTTAAGCCCCTTGGGTCAGATTATTACCCTCACCATGCCACTGAACACCTTTCTTCAAAGGCACCAATGTCCTCTATCTCTGCTAACTCCAATGGCCACTTCTCTGTCCTCATCTGAGTTGATCACTTGCTTCTCCTGACACGGATTCTTCTCTTGGTTTCTAGGTGTCTTCTGGAAACACTCTCCTGGTTTCCTCCTGGTTTAACCCCACTCCCTCTGAGAATCTCCAGTTGGTTCCACCTTGTCTCTCTGACTTAGTGTTTTAGCACCCATACTCCCTTCCCTGCTGATCTCATCCGCATTTGGCTTTCAATGCCATCACTTTGACCACAGTTTCTCCTCTGAACTCTAGACTCATATATTCAGCTGCCTTCCTGACACATGGATGTCCGACAAGCATCTCAAATGTAACAACATATCCAGACCAGGATCCTGATCTCCCAACAACCATCAAACCTGCTTCACCCACTGTCTGCCTCATGGGAATTCACGTAAAGTCCTTCCTTCTCGTGGCTGAGGCTAAAACTTTCGGGGTCACTCTTGGCTCTTTCCTCTTTTACTCACATCCCACATCTGACGTGTCAGGAAATCCTGTTGGCTTTATCTTCAAAATGTAGTCCCAATTCAGACCCTTCTCACCACCTCTGCTGCTACAACCCTGGACGAAGTCACCACCTTCTCTCTCCTGCATTACTGTAATCACCTTCTAACAGGTTTCCCTGTTTCTATTTTTAATCCCCTAAAGTCTATTCTCAACAAAGCAACCACAGCCTTACTTAAAGAAAATCCAACCAGGTTATTCCTCTCCTCAAGTCCCTTCAGTGGCTCCTCACTTCACTCAGTATAAACATACCCAACACCTTGCTCAGTCCAACCCCCTTTGCAGCTCTGCTCTCTCTCCTCCTGCCTCTCAGCTCCAGCCTTCTCGGTCCACTTGATACTCCTGGAACATGCCAGGCACACTCCCAACTTGGGACTTGTTTAATGGCTGTTCTTTATATTTCTAACTCCCTCACCTCCTTTAACTCTTTAACCTTCCCAGTGAGACCAACCTGACCACCCTATGTAAAACTGCAGCTCACATCTGTCCCTGCCTAGCATCCTTCATCCTCCCTACTCGGCAGTACTTCTTGTTTTTTGACAGCACTACTAATACACAGTTGTGTATTTATTTTCAGGTTACTGTGAACATAACCTGTATTACTGTGTTAGTGTTCTCTTCCCTCTAGAATATAAGCTCTAGGACAGCAGAGGTATCCCAAGCACCTCAAACAGTGCCCGGCACATAATAGATGCTCAATACTTACACACAGAGTGAATCCTGTCTAACACCTTTCTAGGAGTCTGGCTGTCAGAATTTGCATGTCATAGCCAAGGCTCACTTGTCTTGCCACAGTGTCCTGAATTTTGAATGTTTATTTGGCTTTGGCTTCTTCAGGTAAGCCACATAATGTGTGCATGCTATATAGGTAAAGATAACAAGTAGACATGTGAATACTGTTGAAAAAGCATTATTTTTTCACAGTAATGGGTACCTGAGGTGGCATAGTATTGCCTACATTCTTTCTTTTGTGTTGCAGAAAATGAGCCATAGCCCAGGGGTGGCACACTGTGGTGACCGAGAGCACAATCCCTGGACCATAATGCCCGGGCTGATGAACTGCTGTTACCACTCACTAGCTGTAATCACTAAGGGTAATTTCCTTACCTTCCTGTGCCTCAGTTTTCTCAACTGTTAAATGGGGATAATAGGTACAAGAAGCTGGGATGTTTCACATCTCTCCTATTCGAAGAGCCCTGGAACAGAGTATTTAGGAAACGATCTCTAAAGATTACTCTAACATTGCTCAGATTTGGCTAGAGTTACAGTTAATTGAAACTGAAGCCATGAATAATACCAATTGCTATACAGACAGAAAAGAAAAAACATCAAAGAGGCTCACTGCTAGTAAAGGTCCCAGACCCAGCATGTTTGAGAATCTTCTTCCTCCTTCTCTAAGCAGACAGCAGCTCCTCTATTATCCATGTTGTCAAGCTTGGAGATGTTTTCCATCTACATCTTTGCAAGCTAGAAGACTTTGGTTTTCTCAAAGCCACTCTTCCCACAGTGTCCTCTACATGCTGTGTGGATTTGGGCTGAATGACACTGACTCTGACTGAAAACACACTGGAGGGACAGTGTCCCTGGGATGTTGATGGGGAGCAGATTCCAGCTGCAGGCTGTCTTCTCCTTGGCCACTTCTCTCTACCAGATGATTGAGGACCCAGAGGTAGGGGGTGACCAGAAATAGCTCTGAATTTTTGGCAAGAGGTTTTCAGAGCCCAGAAATTGTTGGAACACCTCCTGGTGCTGATTTTTGGATAGAGAGTCCAGGGACCACCAGGGAATTCCTTTGGTGCTAATCACACTAATGAATGACTCTGGCTAGCTTTTTGCCTGAGGAGCATGACTTTAAAGACCAGGTAATTACTGCAGAGGACATGCTCAGAGAGTGCTGATTTTTGGATAGAGAGTCCAGGGACCACCAGGGAATTCCTTTGGTGCTAATCACACTTACTAATGAATGACTCTGGCTAGCTTTTTGCCTGAGAAGTATGACTTTAAAGACCAGGTAATTACTGCAGAGGACATGCTCAGAGAACAAGTTTGGGTGAGGACATAGTGTTCTTAAAAGGTTTCTTTTTATTTCTGATGTGATTTAT
>NW_007726192.1:823548-824683 GCF_000696425.1 Galeopterus variegatus | reverse complement strand
CAAGTTTGGGTGAGGACATAGTGTTCTTAAAAGGTTTCTTTTTATTTCTGATGTGATTTATTGTTGGTATAGCCTAGTCTATAGAAAAATTCCAAAATCCACAGGGCAGAATCAAAAGGAATAAAATACCCAAATGACAGTCTAATGCTAAAACAAAATTATGTAATTTGAAATTCATTACCAAGAGATTAGACATTTTAAAAATTCTAGTAATTTCTATGTTTGGGGATAAGTAATAGTAAATAACAACCTTTATTTGGTAAAAGGGTGACTGTCTACTGATACAATAAGATCTCTAGCCTCTATTAATTTAACCTATACTATTATCTTTATTTTTCTAAACTTTCTATTTTGAAATAATTTTAAACTTATAGAAAAGTTACAAAAATACTATAGAGAGTTTCTATATGCCCTTCACCTATCTGCTCCTAAAGTTAAATCTTACATAATCATAATGATAAAATCCAGGAAATTAACATACGTTCAAATTTTCCTGGTTTTCTACTAATGTCCTTATCCAATCCAGGATCTCATAATACATTTAGTTGTCATATCTCCTTAATCTCCCTAAACTATAACAATTCCTAAGTCTTTCTTTATCTTTCATGACTCTGACACTTTTGAAGAGTACTGGTCAGTTATTTTGTAGAATATCCCTCAATTTGGCTTTGTGATGTTTTTTCGTGATTAGATTGAGATCATACATTTTGGGCAGGAACACCACGGAAGTGACATGCCCTTTGCAGTGCATCATGTCAAGGATACACAATGTCATATGTCTTATTACTGGTCATGTTAACCTCGGTCACTTGGATGAGGTGGTATCTGCAGTGTTTTCTACCTTAAAGTTACTGTTTTTCCCCTTATAATTAATAATTATCTTTGAGTGGAGATTACTATGGTACTATGAATTATCCTGTTTCTCTCAAACTTTTACCCACTAATTTTAGCATCCATTGATGGATCTTGCCTGCATCCATTATTATTGCAGTATTTGCCTAATGGTGAGTTTCCATTTCCCTCATTCCTTCCACATTCCTCAATGGAAATTCTTCTGCAAAGAAGATACCATTCTCTTTAAGTGAAAGGCAGCTGAGTGCACTATGAAGCAGCTGGGTCTAGATGGAAGAGAATG
>NW_007726192.1:819980-822040 GCF_000696425.1 Galeopterus variegatus | reverse complement strand
CTGATCAAAAAATATTTAGTCTCCTCAGTCCAACATGGAAGGAGCATATTGCCCAGCCCCATTAACCTTAGGCTTGCCCATACGATTTGCTTTGGCTTCATGATAAGCAGAGAATATATACTTCCCCACTCCTTGTCTTTAAGTTTGGCAATATTTCTTGCCCTGACCAATAAGACATAGCACATGCAATGCAATAAGAGGCTTGAAATGCTCTTGCACTCTTGGGTTTCACTCTTGTGCCTCTGTCATTGCTAAGAGAAGCTGCTGCCCCTTCAGCCTGGGTCACAGAATAGACATATGTGGAGCAGACCTAAGCTTAACCTGTAACAAGGAGTTAAGGCCAGAAGAATCTGCAGCCTGAAACAGCACTGACAGCTGAGTCCAGCCTAGATCAGCCTGACCTCAGCCAACCTGCAGAGACATGGGTGAGAAGAAATGATAGTTCTTAGAAGTCATGAGTTTTGTTGTGGCTTGCTATCCAGCAATAGCAGGCTGATCGAGTAATTTTAAAAAGAAAAGAAAAAGAAAGAAACTTCAATGTTAAGTGTGTTTTGTGAGTGAGCACCTGGAGCGAGTGTGCGACAGGAGTTCTGAATCTACTGTTCCTTAATAGGCCTCAATTACACATGCATATTCCAGTATATTAACCCCACAGTGTGATATTAGTGTCTAAAGAGAAATATTTTTCCTTCAAACGGCTCCCTAAATGAAAGTCACGTGCAGGCACCAAACCACATACACCATGGCTTGTGAATAATCATAATAAAAAAGACTTTCACAGGTGATATGAACTCCCCGTGCAATTCTAATATCACACACTGACCTTGGGAAATAACCCCATAAAACCTACAACTCCACCATTTCTATCTTAAAGAACCACATATGAAGCCACTTTGGGGGACTAGTAAAGGGCAACTGCTAAGGGAAAAATATGTTTTCACTTGTTTTCCGTATGGATAACTGTTCACAAAGTATTTCAGGAATGGAAGAAGACTTTAAAGGAGGAATTCCTGGCAGCTGGATCTCCCTACAGTGCCAGTACAATTATAGCACTGATCATTTTTTTAAGAAACCACTTAAAATTTATATAATGCATATGACTGATTCTAATTCTTATTGTGACTTTGTGAGCAGTAAGTATTGTTATCTTTTAATTTATTTTACAAACAAGGAAATAGAATTTCAGAAAAGTTGAAGATCATGTCTAAAAACCCACAGCTGAGACTGGTAAACGAGCCGGGACTCAAATCCAGGTCTAATTCAAATCCCAAGTTCTCTGCACCACACCACACGTGAAGACAATACAGCCCAGATCAGAAAACATAGTCTGAAACACCAGATGAATTACAAAGTTAAAAATAAAAAGACTTATTAGATTAGAAGTTGTTAGTCAACAGCAGTTCAAACTCTTCCAAGTGGAAATGAAAAACACATGGAGTTGGAAGCGTGAAGGCAAAAATAAAAGTGGCAACCTAAAAACAGGCAAAAAACAAGAAAGGCGATTTCCAGTGGAGCTGCTTTTCACAAGGGGAAAGCTCTGTTTTATGTTCCATAGTGAGAGGAAAAGACAAAGAGAACATAAATTTTTAAAAAAATTATTGTTAATGGTTCTTCACAGAAACTCAAACTTATCTCACCTAGTGTCATAATGATAAATATTTATGACTCTTTATACAACTATGTTCTTTCCTTCCAACACTGGCACAGAATTTGACTCCTCCAGAAAGTTCTTCACCCCCAGCCCTAGCCAATCTGCTTACACATGTACATACAAAATTCTTATAATATCAACATGAACCTTTGCATAGTGTACTTAAGTTGCCCGCATATATATATATACATGGGGCCTACCCCACTATTATACGTAGGATCTTTCTGTGACTTCAACACAGGAATAATTACGAACTCATCAACCTGGGTGCTGAGTTAGTGCAGAGCAGCAAATGGGAGAACAAACATGATTTATAAATGGGATGGATTTCAGAACTTGGAAGACAAAAGCAAGCCATTAGGTTGTCTGTACTTGCAAGAGATGCACAACTGGGCAGCTGATTTTTTCA
>NW_007726192.1:816046-819327 GCF_000696425.1 Galeopterus variegatus | reverse complement strand
AACAAAGGGGCAGTCAATGAAACCAAAAGGCAGCTCATTTAAAACAGGTAACAGAAAATGCCTTTCTTTGGTCCATTATATAAATAACTTACGATTTGCTGTGCAGGAAATTGTTGAGGCAAGTAATTTGATAAGATTCTTTTTAAGGATTTGACTAATAATACTGTTTCTGCATTTGTCAGGGGAGGAGGGTCACCTGTCTTTGTTTAGAAGGACTCCCCATCTGTGGCCAGAAGTTCCTCTTTTGGCTTAGCATTTCAAAGCTGAAAGGCAAGTGAACAAGGAGGGGTTGGGATTACCATGTTAGAAAAACCTCACGGGTGCAAAACACAGAAACCTACTCCACGGGTGAGGCCAAGGCAGTCTATTCTGCCCTTATTTCTTGATGTAGAGCTCTGGTATGCAATGGAAACCTAAAAGCGTTCTTCAGCAACACAAAAGCCAGGGAAAACGAGGCGGAATTTCCTTCTTCAGTGCAGGGCACTCATCCTAGACTTTTGAGAGCGCAACGCTGAATATCAGGTGCAAGCACTTAACAATCACTTCCCTTTTCCAGTCCTGAACCAAACAAAGCCAAAGGTTCTTGTCACCTCCTAATCATTAGCAATCCTTGGCATATGGGTTGGAGCATCAGGTTTCTGGGCAATTTCCCTTAAGGATAATCGCATTCTCCTTGTCATGTCACCAGAATTGAGCAAACCATATTCCTTCCACTTCTGTTTTTAATGACAGGGACACATTTCCAGATATGAAGTGTGGAGGACAATCTGCCACAAACTGCTGGAGACTACCCTGCTGTCAGCTCCTCCTGTCTCTGCTCAGGATAGGAAACCGCAAGTGCCACACAGATGCCAGAAGTCAGCTGAGTGGAGAAGCTGGTGGTGGCCCAGGTAGCAGAGACATGGAAAGCCACTCCTCCCAAAATCCAGACTTTAGTGTGACCTTTGGCAAAGTCAGCCAATACAGACTGAAAGTGAAATGCATGTGCATATGGATACGTGTGCACATTTATAGTCATATTTGTCTGCCTTATTCCACCAAATATTTGAAGCAACTGAATAAAATATAGTCCATGCCCTCAAGAAGTCAAGTCTAATCCAGAGGAAGACCTGTAAATGCACTCCTGTCATGCAGGACGGGTCAGGGTAAGTGCTACAGGAGCATAACTGACTACGGTAGGGTTTTAGAGGAGAGAGGCAGCATTCCTGATGATCAAAGAAGGCTTCAGGGAGGAGGCAACGTGAGCTGAGCAGAGCGTGGGTAGAATTTGAATCAGAGGCAAGAGGCAAAGGAACTCCAAGTAGAAGGAGGAAGGGCATGAACAAAAGGATGGACTAAGGAAGGGACAAGATGGTCTGGAGAGTGGTCAGTGATCCATTGTGGCTGGAGCATGGAGCTACCTCCAGCAGGAGTAAGAAGTCAGTGTGGACAGACAGTGGGTTTTGGAACAAGACTGAGGGTCTAACTACGCTAATTGTCTGGCTAGGGCAATTGTCGGAATCCTGCCAACGTAGCTAATTTTACTGTTAGGGTTCAGGCAATTCATAACTAAAGCCAAAATGTTTCATTATTTCAGTTACACTAAGTTTTCCATTTGTATCCTCAGGTTAGGGGTTAGGGCCCATAGACCCTTCAAACCCGTTGTACAGACTGGGTCACAGACCTCTCATACGACAGGCTGGGTCGCCAGACCCCTCACATGCAGGTCCATGAGCTAGGTAATTGGGAAAGATCCCGGGAGCCATTGACAGATGACATGAGCTCAGTCCTCAGCAGTGGCAGCAGCAGTGGCAGCAGCAGTGGCCCCCCCACGCACCCCACCCACCCCGCTGCATCTCAAAGGCAGGGAGAGGGACCCTGTGGATAAGAGCTACTCGTCCTTTATAATTGTCTGATAACCCAGGACACCTGGGTGCACATGCGCAATTACATTAGACAATAACCAAGGAACACCTGGGCGCGTGTGCATATTTGCATCAAATGCTGGGCAAGGCTCCGAAATCCTGAGGGACCCTGACCATTCATCTTCACTTTCCCTACACTGGGTCTAATCTTATTCACTGTATTCCTTGGGCAAATAACTTCATGGCTCTGTAGCAAACACTGTCAATGCTCATATCCCCTTGGGTTATCAGCACTGTTCCAGCTTTGTCGCCTCTGCCTAGGAGTATACTGAGGCTAACAGCCCACGCTTGGCCTGTGGGCAGGGCCACTGAAAGTGCTGAGTTAACATCTCAAGAACAACCCTCGACCAAAGAGAGATGGAAGTTGGTGGAAAACTAGCCCAGCTCCTGGCCTGCAGTGCAGAGCTCTCTGTTCCACAGTCTCAGAGGGTCTGCAGCTGCACTGAGCCCCAGCTGCTCACGGCAGCCACTCAGTCATGATCACATTACTGGCCTTTCTTCCTTGCTGCTAGAACACCCCCTTTCCCTTGGGCTTCCCGGCATCCAAGTCCTCACCTTATGGACTGATTTTGGAGAAACCCAGATTAAGATATTCTAATCCTCAGTTTCTTCATTTGTCAAATGGGGACAATAATGCTTACCTGAATAATTGCTGTGAGAAATAAGGTAATGCATATAAAGAACAAAGCAGGGGCCTGACACAGGAAGTGTTTAATAAATATTGACTATTCAGAAATGTTAGAGATCCTTAAATTTTGGGCTGATGGAGAGTAGGAACCACAGAAAGATTTTAAGTAAAGGAGTGCTTTGAGGAGACTACCATGGACTGTCTTAGAGGACCCTGACCTTCCTGGTAGACTCCTGGCCTTCTTTGTAGAATTCTGGTCTTTGTTGTAGAATGGAATGGTGGAGCCCCCTAATGCTCCCCAATATTCATATCTCCACTTGTTCCAAGCACATGAGGGGCTACATGTTTCTGCCATGTGACTAGTTCCGGCTAATGGCTGTGAGTGGAAGTTAGTGTGTCACTTCTGGGACAAAACATTTGTCAGTGTGAGATCCTCCTGTCCCCCCTTCCCCCTGCATCAGAAACTGAAAACATTCTAAGCAGTGGAGCTTGGGTCACTGAGTGAAGATGCTGCAGAGATAAGATTCCTATAATCTGCGTAGCATCAACTACAAGCACGTTTTCTTTCAAGCCACTGAGATTTAGTGGTCGTTTGTTACTACAACATTAACTCCCTTACACTGACTAATGCAGATGGGTAGGAGTCAGAAAGACTGAAGGAAGTTAGTTAGGACTCTCTTAATGCAGCCCTCAAGTAAAAAGAGTCTGAAATAAGACCTGGAAACTGAAATGCAAGGGAGGGAATTTAA
>NW_007726192.1:804661-815536 GCF_000696425.1 Galeopterus variegatus | reverse complement strand
GACAAAGGCAAGTCTGGAGGAGGAGTGGGTGTCAGGGAGATTGGTTTGGCATGAGACATGAGGTTAAAGACCACCAAAAAAGGCCTCCTATTCCCTCTCCCAACCCCAGGCAGGAACCGGGGATTAATAACGAGATGAGCTGCTGAGGGTTTCCCTAGAGTTACCCTCGTCACACAACCTTTACAAACCCAGTTGTGGAACACACAGGGGGGGGGCTTGTACTCAGGACCTCTGCTTGTAACACTGTGCTCTCCCTACCACTCACGACTGCCCCAATATTGAAGAAATTACACTCATGTGGTCTACACAACCAAAGGAGGGGTTGCCCAACATTTGGTTAATTTAATATTGTCTAGACAACTGAATTATGGGATTTGAAAAGGAAAAAAAGCAAATATTTGTCATCTTTTCCTTTCTTATACCCTAAGAGTGTTTTACCACAAGAATATTAGCATTTACGCTGTCCTGAGCTTCAATATGTAGCTGAAAAACACCAGACCTCCCCAAGAATTGATAAGAGCCTTAAATTTTCTCAACTTGTAACCCGAAACCTCAGGAGCTCAAAACTCCACTCTCAAAGCTTAAATGTGAACTTTTCAATCAGATTCTTTGTTATTATAAAGTTTTATGGAATTATTTAGTTTCTCTAGTTAAAGTACAATTGTAAATGAGGGTTTTCTACTTGACCAGAAGGTGAGAATAATAATACACATAGTATGTACCATCAAAGTGGAGACTCTTTCCCAGCAATATGTTTTTTCCATTTTTCCAGTTTTGAGACTGACTTTCTTTCATAACCCCAAGTTACAGCTATTTTACTAATTACATTGAAAGTGCTAAAAGAGCTCTAGAAAATTGGGTAATACAATAAAACAGCCTTACCACATATTTAAGCCCCTTTATCTTTATCTTTAACAGTTTTTTTTTTTAGATCTGCAGACCATCTAACCTTTGCAGTGAATTTTCATTTATATAAGACTACATGAATAAAGATCTATATTAAGAAATTATATTGAAAAAGCAGTTCATAATGTACTTTTCAGCTTTATAATTAGTTCTGTGATCTGTAATCAGATGATTTAAATCCAATATAGTTAAATTACAAACTAATTTCTATTTCCAACAGGAATCATTATATCTTTGGAATTTTCCAAAGCATTAATGAGTTTTAGAGAAATTATTGTGTTTCTTGTTCACTTTATTCCCAGAAGTTAGCACAATACCTAGCATATGGCACTTGCTAAATAAATAAACAATTGCTGAATGAATAAATGAACATGTAAACACAAATAAGTGATTAGCAAAATCACATTAATTTGTCACTGCCCCCACTCCAGGCATGACTGATACTCTCTTCCAAGTCTCAACTCAGAACTTGTATCCATTTCTGTGATTGGTTGAGGGTCTGTTTCAACTGAATGGTGCCTTTGCCTAACCAGTCACTAAATAGAAATATTCTGCCTCAATCAACGTGTGACAAAGACTACTAGCCTAAGAGTCAGAAGACTAGGATCTAGTTCTGCCACTCCCATTAACCTTTCTGAGTTCACTCACATATGTAAAGGAAATCTGCATTCAATCCACTGCAAACCGGGCTCTATGCTAGGTACGTCACAGGCATTATATGACTTAATTCAGAAAACTCCAAAAGGTAATGATTTATCCCCATTTTACACATGAAAAAAAACAAACAAACTAAGGCTTAGAAAGATTAAGAAATTTGACCAAGGTCACAAATCTAGGAGACAGGATTATGAAATGGATCTATCAGACTCTGAAATCAATTACCTGGAAATAATCACACCAGTAGCCATAGTGATAACACAGAGAAGAGTTTGGAAATTCTGAAGCACCATACAAATAGAGGCTGTTGTCATTATCATAATCTGTGAATCTCCTATCTTCTACCATTGCCTTCATAGACATCTCTTGTCTGAAGCCAACAAATACCATTTAATATGTCAATCAAGTCCCTTACTTTGCCAGAGCTCTGTGGTAGGCTCTGGCCAGGCCTGCTGTGTTTAATTCCTTCTTGGTCTGTTTAAACTGGATCTGAGAATGTTCACACATTGGTCATCATTTCATAGGTACACAGTGTTATTCAGAAGCAAAGTTTGCTTACTATTTTATAATCTGTATAAAGTGTTACAAGATGGTGCTTGTGGCAAAGTACCCCAAACTCAGATATTCAATCCATTGATATAGCTTTCTAATAACAATATATTCATAAAAGGTAATATGCTGGACTTTCAGGGTGACATGGCTGAGGATCATAGAGATTTGGTAGGTTCTTGCTCAGGGCTTCCCATGCCCTGGCAGGACCTTACTCTGGGCTGGAAGTCAACTATCACCACCATAAAAGGTAATATGCTGGACTTTCAGGGTGACATGGCTGAGGATCATAGAGATTTGGTAGGCTCTTGCTCAGGGCTTCCCATGCCCTGGCAGGACCTTACTCTGGGCTGGAAGTCAACTATCACCACGAAGTCAAGCATTTCTTCCTTGAGGAACACCATGCTCACCTAACTAGGGAAGCTGTGCTCGCCTTACCTCTCCCAGGCTGATACCACCTGATATGCTTTGCAGGGAACCTACCATTTGTGCTTACTGGAGTGAATGGTAAGATGTGAAAGATTTGAATGTCAGAGTGTTCATTTGGGTCATGCCCCCAGCCCTCCCTCTAGAGAAGCAGAAAGGAAAAGTGGCTAAGAAGAAAGTCTCCAGCCCAGCCCGCCTTGGTTCAAATCCCTCGCTCTGGCTCAGTCTCTTCATCTGCAAGATGGTCATGGAGAATACCTACTTCAAAGAGATGTTAAGAGGAATAAGTGTTATTTCCAAGAGCTTGAGATACACTTGGCATGTAATAATGTAAATGTTTAAGTTTTTAAAAAACTCTGTGTGCTGATCACTATAATTTTTACATATGTGTGTCATTACAGAAGATGCAGGTTTGAGGGATCACCAGAAGGTTATTCACTGGAAAGGGTTTCAACGACTGGAACTCCACCAAGGCAAAATTAGTTGACAATTTCATTAGGGTTTGGCAGAAACTTGTGTACAGCCTACTCTGAAGAGATTACCTGAGTAAGACATGGGTATGAACAGAAGGGCAGGAAATTGATTTTCAACAAACCAAACCAAAACAGCTTACTAAATCGCTGTGAGCAAAAGACATTCTTCCTGAATAAACCACTCAACTTCATTCTCTCTGTCAAGCACATTAACACTAACGGCTGCCAACCCCCCCTCAGAAGGCTGGGGGCTGGCAAGGGGTGCCCTCTCTGTATGGCCCTGGTGCATCGGCTCCCACCGCCCACCCCACCCCCAGCTGCGTGGGGGGCTTACCAAGAGTCAGTTGTGATGTTCCTGGTGGGTTGTTGTTTTGATCACAGGACCTTTAATTTTGGAAAGGAATGAAATACTAGTACAACAAGAAAAAGCTGTTTCTGCAAAAATTCAGGTGACTTGCTTTAGAATAACTCCATAAAGGTGATTCCTACAAACAATTGCTGCAACTCTAAAAGCTGGAGAACTCTAGAAGCATTCTGCACTTAGATAATGCTCTATGATTTCAGTGTATGCTTGAAGGATGACCAAGAACTTCAACTGGCGGGCTCTCATTTAAAAAACAAAACAAAACAAAACAAAACAAAAAAACCTTTGCCCTACATGCAAACATTGCCAAATAAACCTCCCATTGCTGTTCTTTAGCTGAAAATAAAATGTATTAAAATTCTATATGAAAATCATCTCCGTGACTGACTTTTTCTATTAAGTAATCCAAATTAGACTGGATAAAAGAGTTTCTGCTGTAATTATATGAAAATACTTACTCTTGATAACAATTGAGTCTTATTTTTTTCTTTGTAACAGAGCTATTGCCATTACTTTTAAAATATGAGCAGAAGAAGGTTCTAGGATATAATCAGGTCTATAAGACTGTCTGTTTTTGTATTTTGGATATATTCATTTACTGCCTATTGTCTACATCAAATGGAGACCTTATTAGGTGATGTCTTTACCTTCTCAGTGTTATTTACAATTAGGGCAAGATCCCCACAATCATCTAAGGCTAACTCCCCTGGACTTGCTCTAATGGCCGGCATACATTTCAACCATTATAATAACCCATTGTTGATGTTTGGGAATTGAATCAAGCTATTTGCCAGGAACCAAGAGACTTTTAGCACAAAAAGAGGATGTTAATGATGTTAGTGGTATTTGAGGAGACCACAGAGAAAGCAAACAAAGGAGAGTGGCAGGCCTGCTAGTATGCACTGTCTGAGGGCTCAGGGCCGACCGGGGTTCCAGCACGCAAAAGCAGGAGTCAGCAAACCACAGCCCAGGGGCCAAATTTGGCCCTTGCCCTGTTTTTGTAAATAAAGTTTTATTGAAGCACAGTCATGCACATTTATTATATATTACCTATGACTGCTTTTGCTCTTCAACAGCAGAGCTGAGCAGTTCCAAAAGAAACCCAATAAATAGAAATAGAAAGAAATAAAACATTTACCTTCTGTTCCTTTACAAAAAAAGTTTGCTAACCTTGGATCTAAAGGATCAGTTATATACATGGCAGTGCTCTCCAAGGTATGACTGTAACTGTATTTCTGAAGTGTTCTGGAAACTTGCCATAGTGGATTGATTCCTCAAGGTCATCCCCAACAACAAGAGGCAAGCCAAGTGATTAACTAAGCCACTGACACAGTCCTATGACACCAATTTGCCCTCAACTTCCCCTTCACGAGTACCTCACTTCAGAGTATTCTGTGAAGATAATTCCAGGTGGGAATTTTGATACTGTACAAATGCACTCTCTTCCCATCTACACCTGACCCCTGCCCCTCTACCTGCAGGTCTCTGTGTCTTAGAAGCTGGTGCCTCTCACAGACCCTGTAGTTGGGAGCTAATGAGAGGAGCCAAGAAGGTAGCTCTGATGTGACTGGAGAGCAGGGACAATCTTTTCAGAGGTCACTTGTTTCTCAAGACATGGCATTGTCTTAGGAGCCTGGGCTGAGGGTTCATTACCTCTCAATGTAGAAGCAAAGACTAAATTTAAAAGGAAAGAACTAGTCAATGAAAACAGAAGCTGCACCACATGAGTCTCTATTTACCTCAGGGAATCACGGAGGTAGTGAATCTAGCAGACAGAGCACTAGACCAGAGGTCAGAAGACTTGGTGCAGATTCTACCATTAACTATCTGCATGACCTTAGGCACGTGATGTATCTTCCCTAGGCCATATAGGATTAGACAATTACCCCTAAGGTCCCTTCTAGTGCTAAAATTCTAGGATTCTATGATACCAGCCTTATGAGGCTGGGCTGTTATTACCAGTCCTTGGCACACAGCAGGCAAGCTATAAATGTATAAATGTTAGCTATTTACTGTTTTGTGAAGGCACAATGCCTTTAAATGTAAATGTGAATTCCTCCCCATTGTAATATTCGATGACTTAGAAGCAAGTTCTAAACAACAGGGTATAATGTAAGCAATGAAGACCATAATTTCTACTGGCTTCCTTCTAAATTAGCACAAAAGAATAGAGCTTTTTGGTGGTTGGTGGTGGTTCTTGGATCCAAAACCCAAGCAGTTGACCTTCCTGAATATCTCCAACTAGAGAATTGGTGTTCAATAAAAAGGCTGTATTTTGTATTGCAATGAAGTTTTTGTTTGTTTGTTTGTTTTTGTTTTGTTGGGGGTTTTTGTTTTGGGTTTTTTTTTCCCCCTTTGAAAATTCCAATGAAGGTTGGGACTGAGAACTGAGATTCAGGATTTGGAGTTTCCAAACATCTCTTGTATTCTTTCCATAATATATATAAGCCTTTGGGGGGGAGGGGGCAGCGAGAAGGGGGGATGGTTGTCTATTAAAATGGGAAATGGCATTTAGTCTTTAGTGTCCAAATAAAACTATGCAGTTATGGGTGCAGCCAAACTGCTGCTGCCTGCCATAACCCCTCAGGTCTCACCACTTCAGGGCTGGCCAGCCCACCTCCAGCTACCGGGATCTGCAACTTTTTGCCTGAGTGTTTTCTCAGAAGACAGAGATAACTGCTCTGCCTATGAACCTGGCAGGCTGGAAGTATTGGGGAGTTAACACTCAGACTCCCAGGAGCCCTCCCCCAGTGACTGATAAAATTGGTGTAAGCACCCCGGCTCCCTCACCCCTCAAGTGGGGTAGTAGAGCCTCGTGTTCTATACCATGTTCTGGAGTTTCTCCCATGGTTGAAGCTTTAACCATCTACCATGTAACTCGCTTGATAAGAAATCCTCCATTGACTCCCTGTCTCACTTCCCCACTCTCCTTGTTTGGTTTGTTTTGTTTGCACCTTTCAAATAAACTATTTTCATTCAAATCTTTGTCTTAAGTTCTGTTTTTTGGGTACCCAAATTATGACCATTTGTGTGACCTGGTTAATTCTTTTTACTTTGAGTAATAAGCATTGCCAATTCTACTAATCAGTAGAATATGAGGTACAAGATATTTATAGCCAGGAACTCAGAACACAGTCTAAGAAATATCAAGAGCATAAAAATCAGCAAAAAGCTAAACCTAAACAGCAGTGGGAGAAAGTCCAAGCTTGTTGTGGTCTTTCCCTTTAGGTCAAATTCACTGGATTTTCAGTGGTTAGTTTTGGTTCAGGGGGACTTTCTCAAGAGATGAAGAAATATCTTCCCTTCATTTCAATGTGTCCAGAAACATCTGTTTTCTTAGAATTTTTTCCAATTTAAATTATTTTTATTTGAGTAAAGCGAATAATAAAATAACATTACCTTATTTAGCTGCTACATTGTATCAAGAATAATAAAACTGATTTGGTCAGTCGTACAGAAAATCTGCACTTCTTACGTAGTGAACTCATTTCATTGGAGCAGAGAGGTAAATCATGTGGAAGGTGAATTCTCTGGCCCCATTTCACCTGGCTGGTAAATGATGGAATCCAGATTCAAATTCCTATTGGTATTCTCCCAAATGTCATGTACAGTCTCCTCCCTATGCCACATACACATGGCTATTCCCCTCAGGCACGAGAGGCACGGAGATTGAGAAAACATAACATGACACATTCCTGTGATTATGATATGATTAGGGTTGTCAGATTTAGTAAACAGAAACAGAGTGTCCAGTTAAATTGGAACTTCAGATAAACAATGATTTGGGGGGATATTTATTGGTCCCGTGCCATATTTTGGTCCCATGCAATGATTTATTGGTCCCACAAACAAAATATTTGTTTGAGCCAATACATTTTTTTAATAAAAGTATTTGTTGTTTATCTGAGATTCAAATTCAGCTGGCACCCTGTATTTTATCTGGCAATGCTAGCTTATCTTTTAATTTAGTTAATACATTCATCAAAACTTAGCATAATATATGTGACAGGAGTAATATATTTTTTAAATTTTTGTTTTTATTTTATTGTGGTAAGAACGATTGTGGTCAGATCTACCCTCTTAATAGATTTTTAAGTGTAAAATACAATATTGTTGACTATAGATACAATGCTGTACAAGAGATCTCTAGAACTTATTCACAGAATTTCTCAACACCACACAGCCATGAATACATCAGTCTCAGTATCCTCGTATCCAAATGGCCAGGAGATTTGGGCCCAGAGGACGAGCTCATCCTCAAAAGATCAAGGTTTCCATTACACTGTAGTTACTCCATGAATTTACAGCAGGCATGCTTAAGCTAAATCAGACCTGATCCTCAGAGAGTTCTGAATGCAAGCTAAATACAAATCAAAACCATACAGTTATGCCTAAGGAGGAAAATAGTAGAAATAGGGCATATATTACAAAGCTGTAGTACCAAAGGTATCAATTAGGATCCCAGCAGGAAAAAGAATTTACTTAATTAAAAAAAGATTTTAATTAAAAGACTTCTTACAGAGGTGTGAACAGCTTTAAGGAACACTGGGGATATTGCTACACCCAGAGAGCAGCACCAGTAAGATGCTGTTACTGCACCTAGGGCTAAAGTGCAACTGGAGAAATAGTGTCCCTGGAGCCAGTAAGCACTGAAAGCCATGGAGAGCCAGGAGCTGTAGTTTCAGAGAAACACAGATGCTGCTGGTGAAGCAGTATCAAAGTAGGGAGGAATTGGGGGATGGGGACAGATTCTCTCCCCTGCTGTCCTCTGATGTCCTCCCAGTGCCTTCCACTGGCTGAACCAGAAAAAGCCAGAGGGCAAAGGACTGGGCTGATGTAGCCTGGTGAGGCCTGGTCCTTGCAGGTGCAGCCTGGGGCAGGGCAGGGAAGAACAGAGAGTAAATGCTGAGTAAGGAGCAGGATGAACGCAGCAAACTCACCCGTATGCAGGTGCAGAGCAGAACCTGCTGCAACCTCACTCTTTATGAGTAGAAATTTGCAGTCATTTGTTTCCTTAATACTACTTAGTTCATCTTTCATAATACTTTATTATAAAAATATTCAAACATATAGAAAAGTAAAAGAATTTTAGAGTGAATTTTAGATACTCACCACTTGGATGCTACCATTAATATTTCCTATCCTTTCTTTATTGCATATCCATCCAACAATCTATTCCTCTTTCTATTCATCAGTGAATCTTGTTGGTTTTTACTTCTTTTTTAGACTTTTAAAAAAATTAGCACATAAATTGTATGTATTTATCTTGCACAACATGATGTTTTGAAGTATATATACATTGTGAAATGGTTAATCTAACTGATCGACAAACATTGCCTCACACAGTTATTTCTTAGACTTTTAAAAAAATTAGCACATAAATTGTATGTATTTATCTTGCACAACATGATGTTTGAAGTATATATACATTGTGAAATGGTTAATCTAACTGATCGACAAACATTGCCTCACACAGTTATTTCTGTGGTGAGAACACTTAACATCCACTCTCTTTGCAGTTTTTAAGAATACCATACAGTATATCATCATTAACTATAGTCACCATGTGTATAATAGATCTCTTGAACTTATTTCTCCTATCTAACCACAGATATGTATCCTTTGCCCAGCATGTCCACAACGTTCCCTCCCCACCACCCATCCCACCCCTGGTAACCCCAATTCTACTACCTATTTAGATTCCACATATAAGTGAGATCATGACGTATTTGTTTTTCTGTGCCTGTCTTATTTCACTTAACATAATACCCTCCAGGTTCATCCATGTTATCACAAATGACAGAATTTTCTACTTTTTTATAGCTCAATAGTATTCCATTCTGCAAATATACCTAATTTTCTTTATACATTCATCTGTTGATGAAGACTTAGGTTAATTCTGTATCTTGGCTATTGTGAATAATGCAGCAATAAACATGAGAGTTCAGATATCTCTTCAACACACAGATTTTATTTCCTTTGGATATGTACGTAGTAGTAGGATTGCTGGATCCCATGGTAGTTCTATTTTTACTTTTTGAGGAACCTCCATACTGTTTTCCATAATGGCTGTAATCACATTAATTTACATTCCCACCAACAGTGTGTAAAGGTTCCCTTTTTCCCACATCCTTACCAATACCTTTATCTTTTTTCTTTTAAGTAATAGTCATTCTAACAGGAATGAGATAATACCTCATTGTGATTTTGCTTTGCATTTCCCTGGTAATTAGCGATGTTGCACAGTTTTTCATATACCTGTTGGCCATCTGCATGTCTTTTTTTGAGAAATGTCTATTCAGATCTTTTGCCCATTTTTAATTGGGTTATTTGTTTTCTTGCTCTTGAGTTTTTTGAGTTCTGTATGTATTTTGGATATTAATCCCTTAACAGATGTATAGTTTGCAAATATATTCTCCCATTCTGTAGGTTGTCTCTTCACCCTGTAGATTGTTTCCTTTCCTGTACAAAAGCTTTTTAGTTTGAGGTAATCCCATTTGTCTATTTTTGCTTTTGTTGCCTGTGCTTTTGAGGTCATATCCAAAATATTATCACCCAGACTGATATCATAGAGCTTTTCCCTCTGCTATCTTCTAGGAGTTTCACAGTTTCATTTCTAACATTTAAGTCTTTAGTCCATTTTGAGTTGATTTTTGTACACAGTGAGAGATAAGGGTCTAATTTCATTCTTTTGCATATGGCTGTTCAGTTATTCCAGCACCATTTATTGAAGAGACTGTCTTTTCCTCATTGTGTGTTCTTGGTACTTTGTCAAAAGTCAGTTACCCATAAATGTGTGGATTTATTTCTGTGCTCTCTATTCTATTCCATTTGTCTATGTGTCTTTTTTTGTGCCTGTGCAATAGTGTTTCAGTTACTGTAACTTTGTAGTGTATTTTGAAGTCAGTCAGTGTGATGCCTCCAGCTTTCTTCTTTTTACTCAATATGGCTTTGGCTATTTGGGATCTTCTGTGGCTTTATGTGAATTTTAGGATTGTTTTTTCTATTTCTGTGTTGGTATTTAGATAGGGATTACATTGAACCCGTAGATCAGTTTGGGTGGTATGAACATTTCAACAATATTAATTTTTCCAATCCATGAACATGGGATATCCTTCCATTTATTTGTGTCTTCTTCAATTTCTTTCATCAGTTTTTTATAGTTTCAGTGCAGAGATCTTTCACCTCCTTTGTTAAATTGATTCTTAAATATTCTATTGTTTTTGTGTTTGCTGTGGATTGATTAAACTGTGTCCCCCTAAGTTCAATATTAGAAGCTTATTCCCCTGTAACTGTTGAGGGTGAAAAATCCTATTATGGTAATTGAAAGGTGGGGGCCTTGGAAGAGGTGATTAGATTGGAGGACCATGCAGCATATAGATGGATCTTGGTTTTTTGTTTTGTTTTGTTTTGTTTCCATTTAGCCACTGTATGTCTTATGGATAGGTAAGGACTTACTATTGCCATTTTGTTAATTGTTTTCTAGTTGTTTTGTAGATC
>NW_007726192.1:798559-803674 GCF_000696425.1 Galeopterus variegatus | reverse complement strand
ACCGGTCTGTATATGGGATCCGAACCCTCGGACGGGAGCGCCACCGCGCTTCCCAAGCGGCACACTATCCAGTGCGCCACTGGGCCGGCCTCAACAATATTAATTTTTCCAATCCATGAACATGGGATATCCTTCCATTTATTTGTGTCTTCTTCAATTTCTTTCATCAGTTTTTTATAGTTTCAGTGCAGAGATCTTTCACCTCCTTTGTTAAATTGATTCTTAAATATTCTATTGTTTTTGTGTTTGCTGTGGATTGATTAAACTGTGTCCCCCTAAGTTCAATATTAGAAGCTTATTCCCCTGTAACTGTTGAGGGTGAAAAATCCTATTATGGTAATTGAAAGGTGGGGGCCTTGGAAGAGGTGATTAGATTGGAGGACCATGCAGCATATAGATGGATCTTGGTTTTTTGTTTTGTTTTGTTTTGTTTCCATTTAGCCACTGTATGTCTTATGGATAGGTAAGGACTTACTATTGCCATTTTGTTAATTGTTTTCTAGTTGTTTTGTAGATCATTTCTTCCTTTTTTCCTCTCCTATTGAATTCCTTTGTGGTTAAATGATTTTCTCTAGTAGAAGGCTTTGATTCCATGCATTTGTTCTCAGTGTATCTATTATAGGTTTTTGTTTTGTGGTTACTGTGAAGCTTACAGAAAACATCTTATTGTTATAACAGGTTATTTTAAGCAGTTTGTTCCCTAAGCCCATGACTGCTGCAGCCATTGCAGCACTAAGGAAAGCCCTGAGCCCAGGACCACCACAGCCAGTGCAGTGCCAAGCTGGATTCCTGTGGCCACCAAGGCTGGCACAGTACTGAGGTATATTTGAAGCCTATGGCTGCTGAGGCCTACCTGTCACTGTGGGTTATTTGGAGCACAATGTCATTACAGTTGTTTGGCAGTGACACAGGCTGGAACTCAAATCCATCTCACAGGGGCTACAGGCTCTGGGGCTGGTCTAGAGACCCAGTCTGCAGATACCAACCTGAAGTCAGGAGCCATAGGGGTCTGCCTGGTGCTAGGTTTTATTGTGACAGGCCCAGTATGGGGGTCCAAGACAAAGTCCTATGCTTACTTTCTTCTCTTTTCCTCAAGAAGATGGTATCTTTCTGCACTATGCTGTCTGGAGTTGGGTGAGGGGTGATGCAGACAATGTAAAACTATCCTTTCTACCCTCTTCAATGCATCTTTTCTCACTGTGATCTTTCACTTGGTTTCCATGGCTGTGGTAAAGGTATTTTCATGTGTGGATAGTTGTTCAAATTGATATTTCTGGGGGAGATCATCACTGGAGAGTTCTATTCCACCATCTTGCTCCTCGACTAACTCTTATAAAATGTGTTTCAAAGTAAATTTCAGACATCAGTACACATCCCCCAATACTTCAGCATCATATCATTTACTTAGTTCATTTTGCTATTATTATGCAAATTAGTTTAATTGCTATTATAATGCAGCTTTTTTCCAGCTCTACTTTGTGTATGTGTGTACATATACAGAGATAGATATCAAGTGGTCAATTGATGAATGGGTCAATCAATTGGTTGCTTTCAATGGGGCTACATTGCAACTTTCATTTTATCAGCCATGTTGATACAACACAGACTGAAAAAAATCTTTGCAAACACTCTAACTTTTGGCTGCTTTACTTTCCAGGGATTGCAGAATTGATCTTTGCTGTATGTGTGTACATATACAGAGATAGATATCAAGTGGTCAATTGATGAATGGGTCAATCAACTGGTTGCTTTCAATGGGGCTACATTGCAACTTTCATTTTATCAGCCATGTTGATACAACACAGACTGAAAAAATCTTTGCAAACACTCTAACTTTTGGCTGCTTTACTTTCCAGGGATTGCAGAATTGATCTTTGCAAGCAAGCCAGGGTCAGCACAATAAAACTGAAGAAAAATGTTGAAGAACTGGAGTACTGTTTTCCTTATGACCTCAAGGTCTAATCTCATTATGGGAGATGGACTAGCTTTATCCCTTCTCCTGCAACTTGGTCTTTTTAATCATACCTCTGATGCCATTCCCACACAAGCCTCATTTTCCTTTGACTTCAAAGACAGATGAGGAGAAGAAGGGGTGTAGAACATTGGACTATTTTAGCCCCTCCTTACCCACTATCTTTTGATGTATGAGTAAACGGCATTGCTTTTGCTTCTTAACCTCGAAGACATGATAAAAAGCAGGTCTGAGGCAGCCCCACATGTTACTTTAAACTCTTCCTGTTCTCTGGTTATTGAAAATCACATATTTCACAGCATGGACTCAATCAGAGGCTCCTTAAAACTCCATAATTCCAATAGCCTTTGGCAGCATGTAGGTGGGATTTAAATTACATACTGCTGCAGACAGACTCCCTGGGGCACTCCCTTCTCTAAATCATACTGCAGTGTGGGTTTTCAAATGTCTGCATAGGTTGAGCAAAAATGTTGACACATGGAAGTGACACCTTTTCCATATTGTGCTGTATTGAGGAAGGAAATGAATTCAGGAGCTGGGAGCAGGATCAAATTAATTACACGATGTGAAAACATATTTGCCCAAAATGAGGCCATCATTTTCCATTCCATAGCTATCTGTGAAGGACAGTCACATACAAGACATTCCACCAGGAAATGGAGGGGATACATAATAAGTAAAGTAGTCATGGTGCTTTTCTTGACATAGTTACAAATCTAATGGAAGACATGAATCAGGTACACCGATAACATAATATCAGGTAAAATGGGAGAAGAGTTGATGGCTTCTGGCTGAGAGGACACACAAAGATTTCACAGAGCAGGGGGCAATTGAGCTATGCTTTGAAGGGTTGTTGTATTTCTTCAGGCAGAGATGAGAGAAGGATATTCCAAGGGGGCAGATCAACATGCGGACAACAAACAGCATTGGAAAAGCAACGAGGCCTATGGAGTAGTAAATAATCTAGTTTGGTTGGAATACAGGCCGTGTATTCAGCGAGAAGACAGGAAAGTAAGTTGGGGCCATATTGTGACAGACTTCAGATGCCCTTTAAAATTTAAAATTTGGAGTCAGTAGAAAGCCAGAAAAGAATATTAAACACAAGAGTGACAAGATTAGAACTGAGTTTTGGGAAGACCATTCTGGCAGAAAGTATAGTTGAATCAAAATAAGGAGAGAGCAGATCCCGTAGAAATATGTTTTACATTTATTCTCTTAATACCACAGTAAAGAAAATAACTAAGGTATATTTTTGATATTCGAACTACAAAACACCTATTTTTGTGTAGGCTGCTATACATTTGCTACATTAAAATCTATTACTGCTACAGTGGCTTGATACTTTCCTCTTGATTTTGTACAAAGCTCAAAACAAATGTTAGCTGTTTTAATTAAACTTGAAGCTGACTCCAGTTCTTTCATAAATGATATAAACTTTATGACTAATCTAGATACCCAAAGTCATCATTTGGGGACATAAACTCCTAGAATCTGTAATATGAAATTAAGGAAATAAAATTCTTTTTATTTCTATTTTCATGGGCATCCAAGCTCAATTACACACTTGTGTTAATGTTGTCAATATTTGAGATAACATCAAATATGGAAAAACTGCCATTTCTACCACTATATAAACTCTATAAACCATAATGAATCTAATTAATATGTACTAACTTTGGAGTGCCCATTATGTACCAAATGTTTAGGCACTTTCTCAGATGTATCTCCAGTCGTCATATTATCTCATTGACTACTACACAAAACCCTTATGGTAGTTATTATGGACCTTAAATTTCAGATGAGAAATCTCAGGTGTAAAGAAACTAACTATCTAGGATCAAACAGCAATAAATTTTAAAGGTAGAATTCAAATCCAGGTCTATCTGATTGGAGTCTTGTCACAATTCTTCAAAGCTGAAGGGATGTGTGTTATATGTACAGGTTGTGGCCAAAGCTTATCAATTACTTTAAAACATCTATCAATGAATATTCATAACCAATAAAAACAAAACAAAACTTTAAATAGATAAATTAATTTAATTTAATNATCTCCAGTCGTCATATTATCTCATTGACTACTACACAAAACCCTTATGGTAGTTATTATGGACCTTAAATTTCAGATGAGAAATCTCAGGTGTAAAGAAACTAACTATCTAGGATCAAACAGCAATAAATTTTAAAGGTAGAATTCAAATCCAGGTCTATCTGATTGGAGTCTTGTCACAATTCTTCAAAGCTGAAGGGATGTGTGTTATGTGTACAGGTTGTGGCCAAAGCTTATCAATTACTTTAAAACATCTATCAATGAATATTCATAACCAATAAAAACAAAACAAAACTTTAAATAGATAAATTAATTTAATTTAATTAAATAGCTATCAAATGAAAGCTTTTTTTTCCCAACCTAGTGGCTTATTTATTTAAATTAAGAACTCCTAGAACATCAAAGAGATATTTGAGAAACTAACAGAGAGCCTTGAGACTTGAATGATAAACCTTGAAATATGTCACACAGAAGGTCTAGCAAATATCAGTTGCTACTAAAAAGCATGGCTGAATAGTGAAAGCATGGAAAGCTTCAAAGCCAGGCTGAGTCATCTGGGTGGTCCCTGAGACCCCAAAAGTATCTTCTGTAGGAGATACCTGGGAGGATTCTGGGACTATCCTCCAGCTGCCATAGCTGCTTCTCAGTTGAAAACAGCCCTGAAGTCATCAACTATTTTGCAAAACTAGCCAGTTTCCCTGCATACCAACCAACAAGGAGCATGACTGAAAACAGTCCCAGGTCATTCTACAGAATGTCCCATGATATGCATGGAGCCTTTCCAAGTGAAGCCTAGATTAGGAGAATGTCTCATTGGCTAGGTCCCTCTTGGCTGCAGAGCTAGGCTCAGGCACACTGCAGTGATCACATGCCTATCCATTACCTGCAGAAACATCTCTGGGTTGATGGGAAGAAACAACGGTTAAGGGTTGAACAACCTATGTTCGTGTCCTGGCTATGCCTGTTTTCTTTTTGCTAAGTCATATGCCCTGACTTCCCACTGGGGCAAGGATTACAGAGATCAAATGAGATCATTTCTATGGAAGTACAGTGGTTCAACCACATGTATCGATTTGTTTTCATTGGGATCAGTCCA
>NW_007726192.1:795037-797936 GCF_000696425.1 Galeopterus variegatus | reverse complement strand
GTCCCTCTTGGCTGCAGAGCTAGGCTCAGGCACACTGCAGTGATCACATGCCTATCCATTACCTTCTATGGAAGTACAGTGGTTCAACCACATGTATCGATTTGTTTTCATTGGGATCAGTCCACGCCATTTCATCCTTGTCAAAGCTGGCTATGGTGTCTAAAAAATGATTTTCGTATCTTAAGAATAATCTCTCACTGAATAAATTATTCTACTGTGAATAGTCCTTTTTGTTATGGGTTACAAATAGAAGAAGTTTCTAGAAGACTGTGGGGGGAAAAACTAGAGTTCTAGTTGTTGTGCCTTAGAAATTCACTCTAATCCACTGGGTAGATGTGTTACTTTTTAAAAGGGATAAATTTTACTTTTTTTAGGAAACATATAGCAACATATAGCACATCTTCTCTTTGCCATATTCATATTTTTAGACCCCACTATAAACTGACATAAGGCAATTTGAGGGCTCAAGTTTTTAGGTTCTTTTGTTAAATTATGATGACGTCCAACAAAAGATGGTAACTATTTGCTTTTCAACCAGGTTGTATGCTACAATGGAGGCAAATTCCAGGCCAAATTCTGGCACATATTCAGTACACATATCCATGAGCAAGAAGACACAAAAATTGTCATACAACCTGCTCTCATAAATGTGATGTGATGTCTCTTCTTTGTTCTTTTAGGAATGCCAAAGCACTGCACCAGAGACAATCCGCCATACCTGACTCATCTTCTTCCTGTGTACACAGCTGAGCTACATCTCCCAGAGACCTCACAGTTAAATTGGGGCCACCAGACTTTGTTCTCATCTGACACATAAAATCTCTCACACAAGCCTTCTTTCTCTTCACCAGCCACCACAGAGGTCCTTTTTGAGGATGGTGGCATTACAAGATAGAGGTATCAAATATAAAATGACTTAGATCTTCAAGTCAACATTTGAAGGTGAGCAGCCCAGGGGTGCTGTCAAACAGGAACATCCACTTTGGACATAGAATAAATGAAAAATAAGTTTGTGTCAAGCCACCAAGATTTGGAGTTGTTTGTTACAGCAGACTGAGGCAGACACATCAATATTCTAATGACAAGATCAGGAAACCATCTAGGGGACCAGGCAAATGAGTCTCCTGTTACATGAGAGAAACATAGAACTGAATGACTCTCTCGTCAGCCCCTCCAAAGTAGCTTAACTGCTTGGCTTGCTGCACTCTTACTCTGCCCATGCAAACATAAAGGGACATGTGTACATGTCCTTCCAGCTAATCACATATTTCACTAATGAAAACATTATATCTAACATAATTTATCCTAATTAACAAGCCCTTTAGTATGAATTTTTGAAAACGTTATTCTAACTATTTTAGCAGCCACTTTGAAAGAGGACTTCATAGTAAAGTTCTTTAAATGAAAACTAACCAGCCCTGGAGTGTGGATTCCTGCCTAAGGCAGAAGTGAAATGTTTAGCCACTGGTACCACCCAGTCACCAAGAGTTGAAAATAGATATAAACGCTTATGTCAGAGTGGTGCTTTCTAGCCCGAATTACTTCAAATGCTAACTAAACTCCCCTAGGGTAGAGATTAAAGTAATTCACATAGTCATCATTTATACTGAAGTATTTAAAAAATAAATCACAGACCACATAACAGGTGCCTAATTCACAGCCATCACCCATTTTATTTATTTCTCTACTCACTCCAAGAACTACAAGCAAAGGATCATGGGACCTATTCCTAAGTGTAAGACTAGATCAATAAAATTAGCCATCTGTCCATGGAAGGCTTTAAACTCAGGTTGTATTTAAGTATTATGTTTCCAACTGCCCAGATGTTACAGAAAAGTGCCTGCTGATACAATGCCTTTTGCACAATGTAAACCATTAAATGGCTAATATAAACTATTGCACCAAGAAAAATAAATAGCATTAACATTGCATTAAATCTGATTCGGGATTTGGGGTGCCCTGTCAGCAAATACAAGTGTTAAAATTTAAATTGCTCAGGATTTGCAGAGTCAGAAGAAGAAAGAATTGTCAAGTGTCTTTAGGGGAGTGGAGAAGGGAGAGAGTGGAAATGAGATCAAAGCCTCAGAAAGTCTATCTTTATTTCATCTGGTTGGTTAAGGTAATAATAATTACTATCCCTATTGTTAGATAATAATATCTTATCCTTATGTAGCACTTCAGCTCTTTCAAAGCACTAGTCTGCGTTATTTCCTTTGATTCTGAAAATAAAACGGAACAAAATGCTGGTGGAGTCATCTGGGGTAAGTAGGGGCTTTTTGCAGCTGAAGAAATGGAAGAATCATTAGTAGGAAGTGGACTGAGCCTAGTCTCCCTATGTCACTGGAAGTGGCTCCTGAATTATTCCAATTTACAGATCATTGAGCAAGACCTGAACCATTTCTTAGCTTTCTAGCTTCACAGACTTTCACTGACTCCCAGTAACATATCAATCTGGATAATACTCTTTCAGGAATAGCTGCTCCCCATACCACATTCTGCAAAACCTTCCCCAAGACTGCCAGGCAGAAATGGTCCATCACCCTAGAGGTTATTATTTTGCAAAGCTAATCCATTCAAGCAAGCCCATACACTTGTCAGCTTCATTTTCCAAACCAAAAATCAAGGCTGGTTGACCACAGAGTCATTCTGATTTGTGAGTTAAATTTATCTGAAAAATTTTACAACTCAATACAAATTAAATCACATGTAAGCACACATCAACATGTATGGAAAAGGATGAAAAGTACATGAAATCATAAATACCTGTGTTTATTACTTCTGATGCCTGGAAATATATATATTGCTTTAGGTTTTTTTCCTTGTCCAGATTAAACAATCCCAACGTCTTAAATATTGCTCTCAAACTTCAATCTTCTAATCCTTTTTAATGCCCTGGTAC
>NW_007726192.1:768241-794141 GCF_000696425.1 Galeopterus variegatus | reverse complement strand
AGAGGGGAGGGGTTGGTTATATAGAATACCACGTGGCTTTTGGTTAACGCCACGCAGGGTTCCCTCCTTTGTGCAGCCAGCTGAGAGTCTAAGCACGTGTTGTTCTGCTGAAAATAGCAGTCACAGGTTCATGTCAGTGAACGAAATGGGGACTGACAGTGTAGTACAGAGTACCCAGCTGGAGGGACAAAGGAAAGGTGGGTAAAGGGGGAGCCCAAGCTCGCATGTCTCAAAGTGTAGACTGTTAACCAGCTGCATCGAGTCACCTGAAGTTCTTGTTTAAAAAGGCAGATGCCTGGGATGCACTCTAAAAGTTCTTATCCTCATAGGAAGTTGAGGAATTACTCATCATATCAAGGGCCTAAGATCTGCTGAGGTCAGACCTGCTCAGAGCCAGCGCTGGAAAGTGCGCCCTCTGCTGGCAGAATTTGATTTGACTCACCTGAGTCCCTCTTTCCACCGTGAGACCACGGGTTCTGTAAGGAGGCAAATGTCTCCTACCTCATTTCAGGAGGCTGAAGCCACACTCTGCCATCCTTCTTCAAAAGAGAGGTCTCCAATCGATGGAATCAAAGATGAACTTGGGTGGTTTCCTCTACATACTGCCATTTAGGCTCACCTATTCCCTTCTTCTCTACCTGAAACACAGGTACACTTCCAAAATGTGCAACTTGACACACAGTGGCAAAGACAAGTGGCAGGGGTCTTGACTGGCTCAAAAGACTTTTCTGCTGCAATCAAGACATCACGTCATTCATTTAGTCAGCTGGGAAAAACTACAATACTGCTTGCCCAGTGGGGGAGGCAGGAGAACACAAAATATTCACAGGATAGTCCTGTGGAAGCTAAGGTTCCACCCACTCGGCCTCAGACACTTGAGTCCCTGTCTTTCAGAAATCTAGTTCAGGATCACTGGACCACTTCTGGGCTGTAGTAACTCATGAGCAGATGGACAACTATTCCCAAAAGAATTACAATGTTATTAAAGCTCTGGGCTCTGGGTAAGAAAAAATAAACAAAAAACACTACACAGTTCCTTTCTGGCCAAGTCATTCTTCCTGGAGAAAAAATTCTGAGAAACAAGTAATGCCTCAGGTTAAACTACACTTACCCCTGATCTTGACTTCTCTGTCCCTTTTTCTCACAGAAAATCAAAGGAAAGAGAGAAAGAAAAGAGAGACTGACAGAGAGGCAGAGAGAGAGACAGAGGTAATTCTTAAGACTATACTTTCGGGGATCATTTCTATAGTTTGTTACTAGAGAAGTTTCTCTGAATGTGTAGAGCACTGGGGTAAAAAGAGAGGGGGTCATTATTTATAGGGATTATATAAAATGTAGAAATCAATAGGAGAGGAGGAAGGCTGATGAAATGAAGAATTAGAGGAAAATAGTTTCTGCCATAGTACCTGAATTGCATGGGATACTGGTAGCTAGGTTCTGAGGATATATATGCTGGAGATGTTCTCTGTATATATCCTTGTATATATCCCTATATATATATATCCCTGGTGGGCTTTGTGAGCGCCAGTTTTTCCCAAGAAGCAAGACAATCTGGATCAGAACTGTGATGGAGTATGGTTGACTGGAAAGGGGACAGGAGGGACATGCAAAAGAGATGAATCACCCAAATTACATACTTTGGGAAAGGAACGTGGATGACAGCTATATGGGAAAAAGTAATCAGTCTCCTTTGCACTCCAAGTTGATCAGGGTGACACTGGGAAGTCGACCAGGATGATCTTCAGCTTCTGGCCCCTGACACCTTAGCCATTCAGCCTCACACTAGCAGCAGCAGAAATCACCTAGACAGACACGTTATCTCCACCATCAACCAGGCACTCCAAGTTGATCAGGGTGACACTGGGAAGTCGACCAGGATGATCTTCAGCTTCTGGCCACTGACAGCTTAGCCATTCAGCCTCACACTAGCAGCAGCAGAAATCACCTAGACAGACACGTATCTCCACCATCAACCACCCATCAACCAGCAAGGTGCATTGTCCACAAGTTAACTCTTCTCTTCCAGGCTTTTGGTGGTTGTTGTTGCTTTGTAGTTGTTGTTGTTTCCTGAATTTCCCTAGATCTTCATTTTAGTCTAATTTTTTTAGATAGAGAAATGCTGGGAAAGTGGAAAGGAAAAGATTAGAGACCTGCATCTTGCTGAGGATGACCGTGAACCCTCAGATCCTCCAGGGAATACCTTCAACTCTGAACCCTGACTTGACCTTTTCCCACTGACCCTGGGACCTCAGGTAAATTGAACACACTGGAAGAAAGAAAAGGCAGGACCCACTTGCAGTTCTCCAGCCCCTCTCTCTGTGCCAGAAAGTTGATTATTGCCATGAGTTTTGTCTAAATAAATAAACAGCAATCTCAGGCTCTTGGATTTAGTTCACTGGTCTTTAGCCCAGCAACCAACCCCTTCCCCAACTCCCAAGACCCCTACACCTATCCTGAGCACTTGGCATTAAGCCCAAACATGCTATGGCAAGGTCAGGCCCAAGAACTACACTGACAGAACCTTATAGAGAGAGCACCATATGAAAGATATGAGCAGCCCTTAATGGTGCCAGCCAGTGTGGGCCGAGAGCTACAACAAGCCTTCTAAGCCAAAGATCACTTTGCCTCTGAGACACTGCCTCCTGCCACCACACCAAGCACGAGTGCCTATAAAATAAAGCCAATACATTTATACACAAGAAAGTAAACCTTGACCTACATCCCACACCTCCTACAAAAATTAACTCAAAATGAATCAGAGGCCTAAATTGAAAAACCTAAAAAACTTCTAAGGAACATCCTTGTAACCCTGGGTTAAGCTTTTAAATAAAGCATGAACCATTTAAAAAATAAATAAATTGGACTTTCTCAAAATTTAAATCTTCTGCTTTTTGAAAGAGAGCATTAATAAAATGAAAAGACAAGCCATATACTGAAAGCAGATATTTACAAAACAAATATCTGATAAAGGAATTGCATCCAGAATGTACAAAGAACACCAAAATTCAGTAATAAACATCCCAAGTTAAAACAAAATCAGCAAAAGATTAAAATTGTCACTTCACCAAAGTAAAGATTTGGATGGCAAATACATACCTGAACAAAATGTTTAATATCATTAGTCATTAGGGGAATGCAAATTAAAACTGTGATGAGAGACCATTACACACTTATTAGAATAACTAAAACAAACAAAAACCAAAACAAAAAATCAACTGTACCAAGTACTGTAGAGGATTTGGAGCAACCGGAACATTCGTACATTGCTGATAGAAACATAAAACAGTATAGCCACTTTGGAAAATGGTACAGCCACTGTGGAAAACAGTTTGGTGTTTTCTTACAAAGTTCAACATACAACTGCCATGTGATGTAGTAATCTCACTCCTGCCATTTACGAAGAGAAATGGAAAGACATATCCATCCAAAGACCTGCATATAATGGCGAGTAGCAGCTATATTCATAATAGCCTAAAACCAAAAACAACTCAAAAATCCCTTAACTAGTGAATGATTAAACAAACTATGTGGCAATCTATCATCTATACAATGAACTACTACTAAGCAATAAAAAAGGAATAAGCTACTGATAACACGCAACAACATAGATGGCACTTACTGAAAGCATTATGCTAAGTGAAAGAAGGTAGACACAACATGTGACACACTGGAAATGGCAAACTGTAGGGACAGAAATCAGATCAGTCATTGCCGGGGGCTGAATGGAGGTAGATTTTCTACAAAGGGACACAGGGGAATATTTTGGGGTGATGGAAATGTTCTATATATCTTGAGTGTGGTGGTGGTGGTTAGATTACTGCATACGTTGGTTAGAATTCATCAAATTGTACAGCTAAAAAGGATGAACGTACTGTGTGTAAGTTATACCTCAATAAACCCAACTTGAAAAAAAATGATAAGGACAAGTGTTACCAATCTGCCTGTGGGAACATAGGTGGCTTATCACATGCTGATTCCAGCAGACGTCTGGACACTCCTTTCCTTCTTCCTGCCCTCGCCCCCTATCAGAAGCACAGCAGCTCTCCTGCACTTCCTGGGGAGACTCAGGGTTAGGAAGAAGCACTAGGCTAGAGACCACTCAGGAGGGTGGGAGATCTGGGGACTGGACTAGGCCCAGTTCACCTTCTGAGGTTAACTTGGGCAAGTCACTTAATTGCCCTCAGCCCAGTTGCAAAGTGAGGATACTTTACTTCCTTCCAGATCTATGATTCTTATTTGTAGTCTAAAAAGGAATGAAGGATGTCCAAACAATGGTGTTTTCACACCGTGAAGACCTGGCGAAATGATGGAGTCCTATACCCTCCCGTTCTTCAGAGGCCCCTTTTTCTACCTCCAAGTACTCTAGTGGACCCTCCAACCCTCCCAAGCCTTAATCCCTAGGAGTTCACCAAGACAAAGCAAGTTGTTCCAGTGCCCTGTAAGCCCATACCCCCTGATTCTTATGGACGAGCTCAGTAGACATTAGCTTCTCAACGCTTCCCAGACTCCATGTCAGTATCACTCGTGCTCTGCTGTCTTTGGAAGCCCAGATATATCCTATGTACAAAACTGTAAGAATAACTCAGGCTCCCCACACAAAACAACAGGGATAACACCCTTTAATCTGGCTCCCAGGGCTCTGACCCATGAGAGCTTTCATCCTCAGCCTGAAGGAAGATGCCCTCCAGACAGGCTGCATACCTCCCCAAACAGGGCTGCTATGGACTCAGACTCAGTATTTGGGCCTTAATATCAGAGCCTAAATTCCCATTCCTCCACTTACTAGTTGTGTGACCTTGGGTGAGATATTTAACCTCTCTAAGTCACAATTTTCCCTTCAGTAAAGCAGGGATAATAATAGTACCTATCTTTCAAGGCTGTTGGGTTGATTGAATAAATCAGTACGTGTCAAGCTCTTAGAACAATGTAACATGCACTTAATTAGTGTTAGTTATTGTGATTTAATTTGACTTAACTTAACACTGTCATCTGAGTCTTGGCAGATGCAGAGATTTCTTTATTAATGTTCAATGCCAGAAGATGAGCTGTCTTGGGTGGAGGAAGAGGTTGCTTGTGTTGGACCCAAATGAGACTCATACTAGAAGCTGCTACTTGGTTTTCTCACAGAAGTATGTGGGGATGGGGAATTTTCAGGTTGACTTTGAATCTAAGACTTCTCCATCAAAGCTGTACTTATCAAAAGTAAATTTAGGACTGTGAGGAGATGAGATGGGGGAGGGTTATCCAAATAAAACAGAACTGCTCCAGCATGGTGGCCAGGCTACCTTCAGAGTGCTGCATACAGACCAATTTCTATTGAGAAAACAAGTACAAAGAAGCTCCCATATGGATACTAGCAGGATTTGCTGGTGTCTGGGGAAGATTATAAATTAACTGGTTGCTGTTCACATCAGAGCCAAGCAGGGCACATTCAGTTTTTAATCTGGACCAATTTTCCGGATCAAAAACTAGTCTTTCCAAGGGATGTAAATGAGCCCAGGAGGAAAATTTCCCCTGAAGTTTATGAAGTAGCTGTCATTTTAATCTGAGCAGCTTTCCGATCTGAAAGCCAGTGTCTGGATAAAATTATAAAGTAATGAAAAGCTCTTCTAGGCTAAACCTAGTCTAAACACTCTTTCTACCTTGAATTTGATGTATTTAATATGCCAAAGTATTTAAAAGGTAGAATTTCTGCTATCAAAATCCTATCTATGCTTCAATAAAACCAAAGAAACCAACATGGCATGAATATCAGAACGAGATCCTGAGTGAGCCCGGTAGAAAATATTTTTAGGAGAGGAACTACAAAAAATAAGAAAGGAAATACGATGAACCGTATGAGCAGTTTTATACAGCAGGCTTTTGTAAAATATTTTTTAAAAATTCTGCTCAAATGGATTGAAATCTATCCTTAAAAGAACACTGCATGCTCTGTTCATGCTTCAGAACTATAGATACAACCATGCATTGTTCAAAAATTGTGACTAGATGGTTTTATGTGAGTAAACCTGCAGAATCCAATTGATCATGATGTGGTTATCTCAAGCAGGAAAGTTAAAAAGAAGCCCTTCATTGAAATCCTTGAAGCTGCAGAATCCAATTGATCATGATGTGGTTATCTCAAGCAGGAAAGTTAAAAAGAAGCCCTTTATTGAAATCCTTGAAGGTGTGTGTGTGTGTGCGCGCGCGTGTGTGTGCGTGCGTGTGTGTGTGCGTGCGTGCGTGTGTGTGTGTGTGTGTGTGTGTGTGTGTGTGTATGTGTGCCCGCTCGCGGGCATGCAAGAAGAGAAACAATTTAATTTAATACTACCTTGGACTGCTGCTACTATCTCCAAAATGAATTGAACAGTGCGGGAATGAAATAGCTCATAATTTACATGTGGTGCACATTATGATAATGACCCTAAATTTCAAGGCAGGTGACAAGGCACAGGTGATAATAGATACAGCCCAAAGACTGAGGGTGTCTCTCGGAACTGAAAGGCAACAAGTCATATTTCCAGATAGAGATCCTTGAGCAGCAAAATATTTAAGCAGCCACATGGGAACCTGCCAAGATTATTTTCTTTGTCCTCTAATAAATTTCCCCTGGTTTGCCTTCCTTATAGAAACATTTGTGAAGACAAACTGCACTTTCTGTGAGGTTTTGCAGACTGCATTCAAATAAACTTATATTGTTTTCCATTGTTCACAAGATATAATTAATCCCATAAGACAACCTCGCTTACAAAGTAAGCTAAGAAAAAACACATTCTGCGGAATCTAAATATGGTCCCAGCAAAGAAGAATAAAAATCGTTATTCGGAAAACAATTTTTAGAACTTTACTGTTTAGAATGTTCTACTTTGAATAATCTCACAAGGGTCAAATCAAAGTAGACAAAAATACACAAAGACTTTTTACCTATAAAATCAGAGGAAATGCAAGTTATTGTGGTTTCAAGTTTTCCTCAATCCTTTGTAACAGCCTGCAATGCATATATCTTTGTCTAAAGCAGCAGAGCAAAGACAGGAGCTCAAATCAGGGTAAAATGAACCCACTGGGCGCTTCTTTCTGAACAAACAGGACCGGCGAAGGGGATCCTACCAGCAGAATCCACATCCCTACATAGTGCGTGGGCAGGACCGGAGATGGGCAGAGGGGACTCCAGGCAAACCTTCAGACTCTTAACAGGAAATGGCTGGGCTCTGGACAATATGAATTCAAGAAGATGTTTAGAGACGCAGGAGGTGCCTTTTGACTCCTCTGCACAGTTGCAATCCCCTGTAATTGAGACGGCATGATCGCTGCCCCAACTCTTGGCTCTCTGTGGCCAAAGACAGAGCCCACCACCTCTACTGTGCCTGCAAAATTATTCATTCTTTTAATAAACAAATGTCCCTGGGACCGCCTGGGCTTGATGGGGGACGGGGAGGGGGGGCTCGAGTCTCTTCTCAGCTCTGGTTAGAGCTGAAGCCGGTTAAGCTGAGGCTGGCCAGGGGGGAGAGCGGTGGTGCATTGCCCGCTCGGCGTCCTCGCCAAGGAGCGGGACAGGGGCGCTCCGGGCGCGGTGCCCACGGGCGGACTGAGCGCGTTACCTGGTTTTCGGAGAGCTGCTCGGAGCGCCACAGCGCCAGGTCCGAGGCTGGAAGCCAGGAGTAAGAGCCGGAGCAAGACGCCTCGGATTAAATCCATTTCACCGCTGGCGCCTGCAAAGTTTCACCAAGTCCCGGACGCACGGGGAGAGGGCGTCTCCTGGGACGTGGGGGACGCGGCCCCCGCGGATCCCCGGGCCGGGTTGAGCAGGTGGGGGGCTGAGAGGAGGGGTCTAGGTCAGGAACGACGGGGAAGTCCAAGGAGGCAGGACAGCCGCGGGAGGTCGGCGTGCAGGACTGAAGCCGGCTACGAGCGACAGGGCTTTTCGGGGGGCGGGGGCGACGGGGAGGGACCGGCTGGCCGCCGGAGGGAGGGAGGCTCGACCCGCCCAGGGATGGAATTACAGTCGCGTGGAAGTGAGAGGGGCAGGCCCTGAAACAACTCACTCCTCGCCCACCTCGGGAGGAGACGGCCCGCCCCTCACCCCCTCTGGCGACCCCCAGCTCAGCCCTTCCCTGCTGGTGACCTAGATTGGGGGCCTGAAAGGGGCCGACTTCCACCACTACAGACGCAGGGCAGGAGTTAGGTGATTGCGGGTCCAGGACCCTGTGCCGCGGCCCTGACCCTGAAATCTTGGGGCGCCTCCCCCACCCCCTGGCCGGACCCTCCCCCGGTCGCGCCCCTCTAGGTCGCTTTCACCAGCTGCTCGGCGACTTTTCCCAGCACCTCAAAGGTTGCTGTTGTCGACCCAGCGCACTTGGGGGATTGCGGGGGGGATGGATTGGGGCGTGTAAGGACAGGGGGCAGGGGCGGCCGGTGTAGGGCCTGGCCGGACCCTCCCCCGGTCGCCCCCCTCTAGGTCGCTTTCACCAGCTGCTCGGCGACTTTTCCCAGCACCTCAAAGGTTGCTGTTGTCGACCCAGCGCACTTGGGGGATTGCCGGGGGGATGGATTGGGGCGTGTAAGGACAGGGGGCAGGGGCGGCCGGTGTAGGGCGCTAAGAAGATAAGTGGGATTTAAGGCGCGCAGATGGAGGGCTGAGGCCCGGCCGCGCAGACGGAAACGCCGGGTGGAGATCAGGGCCCGGCGCGGGGCCGCGGGGTCCCCTCCCGGCACAGGAAGGAAGGCAACTTGAGACCCTCCGGGGAGGAGATGAAGCCCCGGTGCAGCCTGGCGCCTGGGAGAGGGACGCAAGCCCGAGCCCCCTAGCGGGCCGAGAAGACCCGCTGGAAGGGTCACCCGCGGATGGCCTGGGGGCCCGGGCGGCGTCCTGGCCACTGGTCCTGGATCGGGGTTCCCGTTTGACTCCCCAGCAAAAAAAAGGGGAGGGGGAAGACCCCTTCTCCTCTGAATTTGCTGTCCCAGTCAGTAAAATGAGCCTTTTGCCGAGTTTCGCGGTGGTGCAGGAGAGGGGAGAACCTGGGACACGAGTCCCGTCGCACTGTGGCGTCCTGACCTCCAAGCCAGCGAGAGAAGAACATACATACAATAAATAAAGAAGACGGAATAAAGTAAGCGGGAAACGCAGCCCTCGCCAGTTCCTGGGGAAAGATCAAAGGTCCTAGGAAGTGCCCCGCAGAGGAGTCCCCGGTCGCCTCCGGGGGACCGCGCTCAGCTCCGCCCCGCCCTGCAGCTGAGGGCGTCCTGGCTCTTCGCTGCTAACCCACGGGTGGCAGAGCTGGAGGGAACAGTGTTGACGGATGTGTTCCCCTCCCCCCCAAAGATTTCTACTCCTCTTTTAATAACAAAGTATCCCCTGGCTAGAGGGTTTGTAAGACCCCAGTCTTGTCAGTCAGCTAAGCTGAAAAATGTTTCCTCATATGTTGGCATTTTCAGGTGTGCAACTAACTGTCCATACGTAAATTCAAAGTCCGCTCCAACTTAAGCATTTGGAAGTCTTAGCTGTGACAGCAGAACTTGCCCTTTTACACAGAGCTGGAGCAAAAACGTCGGAAAGAACTATGATCTTCACTTCCAAGGTAACCACAAAGCCAGGTGGAGAAGCCCAGCAACTTGACTGCCCCCAGGGCTGCTGGTCTCAAAGGTCGCAGAGTCACAGACCCTCAGGATTATCAGGACCCCTAGAAGCCATCTAGACCCTATCTCCACTCCAGGCAGAAATCTGCTCTCAGCATCCTTGGTAGGTTATGCCACCTGGTCTGAACTCCACTGTATCAGAGAGTTCCTGCCTCACCATCCGTCCAGAAGTTGTCGAACAGCTCTCTTTACAGGAACGTGATTTCTTATATCAGACCTATGTGGCACCCAGAACCAAGAAAGTGTTGAAATGTGGATACCTCCCATGTTGGTCCCGCTCTTTCTTACTTAAAAAATGATTCTCCTTGATGCAGAAATTGGAAGTAACAATAATCATTAATATTATGCCTAGCAATTATATATCTTATATGTACCAGACCTTCTTTGAAGTGTCTTTTAATACCAATAACAACCACACCAGGTAGGTATTGTTATTAGTATTTTCCCCATTTTACAGAGGAGAAAATTGAAGCATGAAAAGGCTAAGTAAGTTGCCCAAAGTCATGCAGCTGTCGAGAGGCAGAATTGTGACCTAATCCAGCCAGTCTGGATCCCAGACCTGGCTTCTAAGGAGATAAGGCAGAGCAGACACAGCAGTGGCCTGAGGATCAGGAGATCTGGGTGTTTAATCCTAGCTCTGCCAATGGTGGATCTTGGTCAGATGAATGGGGTTGGAAGAAACAATCACTAAATTCTAGGTTTTGTTTTCTCTTAATTAGCAAATAAAACAGCATCATCTAATCTAAGCCAGTTTTGCTCTGAATGTGCTTTTTAAAAGACATGCACAAATTTTGCAAGCCCAAGTTTCAGCCTTCTTGCTGATATCCTCGACAGGTGCCCACACTACCTCCTCATCCCTGGCCCTGTGCCTCCCTTCCATCTTTTGCAGATGTCTAGAGGCGAATTGGGAAACAGCCTCGGTTTCTTCAGACGCCCCTCTTCTTTCTTCCTTGGGCAGGATTACCTTTGATGATATTGTTTCATTTCACTTTTGAGAGCCTCCAAACACTCTGGATCCTCAGGCCAGTGAGATAAGATCTTAAGTTGTGATATTTGCTTGTTTCAAATCTAGGGCATGTGTCAGACCGAACTTATTCCCTTCCTTTGCAATTCAGATCATGTCCCCCAAGGTTCCCACTCCTTCCAGTTTGACAACCAGCTTATGGCACTTGTAAATCTGACTACAGACAAATGGAACACTTGCCTTTCACTCTTTTCTGCCTTCTGGGAGGAGGGGAGCTAAAGAGGGCAAAGAGTCTATGAATGTTTTATTTTTTAAAAATCTGTTCAAATTCACTTGAGATCTAAACTCAATTAATAAGGTCACCAGCAGAAGAGTGACCTGCCTACTTTCCTCATTATCATGGAAGAAGAGTCTGACCTTTGCTCCATGACATAGATTTGGAGGTTGTTAGAAGAAATAAAGGCAAACTTATCAATTATAGAATGTTCGGTAAGACCCTAAGAATAAGAAAGACAGCGGCAAAGACTTATCTTTTGATTTAATTTATTATTGATGATAGGTTGTACGTACATATAAAATTTGAAATGTGCATCAGGCAGGGTATATAGTGAATATATAGTGAAGAATAAATAAGTTTTCTTTCACCCCTTCCTCTCTCAGAGGCAACCACTATTACCAGTTTCTTGGGTATCCTTCTAGAGATATTCTATGAAAATATAAGCAAATTATATATACATATATTCAACTCAAACAGGAACATCTCCCACACATTTTTTAATCTGAAGATCTTTCCAAGTCAGCAGATACAGATCTGCCTCCATCTTACTAACTGCTGAATAATATTCTATTGTGTGATGTGTAATTTATTCGTTCTGTTTCCAATTTTATTATTACAGATAACACTGCAGTGAATGATATTGAATGTATAAGAGTTTGCACATGTTTTAATAGACTATAGGGGTTCATTACTAGACTGGCCATTGCTCAGTCAAAGGGTAAATGATTTTTCAATTTCTGTAATTTGGCCAAATTCCCTCCCAAGGAGATTGTACTAATTTATACTCCAGCAAGCAATATATGAGCATGACTATTTCCACAAACTCTCACCAACATAGTATCTTACAACATAGTGTCAAACTAGAAATATATATGATATACTTTATGTTACATGTTTTAATTAACATACATATAAAGGTATGCAAATAATAAGTGTACCACTTGATGAATTAGAGCAAGGTGGACACACTCATGATTATCACCCCGATCAAGAAATAGAAAATTACCAGCACCCCCACAAAGCCCTCTTCATGTTTCCCCTCTAGAAGTATATATTTTTGAAGAAGCATGAGGGAAATTCAAACCTCCAATTTACTTTTAATTAAAATACACAAATAAAATAGATAACTAAAAAATGTAAACACTCCCCTTACCCCAATATGCAACAAACATTGACTGAGATTGAATCCCATTATGTGTAAAGCTCTGTGCTAAGAACAGAAATAATACATTAGAGAAAGTACAACATTTTCTGCATTCAAGAAGACTGCAATTGTGGTGAGAGAAGAAGACAGTTGCACAGCTAATTGTTCCATAAAGCAGAACAAAAGAAGCCTTAAATAAGAGTGCAAGCAACATGTGTTGTGTCAAGCGACAACGACCCTGTTTTACAAATAATAACATATATGATAATATACTATAAAATACATAGCCATCTGCTATGGACTGATTTGTGTCCCCCCCCAAATTCATATGTCGAAGCCTTAACACCCAATGTGACTGAATTTGGAGATAGGGTCTTTAGGAGGTAATTAAGGTTAAATGAGGTCATAAGGATAGGGTCCTAATCTGATAGGACTGTGACATTATAAGAAGAGGAAGAGAGAGGGAGCCCTCTCTTTCTGTCTCCACCATGTTAGAACACAGCAAGAAGGTGACTGTGTAGCCACTGCAAGGCTAATGTCAGAATTCTGCCCCCATCACCAATTGTTGGGATCCATGACTTTGCCAGTTGTGGAGCCAAGGGTAATGTCTGGAATCCTGTTCACAGCACCTGTTGCAGAGCTCTCTTAATCCTGCCAGTTGTCAGGCTATTTTACCTGCCGGTAATCCTGCCGACTGGACCGATTGTTGCACTAGGGCTGGGTCTGGAGCTCCCAGACCCCTCAAGCCCATTCACAGACTGGGTCACAAACCCTTCATACACCAGGCTGGGTCCCCAGACCCCATCACGTAGGCTTATGAGCTAGGTAACTGGCCAAAAGGTCCTTGGAAGCTGTAGGTTGGAAAGCATGGCCACGCCAGGCTGACGCCCGAGGCCAACACCCACCCACCTGCTTCACTAAAACTCCTCTCTCTCTCTCTCTCTCTCTCTCTCTCAAGAACACAAGTATAGCAACAAAACTAAAAAGATACATTGGTGTGCATCTGCACTACCCCCCCCCACACAATTTGCTTACAAAGGATGTGTTAAAACCACACCCAACTGGACCCAAGGTGAGGGCCCTGACCAAACTATTCTACTTTCCCAACAGTGACCATCATCTGCAAACCAGGAAGAGTCCTCACCAGAACCCAACCATGCTAGCACCCTGATCTCAGACTTCCAGCTCCCAGAACTTTGAGAAAATTAATTTCTGTGTTTTCAGTCACCCAGTCTATATTATTTTGTTATGGCAGCCCAAGCAGACTGATACACCACCAACCTCACTAATGCTTATTACATAACAGGATTTGCCAGGAATAGAACTGGAGTTACCAGCATAAATTACCTGGTATTCCCAACTCTGCCCTCCCATCCTCTGCATAAATTTCCAGCACCACTGATTAGAAATGACTTGGGGAACTGCAGTTAAGTTGGGCAACCAGATGTTTCTCCTCTCTTTTTTTAATGTAAACTTTTAAATGAAATATAAAAATGCATAAATTCTAAGTGTATATATAATTAACAGATTATCACAAACGGAATAAACTCATGTAATAAGCCCCAGATCAAAAAATAGAACAATGCCAGAACCCTAAAATCTTTTTCATTACTCCTAATCATATCACCCCACAACCAAATAGGTAGCCATTTTCCTGACTTCTAACACCTTTGGCCTAGTCTTGAACTTTATATAAACAGAATCATGCAGTATTGCAATCATTTATTTTTAGCCTCTTTTACTCAACGTTAGGTTTAAGAGATTCAAACAAGTTGTATGATTATTCATGTTCATTGCTGTATAGTATTCCATTATAAAATATCATATAATTTGTTTATCCATTCTATTCCTGATGGAAATTTGGGTTGTTTCTAGTTTGGAGCTACAACCCAAAATGCTGCTGTGGTCATTCTTGTATGTGTCTTTGGCAGACACGTTTTTATTTCTGTTGCGTATACCTGTGAGCAGAATTACTGGGTTATATGATAGGCATACGTTTAGGTCTGGAAGATATCATCAAGCAATTTTCCAAAGGCTACAGCAAATTACACTCCCCCCAAAGTAGAGTTCTAGTCATTCAAAAATTTCAGCAACATTTGATGTTGTTTATCTTTTCATTTTAGCCGTTTTGGTGCATGTCAGTAATGTGACATTGTGTTTTTCCTTTTTTTTTTTTGTCTTTTTTACTGACCGGCAACGGGATCGCAACCCTCGGCGTTGCGCCCGCACCGCGCTCAGCCAGTGAGCGAGAACCGGTCTCCACATGGGATCCGAACCATCGGTGGGAGCGCCACCACGCTCCCAAGCGGTGCACTCTCCAGTGCGCCACCGGGCCAGCCCGACATTGTGCTTTTAATTGCCACTTCCTTGATAACTAATGAAGCCATGCCTCATTTCACTTGTTTACTGGTTATCGTAAATCTTATTTTGTGAAATGACTATTCATGTGAAGCGACTATTCATGCCCATTTTTCCATTGAGTTGTCTACCTATTTCTTATTGATTTGTAGAAGTTCTTTATATATTCTGGATATAAGTTAGAGGATTTTGTTGTTGTCGTGGTTGAATATTTATATTGATAATATTTTCTCCATGCTGTCTTGTCTTTTCTCTCTCAATGACTTTTAATGAACAGAAACCCCAGTTTTAATGTAGTACAATTGACCAGTTTCTTTTATTTATGGCTAGCAACTTACCCCAAGGTCACAAGACATTATTCCATGTTTTCTTTGAAAAGCTTTATTGCTTACCTTCCACAGTTAGATCTGCAATTGATTTTTATGTATGATGTGAGGCAGTGCTCACAGCCTTTTCAACTAGATGCTTCCTCCTGATTTAGATATGAGCTGCTGCATCTCTGCAAGGAAGAGATGTGGTTTCTAGTATCTGGCTTCTGTAGTGTATCTTCTCCTCTGCCTCTGGAAGCCAGGCTGAGGTTCAGGGCTGAAGCTGGGACTGCTCTTCTCACCTGGGCTAAGGTGAGTATATAGCCACCCTGCACTATGTGTCTTGGACAAAGCCCTATGTGTACAATAAAGCCCATCTGTCCCAAAGTATCTCACTTTACTACTGGTCTCTCAGTCTTCTTGGAATTTCTATCATTTGGAATACTCCTATTGGTTAAAAGTGTGATCTATTTATGACTTATAGCCCTTCTATTCCAAAAAGCATGGGAGAGAGATGTTTAGAGAACTTTTATCTAGGCAGTCCCTTTTTAAGATAAATATATTCTTCCTGAAAAGGAAAGAAGGGCCCAGTAATACTGTGCCTGTTCACACAGTGGTAAGGACTTATTTATTAGCTAATTTAGCTGTCACCGAGGATAGCAGCTCCAGGGCCTAAGCAGGTAGCATGTATAAGTTTATTAGTGATTCAAGAAGGGGAAATTGGTGGTGGGCAATTTTCAGAATGTGGGATATGGATTGTTTGTAATAGCAAACCCCTGAAAGCCATAAACATGCCCATTACTGGAGGAGAGGCTAGCAAAATATATCATGGAATACAATGGAGCACTATGCTTTGATTTAAAAAATAAAAAATAATAGGCATAGAGTTTCATGGGCTGAAATGGAACCAAGTGACCCAAACAAGATTCAGAGCAGAGTGCAGGTGTTAATAGAGTGTGGGAAGGAGATTGGAAGGCCTGGGATGAATGGGGGGAAATTAGATTTGTATTATTTTTTACTGCCTATGGTTTTAATCATAGGAATGTATTTATTGGGGTTAAAAAATATGAATGAATTTTAAATGTATATAGGGCAGTCTAGGTGGAGTGCTTGGTGGGACATGAAGAAAGATGGGGACTCAGAAACCAAGAGAAGAGATACAGGTCCTGAACATCTTGGGAAAAGGAGAGAAGGAAGAGCTTGAGACAATCACTCCCAACAGGGAAGTTGGCATGAAAAGCAGACCTCATAAATTATGTGATTCTGTCTGGCACTGCCAGACTAAATATGCAAGAAAGAGAGCAAGGAGCTATCATGTTCCTGAACATGCAGGGAGACCCTGTGGTATTCATCTTGAAGATGCTGGGGGTTCTTTAGGGTTATGTGATCTCCAGCTAACTGCAAACCACACACAACACAACAAAACCAGGAAGCCTCAAAGTGGCCACATGCAAATGTTTACTATACTGAAGGGCATCTAGAGAGCCAGCATGCAATTTCAAAATGCAAGGCTTGTTTATGGAACAACACAGCAGCAAGAAAATCTCCATGGAGTAGACCTGCCCTTTAATTCTAGCCCTGTCACTATTGTCAGTGGGACTTTGGTGATTCCATCAGCCTCTCTAGACTATTTTTCTTTTCGCTAAAATGAAGATGTTGGATAAATTGATGTCTCCATTCGTCCTAGGGCTCACAATCTCGGTTTTTATGAAGGAGCTGCTTTACTTTTCCTAGGACAGAAAAATGTCGCTTGTTAAAAACAAAAAGATGTCTGGTAGAAGGTTTATTCTCAGAAAAACTTTGAGGTTGGAAAGCAACAGTCTATTGCCAAAAATAAATAAATAAGTAAAATAAAATGCAACATGTAACACAAAAACACAGAGAGGCACAAAATGATGGCAGGACAAAAGCAATTCCCTGCCTCTGTGAAGCCTGTAGATGCAGACTCATAGTTTCCAGTGGGACATACACAGCCCATCCAGACAGCCAAATAAATAAATAAGTAAAATAAAATGCAACATGTAACACAAAAACACAGAGAGGCACAAAAAGATGGCAGCACAAAAGCAATTCCCTGCCTCTGTGAAGCCTGTAGATGCAGACTCATAGTTTCCAGTGGGACACACACAGCCCATCCAGACAGCTGAAATGGGAAGCGTGCGGGTGAGGGGGGGCCAGTGTGGGGAGGTGAGCGTAGGAAGCAAAGGAATGCTGGCTCAGTTTCAGGGTTATTCAGCGATGGTGCAAATAAATGAGGATTTTCTGATGCCAAGAAAAAAACCTGTGAAAAGAAGCAAAAGGCCAGTTTTTCAGCATGAGTTTGATTTTATTTTTATTTGTGTGTTTCTTAAGGGAGGAACTGGGAAGGAGGAAGGGACTGAAGGATTCGAAAGTATGGTGTGATCAGTGAGTGTCACCAAATGGAAGGTGTCAAGGAGTTGAAAAATAGCTGGATTAGGGGGAGACTCGGTTTGTGCCCAGCCCCAGGGGAGTAGGGGTATGAGAGGAAGGTTTTAGCAAGAGAAGAAGTTGTGTAGCAAGTCAGCATGGTAGATAGAGCTGGTGGCAAGAAATAAGAATGGGATAGGAAGTTCCTTCTCCAAAAGTAGGAGGAAGTGGCTTGATTCATGTTTTTTGATTAATTGACAATATAAAGGAAGGTCAACAGTTAAAGATGAGGAGAAATTCGCTTTGGTTTCCTCCCCCAAGCATGGGAGGTAGTAATGTCCACTTCAAAGAGTGTGCCCATCAGGTGGGATAACCCGGTGCACGGTACATACCACACACCTGACCTCCAGTGAAAGCTGGCTTTATTTCATTCCCTACCTGTCACACTGATCACAGAGACAGGCTAAGTCCTCTCCAGAGTTAAACTCTAGAAGCACTCATGGATTACTACAGGATAGAAAAGAAGACTTGGGGCCAAAATGAAGCTTTGATTCAGACACTTTCTACATGATCTGAAAATGATGGAAAATCAAGGTTTTTAGTTTGGGACAATGAAAGATATCAACCAAAAGATAATGAAATACTAGATGGGGATTCTCCTAGAATTCTACTAGATATGAAAATACCCACAGGATATGCCTACAAGTGGTACGAGACATCATTTAGCCCTAGCCGTTCCTGGGAACATCTGGCCCATCCATATTTTCCTGCAGCTTAGTGCTTCTTAATTTGTTCAATATGCTTGCTTTTCCTGTTCCCTGTTTTTCTTCTTGTTTGTTACTTATTATATGTCCCTGGGTGAGTCACACTGCCTTTCTGACATCAGTTTCCTGGGCTGACCTGATGGAGCACAAGATCATTCCCAGCTCAGACATTCTTGTGTCCATGTTCGAGCACGGCAGCCCTAGGCACACCCTCCTTAAGCGTGTCCAGAACCCAGCCACTTATCCCAGGGAAGTGCTGTTAAGACTCTGGTGTCAAGAGCTGGAAGAATAGACCAAAGTGATCACTGAGTCCAGATGATAGGAAACCCATGAAGACACTCAGAATGTGGAGATGTTGGCTTGTATGTAGCAGGCAGTCCTGAGAATGTGTGGTGAGCAGACAAGGTAGGCTTTCATCCCTCTTTGGCCCCAAGGACTTTTATGATCATGGGGTTTCATTGAAAAACACACACACGCACAATGCAGGCTAACCACTTTCATTTGGGTAAAAATCAAACTTGCCGATACAATAACTTTACTTCTAATGCATAAGAAAGTATGTGTATATGTATGTGGGTCCCCTGTGTGTGTACATGCATGGGCACACCCACATGTCCCCACCCTTGCTAGTATGCTTGTGCACACCTGGACTTTCCCAAGCAATATAGAACTATATGGACAAAAATTAAAACAAAGAGGAGACCTTGAGTAATGAAAACAGATAAGGAGTGGAGAAAGGAAGAGAAATGGAAGATGTAGCATAGGAAGATCATTGTCACCTTCATTCCAGAAAGTCCACAGAATTAGCTCACACCTTTCATAACATGGTTTCAAATTTTAACTAGTCAGCATTTTAATAAGTCAAGTAGATAAACAAAATCACCTGTCCATGTTGGTGGTGCTTTACAGGTGTGCCCTTCTTTAAGAAATCTGAATTTACGTAAAAGATTCATCGGGGGATGACTGGGATTTTTTCATGACTTTTTTTTTTTTTTTTAATTTTAGGAAAGTCATCACTATGGGGTGGCTTTTCCAAGTGTTTTAATTTGTGAATAGAATGGACACTTAAGCTAAAGTGTTAGCTTTAAATTCAATTTATGTGTATTCAAATATAAAGATAAAGTGTTATTTAAATGAAAATGTAAGCCAGTAAGAAAAGTGGAATACATATATCAAAATTGAGATTTAATTAAAAACACAAATATTTTAATGGAAGAAAACAATTACACTTTGTATTAATCCATTTTTGTTGCTTTTAACAAAATACTTGGAAATGGGTAATTTGTAAAGAAAATGAAATTCATTGCTGGGAAGTCCAAACCAGGGAACACATCTGGTAAGGGTATTGGTGGTGGCAACAGTGACCCAGGGGTCTCACATGGTAGAAAATAGCAGGGCACAGAGACACTAACCTCTCATGTGCTCTTCTTTTAATGCCCTCAGGACCACGCCTATGACCACCATTTTTAATCCATTCACTACAGCACAGTCCCACTACCTGATCACCTCTTCAAGGCCCCACCTTTCAATTACTGTAATAGGATTTCACACCCTCAACAGTTACAGGGAGGATTTAAGCTTCACTGAGGTTGGGGGGCAGGTAGGGAGCGTCAATCTACAGCACACTTAGAAAAAATACCCATATGAAGATGTTCTCTATCTTTGTTTCTCACATGTTCTTGGGAAGCCAAACTGCATGGTCCATGCAGAAGAGTAGAAATACTCTAACAGCACTCCTGTGTGCACTGCAGTGCTAGTCATGACAGCCAATATGTGGCAATAGCCTAAATGTCCATCAGCAGATGAATGGATAAGGAAAATGTGGTACATACATACAACGGAATATTATTCAGCCTTAAAGAAGAAAATCGTGTATATGACATGAAATAAGCCAGTCACAAATGACAAATACTGCATGATTCCACTTAAATGAGGTATCTAAAATAGTCAAACTCATCAAAGCAGAGAATAGAATGGTAGTTGCCACAGCCTGGGAAGAGAGGAATTTGGGAGATGCTAATCAACACTTAAAAAATTTCAGTTATGCCAGAGGAATATGCTATAGAGACCTGCTGTACAACATTGTACCTACAGAGAACGCTGTATTGTACACTTCGAAATCTGTTAAGAGGTAGATATCTTGTGTTCTTACCACAATAAAAAAGTTAATTTAAAAATAAAATAAAAGAATAAGAAAAGAAATATTTTATACCTTTGTACTTCTCCAAGTACCCCAAAATATAATTCCTTCTTCCTGCAATACTTGCTTAGTCTAAAGAGTAAAACTTTAATAGCAAATTCTCTCTAAAGATTACCTATTGGGATGTTGAAAGAACTGAGAATCAACTTTTCAAATCCCTAAAGCATCTATAAATCTGTCTAATGTGTTGGATTCATTATTAAACAACACTGTAATACGTTTATTCAGATTTGAAAGCTAGGCTAACAGGGAATGGGAGGGAGAAGATGTGATGGAATTTTATCCTTAAATGTCTAAATTAATTAAACTTATTTATTTTGCAAAATTATTTAGTTTGCAAAATGAATATGCATAAAGGAGAGTTTGTAAGCTGTAAGTTACTAAATTTTAATGTGAATGATACCCATTTGAATCTAAGATGTTACCATCTCCAAATGTATTCATTATTAAGGGTTTATTTTGCATTATGTTTTTATTAATAGTACATTAACAAGACTATGGGTAGTAATATGACTTTCCTTTTAAAAAGACATTCTCTCTCTTCTCCCCAAATTTTTGACTGATTATGGTGTTTAGCCTGTTCAGAATTATCGTTAAAGTGATTTATATAATACTAAACAAGTAATCTAATGCCACACTATCTAAATAAAAATAGCAGTTTAAAAACTGATAGTGTCAACAAAATCATTTTCTCCTATATCTAGCAAAAAAAGTTCGGATTTCAGTTTGTTAAACAGTGATATCGCAAAAGAGCTTATTACTCAAAGGGATTGCTGAGTTGAGGAAAACAACCAGCAGCTTTGAGACCAGCAAGATCATGACGTTAGCAAAATTTCTCTTAGACCTATCAGGCCAAGGTCTAGACTGGGGACCCCATGCTCAGCTGATAGATCCCCAAATCCTGGCAGTTATAGACTTCTTACCCCCCCCCCCACACACACACACACACATCTCTCTCAGCCCACAGGACCATGAATGAGGAAGCAGGAGAAAGGGCCTGGCCCAGCTCCTTCCTGCCCACGGTAGCTTATTGGCCAAGAACTGGTCATCAGCCATCATGAAGTCTCAGCACTCCGCCTTCACATCTTACACTTTCACCTCATTCCTGAATTCCTGGCTTCTCCATCCCAGAATACTCCTGTGTGAATTGTCAAGCCTACTAGTGTATGATATTAGAATTTGCAATAAATTATTTGTGCTGATTTTTAAAAAAAAAACCAACCTATTTCCAAGCAAAGTGTAAATGAGAGATAACAGTTTTGCCTTTCTGAGGGCATATTTGCATTTTCACAGGAAATCAAAGCAAGGAAGGAAGTAGATAGCCTTACATGCAAATACAGGCTCTTGATCAGCAGTTCAAAGCTTAGCTGCACTTTAGAATCACTTGGAGGAACTTCAGAAAATACCGATGCCTGGGCTCCACCTGCAGAGATTGATTTTATCAATCAGGGGTGAGACCTCAGCTCTGGGATTTTTAAAAGCTCCCCAAGTGATTTTTAATGTGCAATCAAAACTGGGAACCATTGTTCTGGAGTAAGAGAGTGGCATCCTGAAGCTGGAAGTGAAGGCTGAAGAGCATTTGGTGGGTGGCTGGAAGGAAGGAGCTGCAGACAGGATTTCTGCTTCAGGGGGGCTGCTGGGGAGCAGCGTTTCTCAAACTGCAATGTGCACACTCATCTCTCGGGAGCTTATTAAAATGAAGATTCTGTTTCAGTAGGTCTGGCTCCTGAGATTTTGCATTTCTAACTAGCTCCCAGGTGATGCCTGTGCTGCTAATCTGAAGCCTACATTTGAGTGGCAAGGGTCTAGATAACCTCAAAGACCCCTTCTGAGATTCTATGATTCTCTGAATTGAAAGCATTACAGCTGGAGGAGATATTTTTCCATGAAGGGAGCCTCAAGGCTTGAACATACAGGGTGATATCTGGCCAGCCCTAATGTGATGATGAACAAAGTTGGCAACGAGCATATCGCTCCTTATGAACAGGTGGAGGAGTCAGGTTGATACAGACACACCCAGAACAGAAGCATTGTTCTAAGGAGACATTTCAGAGCTCAAAGAGAAGTTCTGATCAGGCTGAAAATGAGCCTATTCAAATGTTCTCCTGAGTAGATGTGGTGAAAACTTAGAAATCTAGTCATATGAGTATGGTATAAAAAAGTAGGGAAGAGAAGTGTATGTATGATATTTACATATATCAAATTTTTCCCAACAGTTTATATTTTCTAATTTAAAAATTGTAGAACAATGTTTGGACAAAAACTTTAATGAAAATTGTAGTAAATATGTATAAAGGAAAATCATACTAGCTTAAAGTCAATTCATATGTTAGATTGAGATGATCTATTCTAAAGAAATTTTTTTAATTACTCAAGGATTCAATAAGATGTGTTTTTCCTTTTGACATTCTTCTTAATAAAATGTTCCATATGGACAAAGGAGCACCTTTGGGCTGTTGATTTTCAGAAGAGATTCTTATCTGTGCTGAGACCATTCTCATGCACCATCATAATATGAAGAAGAGGATGTAATTTGCAACTGGAAAAAGAACCAGAATCTAGATTCAGAAAGAGAATCCTCACAGAATTTGGCAGGTCATAAATTTTACAAAACACCAAAGCTTAATTCTGCAATGAGCACAACAATTTTCAGGGTACCCCAGGATTCCGAAGAGTGGTCTAGAACAATGATTCTCAGAGTATGGTCTGGGGACTCTTGGGGGGGAGGGTCTCTGAGAACCTTTCAGGGGGTCTTTAAGGTTAAAACCACTCTTATAATATTATGTCATCTGCCTTTTTGGCTCAAATCCTCTCATGAGTATACAGTGGAGTTTTCCAGAGACTCCACGTTATGTCATATCACAACGGATTGAACGAAGCAGATATGAGAATGCAGCTATCTTCTATTAAACCGGACATTAGAGAGATTTGCAGAAATGTGAAACAATGTCATTTTTCTCACTAATTTTTTACTTTGAAAAGTATACTTACTTTTTATTAAAGTGATTTTTAATATGGGTTTAATTAAATATTTAAAATATTTTAAAAATTGCTCAGTTTAAATTTTCGATACAGTAAATATTGGCAGACATAACCCATGTAACACTTTTTATTAAAGTGATTTTTAATATGGGTTTAATTAAATATTTAAAATATTTTAAAAATTTCTCAGTTTAAATTTTCGATACAGTAAATATTGGCAGACATAACCCATGTAAGCAAAAGCTCTTTGGTGTCTTTGATAATATTTAAGAGTGCAAAAGGGCCTTGAGACAAAACAACAACAAAAAGCTTGGACACACTAGTCTAGGGCCTTGCTTCTCAAAGTGTGGTATACAGACCAGTAGCAAAGTAGAAAATCTTTCAGCTTCTTTTTTTAAGAACAGAACTAGGGTCGGCCCAAGGCTCACTTGGGAGAGTGTGGTACTGATAACACCAAAGCCATGGGTTCAGATCCCTATATAGGGATGGTTGGTTAGCTCACTTGGGAGAGCGTGGTGCTGACAACACCAAATCAAATATTAGGAACTTGTTAGAAAGGCAGAATCTTAGTACACCTTAGACCTATTGAATCAGAATCTGCATTTTCACAAGGTCCTCCAGGTGATTTATATGCACAATTAGGTTGAGAAGCATTTGACTGTAATTTTATTTAGTCAATGATATCATATTCTTGATACAGCATAATAATTAAAAATGTGGATGCTGGAGCTAGATTCTTTAGACTGGAATTCCATCTTAACTACTCCCTAGCTGGGTAAATTTAGGTAAATAGCATAGCCTTCTTGCCTCAATCTCCTCTTCTGTAAAGTGGAAAATGTGGATGCTGGAGCTAGATTCTTTAGACTGGAATTCCATCTTAACTACTCCCTAGCTGCGTAAATTTAGGTAAATAGCATAGCCTTCTTGCCTCAATCTCCTCTTCTGTAAAGTGGGGAAAATAGTAGCATCCAGCTCATAGAGTCATTACAGATATAAATGAATTAATACACGTAAAAAGTGTAGAAGGATTCTTTGCTTGTAATAAGCACTCAGTAAGTACTCGTTAAATGTTAGATGCTATTTGTACTTCAGGGAGTTTACAGATCAGTGGGAAGATAGGGACCCCAGAAACTTCATACATTAAAGCTACAAAATGGATTTCCTGTCTGTTCAAAAAAGCAGAGGGAGTCCAGAGGCTACCAAAGGAAGTCAAGGATTTGATTCTGAAACTCCAAGTATGATGGGCATTTCCGGATGGACAAGCAGGGAGAAGGCATGTTGAGTAGCAGAAATTGCAAGTGCAAAGGCAGAGAAGCCCTGGAAACTGATATGATTGAGGAATGACAGCTTTCTTCACCACAAGCCTTTGAGTTTCACAAATGAGGAAACTGAGGCACATAGAGGTTAAGTAACTGGCCCAAGGTCAGTAAGAGGAGTGGTCAGGATTCAAACAAAGGTGGGCTTCTAAGCCTATGAGCTTTTCTACTATGTGAAATAGCTTCTGTCTGTGATGCCAACAGTTTGGAATTTGTTAAGATTTGTTTTATAGCTAACAAGTGACCTATGTTTGTAAATGTTCCAGGTTCTCTACTTGATGATACTGGGTTCTGTATGTATCAAATAAATCAAACTTACTAACGGTACTGCTCAAGTTTGGATGGGGTCAGATGATGAAGGGTTTGTTTGCCAAAGGAGCCCAAATTTCATCCTGTGAACAATGAAGGAGCATTAAAGACTTGTACAGGGAGTGACATTCTCATTTCAAGATTATAAACATCATCCAATTGGATGTTGTGCCAAATTATACTCATATGAATTGATACCATGATGAAGAGATGCCAAGAAGGCAAAAAACTTACCTCAAAGAGCATAAAACATGAGCTAGATCATGCTAAAAGTGCCCTGGAATCCAAGCAAGGAGGGCTTAGCCTACATGCACAGGTTGGGCATTTTCTAAGAAGAGAGCTAGACAGAGGATGGATTTTTGTTAAACTGTATTTGGAGATCTGGAATTTGAATTGATCCTTATGTAACGAGTCCTCTGACAAATGGGTGTATATGTTTTAATCAACAGCAAAATCACAGAGTTGGGCAGCCCCCTGACGCAGCTGCCTGAGCATATGCAAGCCCTGGAGAGGCCTGCCCACTGACTGAGCAGGCGCCCAGGTGAGCAGGGTCCTGTGCACCACCACCCCAATGCACCGATGCCTGAGCCCTTGAAAGGCCCATCTACCAATCAAACAGGAGAAGAGGCAGCCTACCACACACTCAACTGCATTGATACAAGAAGAGTCACCAGCAGAACTTACAAATAGAGGAGGAATTCCTTCCCTTTATAGGCCACTCCAGAGTAACAGAAGAAACAAATGTCCTACCAGATGACCAAACCTCAACAAAAGGATACTAGAACTACAGATAAACAAGAAGATATGACACCAGCAAAGGACTATGGTAATTCTCAAGTACCAGATCCCCATAGAGCAGGAAACCCTTAAGATGCCTGAAAAGGAATTCTGAGCACTGATCTTAAGAAAACTCAAAGAGAAAAGAATCAATTAGAGAACACAATGACACAAGAAAAAAATATCCAAGATATGAAGGAAGAAATTTACAAAGAGATTAACACCTTAAAAAAGAATGTTACAAAGCTCCTAGAAATGAAGGATTTACTCAATGAAATAATAAAACAGGACAGAAAGCTTGAGGATCAGGCTAGAGCAAGCAGAAGAATTTCAGACTTCGAAGATGGTCTTTTTGAAATAATCCAGGTAGACCCCCCCCCAAAAAAAGGAAAAAAGCATTTTTAAAAATGAAGAAAATCTAAGAGAAATAGCCACTTATGACAAATCAATCACCAATATCATCCTGAATGGGGAAAATCTTTCAGCTTCTTTTTTTAAGAA
>NW_007726192.1:762109-767279 GCF_000696425.1 Galeopterus variegatus | reverse complement strand
AAGATCTCTACAATGAGAACTACAAAACACTACTGAAAGAAATTAAAGAGGATACAAAAAGATGAAAAGACATGCCATGCTCTTGGGTGGAACGAATTAACATCTTGAAAATGTCCATTCTACCCAAAGTAATCAACAGATTCAATGGAATTCCCATCAAAATACCAATGACATTCTTCACAGAAATAGAAAAAGCAATCCTAACATTCATATGGAACAAGAAAAGACCTCAAATAGCCAAAGCAATCCTGAGCAAAAAATAATAATAATAATAATAAAGCTGGAGGTGTAACACTACCCAAATTCAAATTATAGTACAAAGCTATTGTAACCAAAACAGCATGGTAATGGCATAAGAACAGACACTCATATCAATGGAACAGAATAGAAAACCCGGGAATCAACCCACATACTTACAGCCAACTGATCTTTGACAAAGGCAGCAAGAACATACAGTGGGGAAAAGACTGCCTCTTCAATAAATGGTGCTGGGAAAATTGAACTTCCATATGCAGAAGAATTAAACTGGATCTGTACCTCTCACCATATACCAAAATCAACTCAAAATGGATTAAAGATTTAAATGTAAGATCTGAAACCATAAAATTACTAAAGGAAAACACTGGGGAAACACTCCAGGAAGTAGGACTGGGCAAAGACTTTATGAATAACACTTTAAATGCACAAACAACCAAAGAAAAAATAAATGGGATTATATCAAACTAAAAAGCTCTGCACAGCAAGGGAAACAATCAACAGAGTGGGAAGACAACCTATGGAATGGGAGAAAATATTTGCAAGCTATACATCTGACAAGGGATTAATATCCAGAATATATAAAGAACTCAAACAACTACACAGTAAAAAAGAAAATCACCCAATTAGAAAATGGACAATGGATCTGAATAGACATTTTTGAAAGGAAGACATACAGATGGCCAACAGATACATGAAAAAATGTTCAGCATCACTAGTCATCAGAGAAATGCAACTCAAAACTACATTGAGATATCATCTCACCCCAGTTAGCCTGGCCATTATTAAAAAGACTGAGAATAACAAATGCTGGCAAGGATGTGGTGAAAGGGGAACCCTTCTACATTGTTGGTGGTTTGTAAATAAACACAGCCATTATGGAAAACAGTATGGAAGTTCCTCAAACAACTATAGATAGAACTACCATATGATCCAGCAATCCCACTGCTGGGCATATATCCGAAGAAATGGAAATCATCATGTTGAAGGGATGATACCTGCATGCCAATGTTCACTGCAGCTCTATTTACAATAGCCAAAATATGGAACCAACCTAAGCGTCCACTGATGGACAACTGGATAAGAAAAATGTGGTATATATATACAATAGAATACTACTCAGCCATAAAAAAAGAGTGAAATTCTGCCATTTGCAGCAACACAGATGAGTCGGGAGAAAATCATTTTAAGTGAAATAAGCCAGACAAGGAAAGAGAGATACTGCATGTTCTCACTTATAACTTGGTGCTAAGAAGGAAAGGAAAGAAGGGAGGAAGGGAGCTAGGGAGGGAGGGAGGGATGGCTAGAGGGTGGAAGGAAGGAAGGAAGGAAGGACTACAACAATATGTTGAACTTTCAAAAGAAGAGAACATATCTAAGGATACTAGAGACAAGGGGGAGGGAGAGAAGGGGTTTGGGGAGTGATAGATCAGGTAAAGAACATAAAGAAAAATCACAATTTGTAATAATGAGTATGCTAGTAGGAAGAAGGAAGGAAGGAAGGGAGGGAGGGAGGAAGGGAGGGAGGGAGAAAGAAAGAAAAGAAAAAAACAAGAGGATGTTACAATTTATAAATAAAGTTGAAGTGACACACACACACACACACACACACAAAGGTTAAAAAAAAGAAATAGTAGAATAGCAGTTACAGGAGGCAGGGAAAAGGAGGGGAGAAGGGGGTGCAGGGAAAGGTTGATAGACTGGCACAGATTTACAAAGTTACAGTTAGATAGGAAGAATGAGTTCTGGTGCTCTAGAGTGACAATGGCTAATAATATTGTATTGTATATTTTAAAATAGGCAGAAAAGAGTATCTTGAATATTATAACCACAAAGAAATGATAAATGTTTAGGTGATAGATATGTTAACTATTCTGATTGGATCATTATACAATACATGCATGTACCCCACAAACATGTACAATGAGAAAAATTAATTTAAAAATAAAATAAAAAATTGTCCCCCCCCCCCTGCAAAAAAAGTCATAGAGTTCAAAACCCTGTTTGATCCTGGGGAAAGTAGTCAAAATGAGCTGCCTGAGTGAGTACATTCCTGCCTCTGTCCACATAGATTTGTGAACTCAGTGAAGTAAACCTCAGCAAGTGCCTGCCTCTGCCCCTACATGCCCTGGAACCCCAGCATCCTTCATGCTTCAGAGCTAATTAAAAGGGGCTTTCCCTGAAGTAACTGAATTATTGGTTGGCCAGAGGGATGAGGTTTCCCTCCTGCCCCTGAAGAGGCAGGTGTCTGTTCACATAGGAAGGAGGCAAATGAACACACTTGAGTAATTAAAGTAAGGGGGAAAAAATTCATATTAAAGCCAATGCTATAAGAACAGAGAAGAGGTCAGTGATTGCCAGGGGCTGTGGTGGGGGGAGTTGATTATGAGTGGACACAGTAGGTTTTTAAGGAAGGGTTGTGGTTTCCCAATTGCATGTGTTTGTCAAAATTTATAGAACTGTATGAGGGGACTTCAAAATGTTGGCGGTAATATGGTATTAAAAGATAAAAACAAAAAATATAAACTTTATTTCTCAATGCAAGCTCCCACCAAGTTCAAGACACTTTTTGTAAATGATGATAGTCCATCCTAAAGAACTGACAGTTCTGGGAATTTAACCATTTCAATGCAGTCTTTTTACATTATTAACTGGAGAAAAATGGGTGCCCTTTAAAGATTTTTTAAGCTTAGGAAACAAAAAGAAGTCAGAAGAAGCCAAATCAGGACTGGAAGGTGGATGCCCAATGATTTCCCATTGAAACTCACAAAATTGCCTTTGTTTGATGAGGAATGAGCAGAAGCGTTGAAGTGGTGGCGAAGGACCCTGTGTTGGTGAAGGACTCTCTGGTGAAGCTTTCCTGGGCATTTTTTCTTCTAAAGCTTTGGCTAACTTTCTCAAAACACTCTCATAATAAGCAGATGCTATCATTCTTTGGCCCTCCAGAAAGTCAATAAGCAAAATGTCTTCAGCATCACAAAAAACTGTTTCCTTGACCTTTGCTCTTGACTGGTCCACTTTTGCTTTGACTGGACCACTTCCACCTCCTGGTAGCCATGGCTTTGATTGTGCTTTGTTTTCAGAATTGTACTTGTAAAGCCATATTTCATTTCCTGTTACCATTCTTCCAAGAAATGCTTCAGGATCTTGATCCTGCTTGTTTAAAATTTCCACTGAAAGCTCTGCTCCTGTCTCAGCTGATCTAGGTGCAACAGTTTTGGCACCCATTCAGCAGAAAGTTTGCTCAACTATTATTTTTCAGTCAGAATTATGTAAGCTGAACCAGTTGAGATGTCTATGGTATTGGCTATTGTTTCTGTTGTTAATCGTTGGTCCTCTTCAATTAGGGCATGAACAAGGTTAATTTTTTTCCTTGCAAATTAATGTGGATGGTCTGCCACTGATGCTTCATCTTTAACATTGTCTCATCCCTTCTTAAAATGAGTTATCCTTTTGTAAACTGTTGATTCCTTTGGGGCATTGTATCCATAAACTTTTCATAAAGGATCAATGACTTTACCACCCAAGCTTCACCATAAATTTATGTTTGTTCTTGCTTCAATTTTAGCAGAATTCTTGATAGAGGCTCTGATAGGGGCTCGTTTTAAACTGATGTCTTAAATCCTTCTTAGCTCTTCCAACTAGATCCTGTTGAGACATGTTATAACGAATTAGTATGAGTTTATTTTGGTACCAAAAAAATTGAAATCCATGCATAGTTTTTTCATAATATACATTTTCCAAGAACTTTTTGAAGACTCCTTGTGTACTATACATATACCTCAATAAACCTGTCTTTAAAAAATTGCATAATTATGTCTTCTCTATTTTTGAATTTGTGCTTTCTGTATTTCCTTAACATTCTTTTATAGCTAATGTTTCCCAAGTGCTTAGTATTTGTCAGGTATAGTGCTAAATGTTTACTTAATCTTATGTTGAATCATTTCAAATTGCCATTTTCACAGGTCAAGAGATGGTCAATTATCAGTCATTTCATGTAACTTAACCTCATATTTACCATGATCCTTTGAGGTAGACACTATTAGTATCTTCATTTTGAAATGGCAGAATGAAGCTCAGAATGGTTAAATAATTTTTTCAAGAATACAGTGAGGCATGAAAGCCAGTTCTGAAAGAACATGTGCTTAATGGGGAAAACTGGTGAAACACGGAGATTCCCAAAGGAAGAAAAAAAGACCCAAGCACTACACCATCACCCAAAGCAATAACATTTTGGTGTATGTTCATCAAATATTTTTCTAAGTGTTCAATAAAAATTATTCTGATGCTTGTTGTTTAATAATTGAAGAGAGATATAGACATTGAATAAAAACAGAGGGGCCATAAATGAAGATTTTGTCATGTTTCAGTTTGCCAGGCATTTCAACAATTGAAAAACAATATAATGCTATCTTATGCACTTTGTTTTAACTTTTACAATCCATCTTTTTTCCTCCTTATTCTCTACTCCTTAATACTGGAATCAATTTCACATATTTTAAGTGACTATTGATAATTATCACCAGTTTCCAATGCAATGGTAGCAAAAATACTCTCACTTAGCAAGAACCTAAAAATATAGTAGTCCATGTAACTAATTACCACCCTGATTTATCTCAAGGGCCCCCTTAACTTTCCCCTCTGGTGAGTCATTGATAACTTGTGGCTTCAGATGAATTCACTGTCTCAGAAACAGAGAAAGAGCGTTGTAGAGTTAATTTCAGCTGCCAGAGAAGCTCAATAAGCCCCAAAGAAGCTTTTGAAAAATAAAAAAAAAAAAATTGTAGAGTTAATTTCAGCTGCCAGAGAAGCTCAATAAGCCCCAAAGAAGCTTTTGAAAAATCAAAAAAAAACCTTAAAAAGGTCTTTAAAAGTAGTTTTTCATGTTTGGCCCAACAGAGTAATAATGCTTTTT